>NC_089847.1:9498432-9820932 GCF_035609145.1 Eleutherodactylus coqui
TGGCTGAGAGGTCACCTGCACAATAAAAGGTATGTAACCACTGCAGCTTCTTCCAGTACTAGAGTGGAGGGACTGGGGCTCCTGTAGTGGACCAGAGGGGACATCTGACCAGTGAGTATGGCATGTTTTCTTTATTTTAACCTCTTCCCTGCCAAATATCGTTTTTTTGTGCTATTGAAAAACCTCTTTAACTCTACTAAGTGTAAATTCCCCCTTTTAGTTTAATTTGTCCTTGATGTTTTATGTATCCGTATTACATTTTGACTGACCACTCCTGAGATAGACTACTCTTAATACACAAAAGAGACAACCTCACAACTCTGTCCCTTTTATTAGTACAGTTTCTTTGGATGTTGAGATCTTTTTCAGGATCCTAAGTGGTCACTAGATATGTAAAATAAAGAGTATCTCTGCTTAGAACATGTTTTCCAATGTACAGTATATTCCATTGTAAGTACTAATCACAAGAGATCCATCACAGCTCAGGATCAGTGTCCAATTTTTAATGTACCATTATTGGAGATCCATCAGAAAACAAAAGCAAGACCCAAGGCAAAGGACACATGAAAATACAGAAACAAGGACTATTGACCATTGTTCCACCAGGACATGGGATAACATTCAAGGCAAGGGATCTATTAGAACACAAAATCAAGGTCCCAAGACAAAGAAATCATTGAAAGACAGAAACAAGGTCCAATGGCAAGGGTTCCACACCAGGATACGGCATAAACATTCAAGATAAGGGATCTACAGTATAAGAACACAAAATATAGAAGCAGGTCCAATGACAAGGGTTCCACGGCAGGACATGGCATCTACATTCAAGAAAAGGGGTATTATAAGAAGACAAGATCAAGGTCCCAATAGAAAGGACCCATACAAATACAGAAATAATTTCAATAACAAGGATTCTACAGGGACTCCGGATCAGCATTCAAGAACAGGGGATCTATGAGAAAACAAGATCAAGGTCCCAAGACCAAGGACCCATCCAAATAGAGAAACAAGGTCTAATAATAGTTCCACCATGACACAACATCAACATTCAGACAAGGGATGTATAAGAACTGAAGATTAAGGTCCCAAGACAAAAGGACCCATACAAATAGAGAAACAAGGTCTAATAATAGTTCCACCATGACACAACATCAACATTCAGACAAGGGATGTATAAGAACTGAAGATCAAGGTCCCAAGACAAAGGACCCATCCAAATAGAGAAACAAGGTCTAATAATAGTTCCACCATGACACAACATCAACATTCAGACAAGGGATGTATAAGAACTGAAGATCAAGGTCCCAAGACAAAGGACCCATCCAAATAGAGAAACAAGGTCTAATAATAGTTCCACCATGACACAACATCAACATTCAGACAAGGGATGTATAAGAACTGAAGATCAAGGTCCCAAGACAAAGGACCCATCCAAATAGAGAAACAAGGTCTAATAATAGTTCCACCATGACACAACATCAACATTCAGACAAGGGATGTATAAGAACTGAAGATCAAGGTCCCAAGACAAAGGACCCATCCAAATAGAGAAACAAGGTCTAATAATAGTTCCACCATGACACAACATCAACATTCAGACAAGGGATGTATACGAACTGAAGATTAAGGTCCCAAGACAAAAGGACCCAAACAAGTATAGAAACACGAACCAACAACAAGGGTTCTGCCAGGATGCGGCATCAACATTCAAGACAGAGGGTCAAAGGCCCATGACAAATGTTCCATGAAAACACAGGATTAAGGTCCTAACACAGGGAATCCATCAGAAAACAGGATCAAGTTCCTCACTAAGTGATCGATTAGAACACACGATCATGGTCCTATGATAAGGAATCAATGAATACTAAGGATCAAGGTTCAAAGGTGACTGATTGGAGTAGTTTACAAGTTTAAATGTTCATCTTTAACCAAATTCGCCTTCAAAATATCTGGAGGCCTCCTCTAATAGCTTTTACAAGCTGGTCCTACTATATAATAATGATTTTCCCACCCTAGCACTTAAATAATTGTGACACGTGCAGCCAGCATCACAACACCCATATGTGCCCTGATACAAGCCTAAGGCCAGAGACAATTAAAAACCTGCTACCGTACCCGCAGCTTTGCATACCGCTAATAGATAATTAAGAGGACACCGCACTACTTAGTAAACCTGGGCCCTGTTTAATTAGAGATTTGATGCCACTTTCACTCATTTTTCTGCATCTGAGAAAAACCTAATTTGCCGTCAACTTTGAATGTCAGTTAATCAGTTTTGCGAGCGCGGCTGATAAATACGGCATCTCTCACGATAGATTATCCGGCTATTGTTTCGCATTATAAATGAAATGCTTTTTTTAAATACGGCTAATATGCTGTTTTGAATTGCTCAGATGCTATCCTTCCATATAATTCATTCATTTAATCCGGAGGTGAACTTCACCAAAGGTGTATACAATTTTTCTCTCCCATCTGAGCACTAATGAATGATGAGCAGGATTTATAAGAGAATACATACCATTATATGCACTGCGGCATATTCTAAATGTGTTGTGCTAATCGAATGGATGAAGAATGCTTTCTCTTAACTCTGTCATCTCTCAGTTTGACATGCATCTTCCAGTGATTTGCAAGCTGCTACTTAAAAGTGCTTTGCAGTCAGGATATCCGTTAGCTGCTAATATTATGCTGATGCATGATCAGTTACTGAACCTATTAATGAACTAATCTTCAATATTTCTGGTGAGCGCCCGGCCCGCTTGTATTCCTCATTTGCTACATTGTAATCTGTAAACTACTTATTTATTATAGGGGGCGTCGGGTTTAATCCAAACTTCTCGATGAAGAATTTTTCTAATTTTTTGTTTCTTTTCAAAAATCGGATCTGCGACCTTCATCACCATGTTTTCTCCAAATCATTTTTCCTAACACCGTAGGCAGCTGTCATCTTTAGGACAGTTTACAGAGGTTGTCAACCCCTTTTTTTTTCTTTCATGACTGGTCAATCAAACAGCAAACAGTACATAGTTAGACAGCAGCACTCCACACTACCCCAACTCAAGCAATAGAGGGGAACACACCATTAGGGCTAGGATGCACGCTCCCCACAGGATGTGGACTCTTCATCCATACAGACCCAAACCAACTTTTAGAGATGGAGCAGCATACTGGATGCAAAAAGAAGTCCTCAAGGCATTTTTTTTACATATACACAACATTTCAACCGCAGCCTGTGGTCTTTATCAAGTCAAAAGTTTGCAGTCGCAACGTTGTCATGTACATGGATTGAAATAAAGAAGTATGTCCTGGTAAAGAAATGCCTTGAGGATTTCTTTTTGCACCCCCGTATGCTGCTCCATCTCTAAAGGTTGGTTTGTCAATCAAACAGGTCATAAAAGTTGGGTTGGGGTCCGTTCTCTATGACCTCCACTGTTGTCAAGGACAAGGGGCGCCAAATCCTCGTTCTTGGGTGGAGGACATGTGCTTGTACCTCGCCATAAAGATGAATGGAAATGTTCTGCTTTTAGCTACTTTCAACACCCTCCTTTGACTTTGTAAGGGCGGATTCACACATAATGGGGTTTATTTGCTAGTACTGTCTAAACGTTCGACATTTTTAAAGTGCACCAGATTTATCACATTGGCTCTGCTGAATGACAATCTGTCTTTTAAAGGGAACCTGTCTAAAGCGGGATTAAGTAATTTATGGTGCTGTGAGGTGATAGGGAGCCAATGGGTGTATTTTTTATACTCAGCCACTTCCTAGTTCCCGCGGTGCCCGCCAATGAGGTTCACACTCCGGACAAAAATGTAACTCTTTTCAAAGTTCCGTGTGTGTGCTCACCTAACAATGTCTATGGGAGTGTGCAGCGATTTATGGTGCTTTAGGCAGATGACAGGTTGCCTTTAAGACTGTTTAGTATTTATGTTTTAGTATTTAGCAATTTATCTTATGGCCATTTTTCTGACAAGTCAGAAAAACTATCTAAAAGTATGTAAAGACACATAGTAAGGGCTGTTTCACATGAGTGTATATTAGCCACGCTTTCACGGCCGGCCAATATACGCTGCCCATCTGATGCATTGGTTTACAATGCATCAGTTCAGATGGACGCATTCCCGTGATGTAAAAGCGCTTGGCTGGCCAGGATAGTGCATATTTCCGGTCGGGCATTTGTAAGCCGGCCAGAAAAGATAGTTCCCACCCCCTTCCCTCCTCCTCTACGCCCCTTGCCGGCTGTTTGCAATGGCAGGGGGTGGGATGGGGCAGGAGCTAGTTGCTAAGCTCCCGCCCCGTCCCGAACCCTCCCATTGTTGGCAGCCGACAAGGGGCAAAGATGAGGCAGGAGCTTAGCACAGTAGTTCCTGCCCTGTCCCGCCCCCTCCCCTTGCCATGAGCCAATGAGGGGGCAGAAAGGGGGAGGCAGTTGAGCAGAGCTAAACTGTCTCCCCCCCCCACCCGACGTTATGTTGGGCTCAGCGCCCGGGCCGTCTGAACAGGCGCACAAACGGGAGTTTGTGCGCCTTTTAACACAATTTCTGGTCGAGCTATCGCCGTGACACGGTTGACTGAGAGTCGTCTATGTCCGTATGAAAGAGCCCTAAATGTGGTGCAAAGCATGGAAGACAGTTTTCTGGCATAATTTGCACCAGGAAAGGTTGTATTTTGAATAGTAGATAAGCCCCAGTGTTTTATCCAAGAACGGCACTGCAGTCTCTGGAGTCGCTCCTAGCGGACAAGTAGAGGTCCTTCCTTTATATTTCCCATTTCTTTAAAATCCACTACTGACTTTGGCTAAAAAAATTGCATTGAAACACTTGGGTAGATTTACTATTAGAAATATGCTGTTTTTGGTGCGAATTGTACCAGAAAACTATCTTACATGGTTTTCACCACGTTTATCATGTGTTTTTAGGCAATTCCCGACACTTTTTACAACTTGACTGACAAAGGGGCGTGGCTTTGTAGAAAAAAGTGTGAGCTAAATGCAACATTGTTCCAAATTTTGCTGCAATTTTTTGTGTAAGCTAAGCCAACTATCAGTTGTATAAAGTTAGACTAGACAGTCTAAAGATTCAACAGATTTATCCTTCAGCAGGGTGACTGATAAATGTGGCACATTTTAACCCCTTCAGGACCAAGCCTGTTAATGGCTTACACACCAGGCCAAATTTTGGAAATATGGCATTTGAACACGTAATAACTCTGTAAAGGTTTTAGGGCTCATTCACACGTTCGTGTGCGTAAAATATGGCATGGGTCACGCATTGTTTTACCGATCTGTGTGAGCCGGCAGAGACCACGTATGGCAGCGAGTGCACGAACCATGACAACATATCTCACGCACGCGATCCTGCGCAGTGTGACTTTTTTTGTCTCATAGCGGGGCTGTGTATGTATCGTCGCCCATACGCAATGTGTTGTGTATGTACAGTGTTGCATACGCTGCCCATAGAAAAAAGCAGGGCTTACGCTGCGTGTTATGTGATGAACACCCAGTGTTTACACGCTAATATGCATGGATCAATGAAAGTCCATGTACTTCCATTGACTCCATGCAAACACCACTAATGCAGCTTTTGATGTGGATCCACAACAGAACTCACCCCTTCATTCCAATGGGTGAAATCAGCCGCGGATCTGCATCAACAACCACTTCGAATTCTGCACTAATGGTGTGGATTCTGCAGCAGATGTGGGTGCGGGTCTGCACCAAAATCTGCTATATATGAACGTATGCTTATAAATGTAATTTATTTTGGGGTAAATTATTCAAAAATAACCCTATGCTATCCAATCACCAATACTAAGGAATTAGTGTAGGTGATTGTAATAGAAGGTGTTAATATGTGGTGCTGTAGGTCTCTTTCACATGACCGTATGCGCTTTTATGTATGGCCACACGCGGTGAAAAATCACATGAGAGAAGAATAATTGCGATCAAGTCCCGATCTTAAGTAGCACATTATTGGCCATTCACACGGGCGGCTGCTGCGTGATGGAAAAAAATACACAGCAATGTGGAAATGCCTCGATCGGCAGAAATCAAGCCATCTGTCTTCTTTTCCCAGCATTGGGTGCAGCTAAACTCCCTCCCTTTTCCTTTTTTTCAGCTCCCATGGAAGTCTATGGGAGCTTCCAGCCTATCTCGGCAAAAGATAGGGCAAGATCTATCCTTAGGCACAACGTATAAAATCCGTGGCCTTTTTTACGCACCAAAAAAAAATCACTCATCTGAATGAATACACTGGAATCCAATGCTTCAGATGGTCGCGATTTTTGGACACGGCTACAATAGCTGCGTATATACAGTTATGTGAATAAGGCCTTACACAGTATGCCTTACTTCTCTCTCCTCCGATCTCACCCTAACAGGCGAGCAGGGCAGAGAGACACTTACAGCGCTGACTTACCAGAAAAGTTTGAACTTTCTCAGCCAGCACTGTGATTGGCTGTCACTGATGATGTCATCGGGATCTGAACTAACCAAGTCCCGATGATGACACCCAAACCACAGGTGTTTAGTAACAGCCCGTTCGGCTGTTTTACCTGCTGTGGGTGGCACCTGCCATTGAAATTTACGCTGTGTGGTCATGCAGGGGTTAAAAGTGTTTTGTTTAAGTTTGCCCTATTTAACTTTGAGATTTGCGCACACGAAAAGTTCAGTAAAAAACGTACAAACACGCATCCGCTTGTGTGAACCCATCACTGTAAGTGCATCCTCTCCATTGTATCACCAGAAGTCTCTTGTTGCACGAAGTACGTAAAATACTTTTTTGCAGATTTGATGAAGTTTTCTCTGTTCCCCGTTCCGTTTTTCTCCAGCCGCTCCCTCCATTAAAGTTACAATGTGAATACAATATTAGGATTTTCACGTTGCTCTAAATATACCAATTTTTGAAGGTCATTGCTCTTAGCTGATAAGTCAGTTGATATTCTAAAAAGCAGGAGAAGGAACCTTTTAATGGTGGCTTTGTGAAATGAAAAATACCTGATTTTAGTGGAACATTTCACCTTCGCTTTGAAAGATGGCAGCAAGTCGTTAGGTCCTTTTTTTTTTTTTTCTTCCCAGGTCATAGAAACATACCGTACCGATTATTAGTCTGGAAGCTATTCACGGCCAAAAATATCTCTTGCTACTTAGTACCCACTGGTCTATAGTCATGTTTTCCTTTTGAAATATTCATTAGCCCAGTATAAATGCTGTAGATTTGCACAGAGATTATACTATGGACTTTATATTGGAGGTATAAGGGGTTCCATTACCAACGTCTTCATTTGTGAAACCCCAGGACCTGGTTTTGATATGGCACAAGCTTACTTAGGCTTAAAAGCTGTATCCCGCTGCTTAAGGAAAAAAATTGAAAAGCCTGGAAATAGACAGGTGCCAAATGCTGAGAAGATAATTAACAGCCGTAGTCAGCAGCACTTTATGAGACGTACAATGGACATCGGCTCTTATTTTCTCTGTCTGATGGGTGAATAACAAAAGAGTGGAGCCGAGGTGATCCGTCAGGTTTTAAAATGATGTACTCACCCTTGCCAAAAAAAATATATATAATTTAATAAGTCCAAGTAAAGAAACTGACTTCAAGACCTGCATCATTCATTGGAGACTCATATCTGATATATGCAGGTTATGGATATTGTTAATGTTCTTGCGTCTGGAAGGGAAACGTTGACATAATTTAAAAAAAATTCAGTTTAAACACAAGAGCTACAAATCTTATTTTTGCAGCCTCTTGTCCTATAGGGCTGCTTATAAGGCCTAGAACAGAGACAGATACAGGAGCAGCCAGATTTAACTTGAGTCGTAAAGGGGTTTTCCCATGACTTAAAAGTTGGTTCACAACCACTGTGTCCTTCCCGGTTGCTGTTGACCAGGACATGTGACTGCTACAGCCAATCAATGGCCACAGTGGTGACTGTCTATAGGCAGTGATTTGCTGCAGCAGTCACATGTCCTGGTCAGCAGCAACCGGGAAGGACGCAATGGTTGTGAACCAACTTTTTAAGTTGTGGTTAAAGGGGAGCTGTCAGCACTTCTGGGCATATCCAACCACCTACAGCTGCAGTATACAGAGGTAGAGCTGGTTCAAGATCTCATCTGGTTACATTACTTTCGGACCTCATACCTCTAGAAATTGTTTTTTTAAATATCCTGCGCCACATGCAAATCTCAGTCAACCAGTCCGGTGGGTGAACTCTGCTTCCCAAAGTTTATTCCATAACTTCTCCACTCTTACCGTGAAATGTGGATCACGTCTTCTATGTCCGTAGCACCAGAGCTCGAAGACTCATCCTCCCTGAAGAGGTATCCTTGCCAACACACACACAGATGACTGAGCTGAATGTGCCTACAAAAGGACCTACTGATCTGTGCATGTGCTGGTAAGCGATCTCCCAATTTGGATCGTCTTACAGATGACATAGTAGAGACATCATCCACATCGCACTGTCAGAGAGAAGTAGGGTTATGATAGGAACTCTACACAGCACAGACGGTCCACCCCACCCACCAAACCGTTCAGATGAAATTTGCACATGGAGTGGTAACTGAATGATCATGGGGGTCTTACCGCTGAGACCTCTACCATTCTCGAGAGCAGGACTCTTGGGTTCCACTCTTCTGTCACTGCAGGGGTAGCTTCAGTGACATCACTCTAAATGGAGCGTTGGTCACACATGTGCAGTACGCGTTCCATTCATTTCAATGGATTTGAAATACGCAAACTGATGCCGCTCAGGTATCTTGGCAGTCCAATTGAAAGTGAATGGTGTGCTTGGATGACCAGTGATTCATTCAGTCTCCTCCTCAATGCGGGGTTACTGCACCTCTGCAGTGCGGAGGATGGGGAACACAGGACCCCCGTTCTTGAGATTGGCAAGGGTCTCAGCAGTGAGTCCCCAACTGATCAACAGGATAGGGGATAACTTGAAATTCTGGTACAACCCCTTTAAAGTTTTGTTTGCCATGTTACGCTGCCTGAGTATGTGGTCCAGTCCTGTCGGAACTATCACCTCTCCTCTTCACGTCCCATACATCAAGAACCACCACTCCAACTGTTGCCTTTGCTATCACCCTCTTCGCTCCTGGCTCATCCCTGAACCATACTTCATCTGCATGGCGTTTGTATGTTTTCCCTGTGTTCAAGGATCCCTTTTGTATGGACCAATGCTCCATGTAAACAGAGAAGTGATTAGCCAATGAATGACTGAATGCTCGTTCATTGGCTGAAAAGCTCATTTATGCAACCGGAAAAATTCAAATTAAATGAGGTATGAATGATCGTCACCCAATAGAGTTTGACTGACCTGTGTAAAGGGCGAGGCAAACATCAACCGATCAAATGCACATCTCGGCCCGTGTAGAAGAGCCTTTAGTGATGGATAAACTGGCGCTAGTGTGTTGGAAGTAGGGCAATTAAAGTCTGAGTCTCATTGGATACAAGCACTGATATGAATGTGGACAATCTCTGTACAGTATGAAAGAATAAGCTTGCACTATGTAACCAACAGGAAATGTAATCTATGAGGGCCGTATGGAAAAAGAGATCAAGAGAAATTTCTGTTGTTCCAAATACTGTGGCGACTAAAATTTTAAAGGCCACGGAGTGGAAACAAGTCTGTTTCTGTGCAGAGAATAGCAAATCAGCAATAAAAATGTAGGTAACATCTGAAATTGCATTTATCTAGTAAACTGCAATACTTTGGAAATCTGTTAAATATCACAATTCATTGTATTAGATACTTTGTGCAGTCATACTGCTTGAATGTTACAATTTGTGGTCTACGGGGTCTATGTGAAAATAAGAGTGAGCGGTATTAAGGGACCGTCTAGTTATACAATGACTCGAACCATGACTTTCCGAGGAGACACAAGCCATATCCCGCAGCATGCTGAGGCTTTCTAACATAAGGTAGGAGCTAATCTGTTCTATTAACGTAGAAAAGTCAAGTGGAAAATGAAAGTATGTACTGCAGCATATTTCCCTGCTTCACTGAGCTTAAAATGTTACTTTTAACGTTAAGTTTTTAGGATGCTTGCATTATTCCTAATTTGCACTGCATCACATTTTCACATTGCCCAGAAATGTAACAGCTTGGTTTGGACAATGTTTAAATTAACACTTCCTGCTCATCCCGAACAAAGCAATGCGCCTTCTCTATAATGACCCCCGTAAACACGTCCCTCATGGCACCCCGGGACTTCAGGCATCTTTATTCGACTGATCATCCTTAGGTCAGAGTGACCCAGCCATTACCCTATTACAGCAAGAACATAGACGCTAACCGTAAATCCACCTGTGTCCACTGCCGTTATGATAGAGAAGGTCCGTTTCCTTAACATCCGTGCTGCTATGTAAGGCGCTGTTTTATTCTTGCCCCAATACCTACCAAGCCTGTTGATTAAAGGGTGCTACGCTTTCAATCTATGAAGAGAAAGGACACTACTATTAGATAGGCTTAAAAGATGATTGAACATGAGAAATTGCTACAGGAGACATATTGTTTGCTTACATATAAGCGTGCCTAGATGGGATGTCCCATGAATGCTATATGTGTATTAAGCCCTGTGCAGGTGTGTAAAGAATCAGTTTCCTATTGTAAAGGGACTTCCAGTTGTGGTACAAAATTCTGTCATGGGATTGGAAGGGTTTGGTGCAGGGGCGTAACTAAAGGCTCAGGGGCCCTGATGCAAAATGTGAGCTGAGCCCCCCCCCCCTCTATCTGTATCTGTACCCGTACCCATACCTAAACCATGCTGCACAGAGACATAACTTGAAGCTTCTGGGCCCCAATGCAAAACCTGTAACAGGGCCCCCAACTATAATGCTTTATTCATAGTACTGGGCTCCCTATATGGAGAAGAGAGGCCTTATGGGCCCCCTAAGGCTCCTGGGCCCAGGTGCAACCACATCCCCTGCATCCTCTATAGTTACGCCCCTGGTTTGGGGCATATTACCTGCGTTGATATTCTCTGCTAGCCCTCCACCATTCGCTATATTCATCCATCCATAATGGCTCCAGCAATTTTCGAACTACTTAATGCACACTGTGCACTGCTCTCTGATTGGCCAGTGCTGATCACATGAGCATCTGTGCCCAATCAGAGAGCAGATATATAATGTATTGGTGTTCTAACACTACCGATGCACTGTGGGAATTTGGTAGTCTGAAGATTGCTTTAGCCATCCTGGATGGCCAAAAACAGGACCCATAACAGGCGGATAGACGTGACAGAACAACTGAAGGTAATATTCCATCTCCTCTGGTTCCGGCACAGAATTTTATCCGAAAGTGGAGGGTTACTTTAACTGTGCTTCATGAGACTGACTATATCTAAGGTTTAGATTGATAAATACTGATACATCTAGTACCACCTCTATTCCATGATACCGTTGTCATTGAAATTAGATTGCCAATGGAATTTGCATTGCATATACTGTCCCAGTTAAAGGGGTTTTCCAAAACTGGGGCACTGTTGTATTTGGGTTCAGAGTCGAGGTCGACTGAGAAATTTTCTGGAGGGCAACTTCAACACTAAATTCAAGGTGTTTTCTAGGACTTTAATATTAATGACTTTTTCTGATTTTCGGCCATCAATATCAGATTGGTGGGGGTCTGACTCACGATAACCCCACAATCAACTGATTGGAGAGATGATGGCACTCAGGCTTCGTTGGCACTGCTCCGTGCATATTGTAGCTGCTGCGCCTGGTACTGCAGTTTACCACGGCTCAGTCCCATTCAAGTGTTTAGTGCTTAGGTTCCCAATATTTGATATCCTTCCAAGTGTCAGCATTGGGTGTTTAGTCTGATGTCTATTCTCAGTCTCTAGAATACAGTCTTGTCCCTTCTTACAAGGTCCATTGTGCGAGCGAACAGCCCTTCTCTGCTATCCTTTAAATACCCAGATTAACTGCTGAAGCTCTCGTAATGGTGCACTGTCTACTGATTGCTCATGCCAGGCACAATGGCATTATATTTTTAGGTGATTTATCTACTTATAAATTATATTACTGTTGAAATCTTATTCTGTACAGCAGGAATTCTGTTAACATTATCAGCTTAATTCTGGCTGCCAGTTCGGCTTTGAATGTCGGTGCGAGAATGATTTGCTATTTAACTAATGTGGGGAAAGAGACTGGTAAAAGTAGTATTTTGTGAAGCTGAGCGAGAAGGTTTGCCTTTGTTGAACCCTCGATTGTATATTAGGAATTGGTGTCTTCAGCTACTGTATCACTAATATATAGTCTTTACCTAAATCCTTCACGATGCAAGCGGTAGTGGGAAAGACAGAGAGACTTCTGATGGGTCTCCCCACCAACCGAATGCAAAGTTTTACTTATCACAAAGCCACTAGTCTGAAAATTCTAGCCAACCCATTCTAGACCATTACTTGTACCAAGATGTAAAGCTATTCTCTATCCATAGGATGGGGGATAACTTTATAATTGTTGGGAGTCCGCCCCCTGGGATGCCCACTGAGCCCAGGAATGGGGTTCCCAATGGAGATCTCAGAAATTGCCAAGTGAAAGCATTCAGCAATCTCTAGTGTTCCCATTGAAATGAAAAGAGTGGCGGTGAGCATGTGTGATTTCCACTCCATTTATGGAGAGACCTTTGGACCCCACATTCTCAGGATCAGTGGAGGTTCCAAGGGACCTACCCCCACCGATCCTGTGGATAGCAGATAACCTTCTCACTTGACAAGCCCTTCAGTCCTTTGCATGGCCAATGCAGTCGTCTTTTCTAATCTCAGCCAATGTCTTAAAGCCACCCCAGAGTAAGCTGAGAATATACTCCCTCTTTCAAGTCTGATTTCAATGTGTGATTTCTTTTCGTTGCGAGATGCACAGAAATTGTACATGAGAAAATAGTAGTCTGCAACTTCCTGTTCTGTAGAGGTCACTTCTCATCAGTCACCCCATTATCATCACAGGCAGGATTACACTGAGAGGCGACACCTCTATATAGCTACCAAAGGAGCCATCATCGACAATAGGTGAAGGTCACAGCTTACCTCTTCTCTCTCCTTGCACAGATCATGCCCACGACGCTCTCCCATAGAATTCAATGCCCCCTCTTCTGTCTACAGGTGCATATGGTCCACGTGGCTGCTGTGAAGCAGATCTCTGAATGCTGTTAATAGCGGCTTATGCAAGATGGCTGAGAAAAGGCGGATGCAACCAGATTAACTTGTCAAACATTTTCATTCACATACAGTCCTAAATTGGAGTTGGAAACCCTGCTGTTTCCTGATTGCAGCAATGTAATAGGAAATCCTGATCAACCTCTGAGCCGGCAGGTCCGCATACATGTGTGAATAGACTATTGAATCCCATACATTACTAGTCGATCCAGATGCAATAACTTTGTTGCCATAAATAATGGCTTCATTGTGCGCAGAACTCTCCCATAGATTTTTGCTAAATTTTTGAAATTAAGGTTACAAACTATAATAATAATATAATCTTTTAGCATCTTGTAGATGGACATTCCAGGGTTATATCCTTAGCTTCCTGACCTGAGACGTTTTGCTTTGGGGTTTTATCGTGGTTATCTGATTTATAGAATACGATTAGCTCTTGTAATGTCTTATAATGTTTTTCTTATGTTTTTTTCTTGCAGTATTCTTATAAGGACAATAGATTAGGTAAATACCCATCCAAATGGATCCAACAACAATCCGAATGCTGCATCACATTGCAGGTTTGATAATAGTACTTATGTGTATTTGTGGGTTTACCGTAAATAAAGAACAAATCTAAAGGGATTCTGCCACCAGCATTATGCATTTTACCCTGGCCCCATAGCGCCGCCTGTCATGCTACACAAATCACAGAGGCAGGTCTCCCACACCCTGAGTCATGCTGCCCAGACTTTCATTACGCCCTTGCAGCGTTGTGGAGCCTCCCCTTGTTACTGATGAGTCAGCAGTAAGGGGAGTCCCGGAATACTGCATGGGTGTTGAGAAAGGCTAGACAGCATGACTCAGGGTTCAAGCAGCTCGCCTCCGTGACTTGAAGTGGGCCAATTTGCATATACCTTAGGGAGTTTTTGCAAAAGTAGAATACATGCTTGTTCTAATAGACATATGTGCAGCTTTTGTGTAATAGGGGAGGCAGCGCTATGGGGCCAGGCAGAGGCGTAACTTGAAGCTTCTGGGCTCCAATGCAAAATCTGTAATGGGGCCCCAACTATAATGCTTTATTCATAGTACTGGGCTCCCTATATGCAAAAGAGAAGCCTTATGGGCCCCACAAGGCTCCTGGGCCTGGGTGCAACCGTATTCCCTGCATCCTCTAGAGTTACGCCCCTGGGGCCAGGTTAAAAGGCATAATGCTGGTGGCAGAATCTCTTAAATCTGTTAGAAAAACTTTATTAAAAATGATAAGATCTGAAAAGTTAAAATGAATAAATCCAAACAAACATCATATTAAAGGGGTTTTGTCATTAGAAAAAAATCAATACATACCTAATACTCCCCCGTCAGTCCTCTTATCGCATCTTCTCCCCACTGATCTTCTCCTTGCTCCTCTAGTCCCCTAGGTCACCACACATCCAACCGGCCAAATCCTCTTCTTCCTGTTTTGGAGTGTCCATTTTCCGCATTTTCCTTCCTGCAGGTCAGTGTACCCGGTCACTACTGACGTAGCGTTCACTGCCTAGCATGGAAAGCTGAGCTATTGCCCAGACTGCGCATGCGCGCTGTCCGGCCGCAAGTGTTCATATACTATTGTCACGAGATGCATGGGAGACGGCAGTCTCTGTTAGGCAGTGAATGCTACATCACTAATGATGTGGTGTACATTGACCTGCAGGAAGGAGAATGCTGAGAATGTACGCTTCGTCACTGGAAGAAGAAGAATCAGCTGTTAGGTGATCCGGGGGACTGGAGAAGATCAGCGAGGATTAGATGCGGTAAGAAGACTGACAGGGAAGGAATAGGTAAGCATTGATTGTTTTGTATTTTAATGAGAGAACCCCTTTAACTATTTCTGAGAAGACTACTAAGGCGACCTTAAAGAGTACATCATAGCAAGATCACGTGTTGGCTCATGCATACAGTTTAAGGCGGTATTGCCAGAACTGACTTTTACCATCTACCCACAAGGTTAATGAGGGTCTTATTGCTGGGACCACCACCCATCAGAAGAATGGGGGCCCTGCGTCTATCTTTCCTCATCACTGCACTCCCCATAGTGATTTGGAACTTGAATGGCACAACAGCCAAACATGTGAGCTACCGCTTTATTCAACTCTATGGGACGCACTGGCTCGAAGGGATGGTGGAACCCCCTTTTATCTTGAGGCGGCACATTTGCATACAGGCCACACAGCATTAAAAGTAAGAATTTCAGGTGAAGCTAAAAGGCATCTTTTGTACAATACCATCAGTTAGCAAAAACTTAAAAACAATCACAGAAAATGGCCGTTACTTACTGGGTGAGGAGTGCATATAGATGCATCCTCTCACCATGCAGGTAGCTATGCGTGGGAGTATACACCAAGCATCCAGCCCTCTCATTATCAGGAGGCAGTGTGAGTGGCTGTCTCATCGGTGTCCTGCACAGGTGTTATTGGCTCCTCCATTTGGTAGTCAGCTACCTGCATGCCAAGGTACGTAAAGAAGTAGGCGACAGCTGGAAGGGAATATGATCACGCAATCAGACTACACAGGGCTTGTTTATAGTTGGCAACCACCAGGACTCACCGGTCTGTATAGACCTGTGTGCTGTAAACAGTAGTTACAGTTATAGTCAAGACTTTATGAAAGTTTTTTCATTTTTTTAATAATCCATTAGAGCAAAATAAAAAGTTGCAAAAGTGTACACACCCTTTCTATGTGGTCCGACTCCCTGCCTGTAAGCTTGGCACATTTCTCACAGTTGAGATCACACTTATAGACATGTTGGAATAATCTCAGTTTCGCCATTACACAGTCATTTTCATTGAAATCCAAATAAATGTAATTGGACAGATTTTTTGCTCACTTCTTCCCACTCAGAAAACATTACATTTGTCACAGCGATAAATCATTGGTCATTAACAGACATAAAAGTGTTTTCCATCTGAAAACGGGATAAAAAGAAGATTGGAGCGCAGTACTTAACAGGTGGATCAGGTTACACATATAAAGAGCATTATTAGCCCATTACCACAATGTGCCGTCTAATGTTACCCATTACTAGCCAGCTCATCTGACGGCCCCGTGTCAGCCCGCTTCTGATCATTCACTCTATGAAGACAATCAGGGTCATTATCAAACAGCAATATTCAGTGTATTAATCACTTCTTCTATCGTACCAAATGTAAAAAATCATAAATGTAAATTAATTAACCTTCCCACACAGAGAAAATAATACCATTTTACTTTGTTGTAACATAACGGCTCTGCTGAACATTAATCCTCTTTAGCCTATCCTTTATAACCATTCTATCTGTACTCTATTAAAGCATAATAAATATCACATACAAGCACAACTTATACCAGCTGTATGTATGTAATTATATACAGGAGATACCCAGGTTATACCAGTATGCTCCATATCACTATATACAGGATGTATAACTTATACCAGCAGTACATATATAATTATATACAGGAGATACCCAGGTTATACCAGCATGCCCCATATCACTATATACAGGATGTATAACTTATACCAGCCGTACATATATAATTATATACAGGACATACCCAGGTTATACCAGCATGGTCTATATCACTATATACAGGGGATGTATAACTTATACCAGCTGTACATATATAATTATATACAGGAGATACCCAGGTTATACCAGCATGCTCCATATCACTATATACAGGAGATGTATAACTTATACCAGCTGTACATATATAATTATATACAGGTAATACCCAGGTTATACCAGCATGGTCCATATCACTATATATAGGAGATGTATAACTTATACCAGCTGTACATATATAATTATATACAGGAGATAGCCAGGTTATACCAACATGTTCCATATCACTATATACAGGATGTATAACTTATACCAGTTGTACATATATAATTATATATAGGACATACCTAGGTTATGCCAATATGTTCCATATCACTATATACAGGAGATGTATAACTTATACCAGCTATACATATATAATTATATACAGATGGTACCCAGGTTATACCAGCATGCTCCATATCACTATATACAGGAGATGTCTAACTTATACCAGCTGTACATATATAATTATATACAGATGGTACCCAGGTTATACCAGCATGCTCCATATCACTATATACAAGAGATGTATAACTTATATCAGCTGTACATATATCATTATATACGGGAGATACCCAGGTTATACCAGCATATTCCATATCACTATATACAGGATGTATAAATTATACCAGCTATACATATATAATTATATGCAGGAGATACCCAGGTTATACCAGCATGCTCTATATCACTATATACAGAGGATGTATAACTTATATCAGCTGTACATATCTAATTATATACAGGACATACCTAGATTATACCAGTATGCTCCATATCACTATATACAGGAGATGTATAACATATACCAGCTGTACATATATAATTATATCCAGGAGATATCCAGGTTATAACAGCATGGTCCATATCACTATATACAGGATGTATAACTTATACCAGCTGTACATATATAATTATATACAGGAGATACCCAGGTTATACCAGCATGCTCCATACCACTAACATAGTAACATAGTAACATAGTATGTAAGGCTGAATGAAGACAATGTCCATCTAGTCCAGCCTGTCTATCCTACTGTGTTGATCCAGAGGAAGGCAAAAAACCCCAGGGCCAGAAGCCAATTAGCCCTTTTGGGGGAAAAATTCCTTCCCGACTCCCTAATGGCAATCAGACTGTTCCCTGGATCAACCCCTAATAGTTCCTACCTGCCTATATACCAGGATTGACACTTAACCTAATATTTATATCCTGTAATATCCTTCTTCTCCAGAAAGACATCAAGTCCCCTTTTAAACTCCTCTATGGATTTTGCCATCACCACTTCCTCCGGTAGAGAGTTCCACAGGATGTATAACATATACCAGCTGTACATATATAATTATATACAGGAGATACCCAGGTTATACCAGCATTCTCCATATCACTATATACAGGGAGATGTATGACTTATACCAGCTGTACATATATAATTATATACAGAAGATACCCAGGTTATACCAGTATGCTCCATATCACTATATACAGGAGATGTATAATTTATACTAGCTGTACATATATAGTTATATACAGGAGATACCCAGGTTATACCAGCATGCTCCATATCACTATATACAGGAGATGTATAACTTATATCAGCTGTACATATATAATTATATACAGGAGATACCCAGGTTATACCAGCATGCTCCATATCACTATATATAGGAGATGTATAACTTATACCAGCTGTACATATATAATTATATACAGGAGATACCCAGGTTATACCAGCATGCTCCATATCACTATATACAGGAGATGTATAACTTATACTAGCTGTACATATATAGTTATATACAGGAGATACCCAGGTTATACCAGCATGCTCCATATCACTATATACAGAATGTATAACTTATACCAGCTGTGCATATATAATTATATACAGAAGATACCCAGGTTATACCAGCATGCTCCATATCACTATATACAGGGAGATGTATGACTTATGCCAGCTGTAGATATATAATTATATACAGAAGATGCCCAGGTTATACCAGCATGCTCCATATCACTATATACAGGGAGATGTATGACTTATGCCAGCTGTAGATATATAATTATATACAGAAGATGCCCAGGTTATACCAGCATGCTCTATATCACTATATACAGCATGTATAACTTATACCAGCTGTACATATATAATTATATACAGAAGATGCCCAGGTTATACCAGCATGTTGTTTATCATTATATTTAATGTATAACTTATACTAATTTGCCATATGATATTAATCTTACCTGCACGGTAAAGACACAATGCTGTAACAGGTTCATAATAGCTCTTAATTTCCTGCATAACCATAGATTTAACAGATAAGATTCAGGTTACCTACAGCAACCACTGGAGGGATCTTAAAGGGCCAGTGCAGTGAAAACACATTTTTCCATGCCTGTCCCCTCACCTGATCGCCTATCATAGTCTGCAAGTCTCTTCTGTGTACTGCAGCCACTTTCATGAAGCCTCCTGTCTGATGCTTATCAGCTACCATTTCAAGAGTGCAATTTTTTTATATTCATCTGTCCCATGATGCATCCACACATCGTTAGCTGAGGTTATATCATTTTTGCCTGCAAGGTGGACAGTTTAACTATCATTACCTTCTATATTCCCTTAAATACGTCACTGCCCATAAGTATACAATCAGGAGGCTGGGCTGTGATCTCCTCTATTACACCTGTGTGACAGAAGCTGTGTGATCATCACCAATAACTGTGACAGGAGTGTCTGTTGACTCTATCCCCCGTAGACAGTTTCTGTGTTTCAATTCATGCAACAGCATCACACAAACTGAGAATCTGACTAGTTTCAGACAACCCCAAGCAAATCTGAGTTGGTCAGAACTGAGATCACATGACCATCTGAGGAAAAAGAGGTTGGGATTTTCAGACAGAAACCCATAACTAACCAAGGTAACACTAACTGATTTATATATATTATAGCTACATCATGAATCACTGGAGTGGCCCTTTAATGCAATGTATGAATAGTATAGCGTTAGCTCCTCAGCGCCTTCTAGTGGCAGCTATATACATCCAGCATTGTAACTTTTAGAGGGGTTTAGCACTTTTTACTATTGATGATTTGTTCTCAGGATAGGTCAGCAATAGCAGATCATCAGGGATCTCTGGCTTGCTGTCAGTGCAGCAGGGCCGGATGTTGTTATCGGTGGTCTGGGCTGGAGTGTAATACACAGCTTCACTCCCTTTGGAATCAATAGGAGAAAAGTGGTCTATTGCTCTTTGGGCTCTGATGTGGGCGTTAATTTCAATGCAGACAAAGCTATGTATTACACTTCTGATGCGAATGCCTTGCCCCGCTGCACTGACAGCGGGCTGGAGGATTAGCTGATCGGCAGGAATACTGTGTCCAGTGGCTTAACTTGAAGCTGCCGCGCCCCAGTGCAAAATCTGGAACTGGGCCCCCAACTATAAAGCATGGATAGTATTGGTTTGCAATATGGGGAAGAGACACTTTATGGGCCCCTTAGGGCTCCTGGGCCCTGGTGCGACTGTGCCCCATGCACCCTTATATGTACACCCATGCTTGTGGCGGATCCCCGGGATCTGCCATTCATGACCATCCTAAGGGTAGGTAATCAATAGTAAGAAGTGATACAACCCATTTCCATCAGTAAAGTGGATTTGGAGCTCCGACCACTATATAGATTTATTAAGAAATCGGCACAGAATTTTGAAGCTATTAGCTAAAAGAAAATCTGGGGTGGCATCAACTCTAAGCACTCGTTTACATGTTCTTGTTGGTAACTCACTAATTTATACTAATTTTTGCAGTACAAGTGCAAAAACTCCAAACCTGTTTTGTAAAATGTTACAAATGTATCCCTGCTTATGTGTCCAGAAATTTGCACCAACTTGGCCTAATGCACAGGGCCATGACGGGCTCCGCAAGCGGAATACCGCAGCAAAGTCCGTCACGCCCCCCCCCCCCCCAAAACCCCATACTTACCTCTGGATCCACTGCGCAAAGTCCCGCATGACGTCCCGGCGCGCATGCGCAGTACAACGCATGACGCGTCGCAGTGTCATATGACACACTGGCGGTGGGCGGGGAAGTATAGCGTGACGGACGGCTTCCATTGACTGCAATGGAAGCCATCTGCGCGAATTCCCGCGGCAAATAGGACATGCCACGGGTAATTTAATTCCGCAGCGTGAGCATTAAGCTATTAGGTTCAATAGAACCTAATAGCTGCGGGGCAACGACGTGGATTTCTGCCGTGTCAAAAATGTGGCGGAAATCCGGCCGTGGGCATTAGCCCATAGTGGTTTTCGTAGAAAAACATTGCTGTATTTACTTCCAATTCATACCTCTAAATATAAACAGGACCCTCAAACCTTGTGACACTTATGTGAGGGGGACCCACTAGACAGGGGCCTAACCTTTTTGTGGAAGAAGCAAAATGGAGCATATTACTCCCCAAGAAGTCGAACCGTACTGCTCCTACATCATACCTCTATATCAGATTTCCGTGTCTGGTGGCTACTCACATACATTTTTCATGTCAGAGAGATAAGGAGTGGCGTGTAGTGCTGCATCAGGGACAAGTCAATACTTATGGTGAATTGTTTCTGTGTTGTCATCCTTGGTACCCCACATATTGGCAGAATGGGGGTCTCCTGACCCTTGTGTGGAATTTCAGAAAGGAGTGAACGAGATGGAGAGGTAGCCCTACATGTGCTGGCAATACTGAAATCATATGAGAGGAGTGAAACACTCAGCTGTTTGGGCAATGTGCAGAAACTACAATGGGGATATCCGCATGCACGCATAGTCTCTTCCTTTATGGGGTGCAAACAGGTGAGAAAAGGACCCCAATTCTCCTGATAGGTGGGAATCTAGGAAATAGGGCCAACATCTCACTTCGATGATATACCATCAATAACTCTTTAAGCTTTATGGCAAATCTTGGGGTTGGTTTAACCTAATGAGATAGCCTTCGAACAAGAAAGGGTTGTTCATCCCTGAACTATAACTCTTATATACTAGACTCACAAAATAGTTTCATTAAGTCCCCGGCAACTGTAAGAGACCAAAGGCAGAGAGTTCAGGGCTTTCCGGGATTTCCGGGTCGATGTCAGCCTGGCAGACATTGGGGGCGCAAAAGTCACCGTTGCTCAACAAACAACGTTTTATTAAAAGCAAAACAAGAAAACAGTAACTTGTAAACCTGCATTCCAGGGGATCTCAGTCTGTCAATAAGGTTCAAGAGTCCGTACAAAGAGTTGTTAATCACTCCTAGTTCGGTTGACTAGGACCAGTAATAAACGATAATTGTCTCTCTAAACAGTCTTTAGGTCTGTTAACGCGGGATCCCTTTCACAGCTCTACGCCCGGATAATCGGAGATGACCTTCTTCCAGGCCCGCTGGCTTGGGTTTCAGCGTCATTGGAGGGGACGGAACGGAGGAACCGCCTGGCACTGACTTCACTGTTCAGCACTTCTTTCCCTGTTCACTAGAAGAAAATTGCCTGTAGGACAATTACTACAGCCCTGTAGCACAAACCAGGAGAGACTCCCTTCTTCCTCTGTCCACAACTCAGGTGCTCTCTGCAAGCTTCTCAATGGCTGAATCTTTCTTCTTCAGAGCTTATTGTCCCAGGGAATGTATCTGCTGCACTGCGGTACATCAGGAGAGATGCCTGCTTCAACCTCTGTCCTGCACCAAGTACCTCTCTTAACTACTGCCTATCTCTTCTTCCTACTCAACTCTGTTCCTCCAATCCGGCCCCTCTTAAAGAGACAGTACAATTACAAAGAAAACAACATCATACTATCATTACACAGCGACAAACCGTCCCCCCCTCCCTTTACACAGCAAAAACATAGCAGTACCCATAAACAGTGCTATACAGCATCTAAATAATGTCATGGCCAGTATCATAGCACAAGCTGGAAGATGACACAACCGGATGGAAGTGCAGTGCGGGCGGCACATACAGTGGGACAGAATTATGGTGAAGGCCACAGGGAAAGCGTATCTTTTGCCTATGCTACAATCCAACCCCAGATTTAGGTATAGCAGCCGTTCCTCTGATAAGCACTTGCTCTCTGGATCGTCACAGAACAGTAGTTCATTCTCGCTACTGTCGTCGCTTCAGTTCCATTTGCATTCTACTATTCTGACCAATGCTGCTTAATTACTGAGGTTTCTTTTTTTTTTTTTGTTTAATGCTTTAACGCGGAATCCTGTACAATATTAATAAAACAAGGTCAACGAACCTTTCATAGGAGAGCGGTGCTTTGTCAAATTATACACAACATATGACTGGTACATTTATAAATTCAACCTGCTTGCGAATAAAGTCACAAATCATAATGAATTGGTTAGACAGCATTATCATCAATTTTCTGCAGGTACAGCCGTGGGAAATCAGTCATTTCCATCAAATACCTTTGTCAGCTTCTGCCGCCGAGTCATTTTTTACATTTAAAGGCTGCTGAAATGTGCAAAACAAAAGACTTCTCATTGCAGCTACTTTTCACCTATGGGTGGCGCTTTTGAGCAGGAAAGAGCCGCAGCCTGAGACATTACCGGGGTCTCGTGGATTGATGCTTGAGTTGTCTTGCTAATTCAGAATCTCGTTGTTGGGATGATGAAGATGAAATTGCTTAGCAAGTTTTAAGAGACATTACTAGTATTTCGTAAGGCAAAGAAAGTAAATACATGGAAATGAGTTCCAGGTCAGAGAAATAACTTGCGTTCTCCTCCGTGAGGACACACATAATTCATATTTTAGGAAAGGACATTGGTTGGTCGTACCGGTGTGGTAATGACGAGCTCTGCAATTAGTATGCAGCATAACCTTTGTTTTTAGCATTGCCGTCTCATACTGGGACGGTGCGGTGAGAGGAGGCCGGGAGGTAAGCTTCTTACATGTTATGTCAGTTATTAAATCAGAAAAATGGGACTTTTCATATCAATTAGTATCTTGTAAATATCTCTGTTTTGAGGTTTCTTGCATTGTAATCAAATGAGCCTTAAAGGGAACCTGTTATCTCCATTGGTAAAGTCCCGTGGTGCAAGCATGACTGACTCCTAGGGTGACATTTTTTGGCAGACTGTTTTTGCAGGGTGGTTTGCCACCATTGCCTACCGCAGTCATCTTTTACCCCCCAACAAGCTGGGCACTCATTTTACCAACCTTAGAAGGATGAGTCAACCTTGAGCCGGCTACCTGAACCAAGCAGGGATTGAACCTACAACCTTTAGGTCATGTGCGAGAGCTCAGGACTGCATTTCTGCTGCTTTAACATTCTGTGTCACACGGTTAAGTTTTAGCGCTGTTAGAGAAGGTGACAGGCAATTGGGTGATGTATTTTTATACTCACTGGCTCCCTGGTTCCAGAGAGAGGATAGCCTGGGTCAGACTGGCCCAATCAGTGGGAAGACTTGCAAATTGTTCATGACGTTCTACCCAAACCCTAAGGAATAAGCAAAGTAACGTGACTGGCTACATACATGTTTCTACAAGTACTTTATGATTCCAGTATTTTTTAGTAAAGTGTCCAGACCCTTTGAGTACCAGGTTTACTTTGCATGGAGCCTGAGTTAGGGCTCATGTCCATGACCGTGTGGTACGCGGTGAATGGAGTCAATCAAAGCCAATGGACTTTCATTGATCGATGCACATGAGCATATAGACACTGTGTATCGATATGCCTGAGAAATAGATCGCAGCATGCTCTATTTCTCGGCGTACCACGCAGCGAGAGCCCTATACATTTGTATAGGCTGTGTATGAAACGCTGTCCATGCGCAGTATATTGCATATGGACAGCATTTTCAATGCATACCCGCTCTAATTCGTAGGAGAAAAAAAGGTCACACTGCGCATGTCCGTGTGTGAGTGATACGCTGGCATGCGCAGTACACTCGCAGCCATACACGATCTCTGCCATGCCTTCTTCATCTATAATCATATTCCTCCTGTTTGTTCTGCTTTGGGTAGAGTGTACAGTCGTGGCCAAAAGTTTTGAAAGTGACACAAATTTTGGTTTTCGCGAAGTCTGATGCTTCAGTGTTTTTAGATCTTGTAGGCTACATTCACACAGGTGAGTGCGATATTGGGCCAAGATTGTGCCTTTTAGGTGTTTTTGATTCAAAAGCGCCTTGTATCACTTCTATGAAATTGCGATTCTCCGGCGCTTGTTTCACGCGTGTCAGAGAATCGCAAGTGTTTAACATTGATTTCAATGGGACACAGCACATTCGCACTCGCGTACACATCGCACAGCATGCGAGTGCCATGCGATGTCTTTAAAGGTCCCATTGAAAAAATGGGCGAAGTGTTCCGAGGGAACCCCAGAAGATCGGACATGTAGTGATTGTTAACCTTGCAGCATCGGTGAGGGGAAAAAATTCTCATGTTTATAACTCCATTCAAAAGAATAGAATTCATAGTCTCGCATGTTTCGGGCGCCTTGCAACGCACAAAACATGCACAGGATTCTTGCTTGTGTGAAGGTAGCCTAAGTCAAATGTTTCTATGGTTACTGAAGTACAATTATAAGCATTTCATACTATTTAAACTTTTATTGACAAGTACATCATGTTTAGGGAAACCTCCATATTTACAGCGTTGGCCCTTATTTTCCAGCCTGCTGCACTTCGCCCGGACATGCTGGATATCAGCTTCTGGGCTAAATCCTGACTGATGACAACCCATTCTTCGTAATCAGTGCTTGGAGTTTATCACAATTTCTGTGTTTTTGTTTGTCCATCCAGTTTTTGAGGATTGACCAAAGGTTCTCACTGGGACTGAGATCTGAGGAGTTTCCTGCCATGGACCCAAATGTCTATGTTTTGTTCACCGAGCCACTTAGTGATCACTTTTGCCTTTTGACCTGGTGCTCCATCATGCTGGAGGAAGCATTGTTCATCACCAAATTGCTTCTGGATAATTAAGAGAAGTTGCTCCTGTACAGTTGGGAGCAGTTGCTCTTGGATGTTTGGGAGAAGTTGCTTTTGGATGGTTGGGAGAAGTTGCTCTTGGATGGTTGGGAGAAGTTGCTCTTGGACGGTTGGGAGAGGTTGCTCCTGGACGGTTGGGAGAATTTGCTCCTGGATGGTTGGGAGACGTTGCTCCTGGATGGTTGGGAGACGTTGCTCCTGGATGGTTGGGAGAATTTGCTCCTGGATGGTTGGGAGAAGTTGCTTTTGGATGGTTGGGAGAAGTTGCTTTTGGATGGTTGGGAGAAGTTGCTCTTGGACGGTTGGGAGAGGTTGCTCCTGGATGGTTGGGAGAGGTTGCTCCTGGATGGTTGGGAGAATTTCCTCCTGGATGGTTGGGAGACATTGCTTCTGGATGATTGGCAGAAGTTACTTTTGGATAGTTGGGAGAAGTTGCTTATGGATGATTGGGAGAAAGTGGTCTCGGATGGATGGGAGAAGTTGCTCCTGGATGGTTGGGAGAAGCCGCTCTTGGCGGAGGTTTAGATCCCATTTTTTTATACTTGGTGGCTGTCTTAGGCTGTGAGTGAACCCACTCCATTGGATAAAAGGTACCCCACACATGAATGCTTTACTGTTGGCATGACACCGACTCATGATAATGCTTACCTTTTCTTCTCTGGATAATCTTTCTTCCAGATGTCCCAAACAGTCTGAAGGGGCTTCATCAGAGAAAGTAACTTTCCCCCATTCTCTGCAGTTCAATCCCCGTACTTCTTGCAGAATGGCAGTCTGTACTTGATGTTTTTTTTGAAGAGAAGTGGCGTCACTGGGACCGTGTGAGCCATTCAGCTGCGTACCAGGGGGCCAAGGAAAGGTGAGAATGCTTTATTTTTTTATTTTCCACCTGGCCCAGATACTTAGAACATTTTTTTTTCTAATGATAAAACCCCTTTAAGTAAATTTTCATGGCAAGGAATGACTTTGCAATGTGTTGCAATTCATCTGATCACTCTTTACAGTAATCTAGAGTTAATTTTACTGCCACTCTGAAGCAGTAAGCTTTGTGAAAACCAAAATTTGTATCAGTCTCAAATCTTTTGGCTACAACTACATATCAGGATGGGGAATGAGTGAGACCCACCTTAGCTATTAACACCCATGGGCTTCTATATGATAGGGAAGCAGGACCATAACCCATTGCCCTGACACGAGACCTACTAATTCTTTATGTGAAGACTACCTATAGGGTACAATATAATTTTTGGTTAGAATGCCTTCTATCTGGATGTTTCAGTATTTGGTTAAATTAACTGATTGTAACTTAAAGGGAACCTGTCGCCTCCCCACACTACCATGAACTAAGTAATAGTGCTGTTAGGGGACGTGACAGGGAGCCGGGGGGGGTGGGGGGTGTATCGTTTATACCCACCAGCTCCCTAGTTCCCGCTGTGTTCCCCTCTGAAGATCACGTGGTGCCCAGGAATGTGACACTTCAGATTCCTGTGTGCCCCCTCCCATACAAGTCTATAGGAAAGCCTGTGCACAGGAACCTGGGAAGATTCACATTTTCGTGACGTGCAATGATTTCATTGGGTGGCAGTGATGGATTGCGTGAGTCTAAAAAATACATAGCCGCGTCAAAACATTGTGGCCACGATAATAGGACATACGCCGGCTGATGTTTTGACACGGCCAGAAAAGATAGTTCTTGCCCTATCTTTTGGCTGCAATCAGCGGGCAGCTCCCATAGGTTTATATGGGAGCTGCCAGCAAAGGAAGGGGGAGGGAGTTTAGCAGCAGCTAATGCTACTAAACCATGTCAGCTGGTTTATTGAGCGAATTGAATTATTTGTGCTTGCTGAAGGATTTCTGGGCTGCGATGTCTATATATGTAAATGGGCGAGAATACGCAAGATTTAGCTGGTCACAGCTTTTTCTCGTTTAGCCGCGATGCGCCCGCCTGAAAAATGCATCGCCCATATGAAAGAGACGTTACGTTATACACTATTGGAACCTGGAAAGGGCAGAAGTGGTTTGGTTGGCGATCTGATGTGTCTCCGGCAGTTGATATCTCGTCGCCGCCTTAAGAGAAATAATAAAGTTGCCGGAGTAACTACTACAGAGGATAAGAGCGACATTTTTCAGGTAGACAAGAACAGCTCTGGATGTGTTGACCAAGCAGACAGTGAGCAGACAAATGTCTTCTTATTGTGTGGAGCATGAAGTCTGTGATAGATGATTTTAAACAACAAAGCTCAGCCACTGAGACAAAATTAGTGTTGTTTTAATTACCAGTGTCTGTAATGTTGCCCATCCATTACTGTCTTACAATACACTGTCACCGCCGAGAGACGACAAGATCTTCTGCTGCCATGTGACATCATCCGAGCAGACATGTTTTGTCTCCGCCAGTAATGGAGTGCAGAAAAGCTATACATTTCAGCTTCTGATCTGCAGTCTTTACTGTGAAACCTGCAGAAGCGGAACAAGAAATGACTTTTATAGACATCTTATTTATAAATTTATAAGAAAATTGACCAAGGAGGTGCCGATACTGGAAATAATTTTTTTCTATAATTCGTGTTCGCTATTGTAGAAGAAAGAATATAATATATAGAAGTTTGATTAACTCTGTAAATAGATTGCATTACATATCACTACCCCCGCATTGTAAGTGCTCTGCTAGGTCGTTAAACTTGATGGCAGTTTCCAATAGCAATCAGCAGAATAGTGAGCGCAGCTCTGGAGTATAATACAGTATGTAACTCAGGAGCAGTACAGGATAAGTAATGTATGTACACAGTGACTCCACCAGCAGAATAGTGAGCGCAGCTCTGGAGTATAATACAGCATGTAACTCAGGAGCAGTACAGGATAAGTAATGTATGTACACAGTGACTCCACCAGCAGAATAGTGAGTGCAGCTCTGCAATATAATACAGGATGTAACTCAGAATCAGTACAGGATTAGTAATGTATGTACTCAGTGACTCTACCAGCAGTATAGTGAGTGCAGCTCTGGGGTATAATACAGCATGTAACTCAGGAGCAGTACAGGATAAGTAATGTATGTACACAGTGACTTCACCAGCAGAATAGTGAGTGCAGCTCTGGAGTATAATACAGGATATAACTCAGGAGCAGTACAAGATAAGTAATGTATGTACACAGTGACTCCACCAGCAGAATAGTGAGTGCAGCTCTGGGGTATAATACAGGATGTAACTCAGGAGCAGTACAGGATAAGTAATGTATGTACACAGTGACTCCACCAGCGGAATAGCGAGTGCAGCTCTGCAATATAATACAGGATGTAACTCAGGATCAGTACAGGATAAGTAATGTATGTACACAGTAACTCCACCAGCAGAATAGTGAGTGCAGCTCTGGGGTATAATACAGGATGTAACTCAGGATCAGTACAGGATAAGTAATGTATGTACACAGTGTCTCCACCAGCACAATAGTCAGTACAGCTCTGGGGTATAATACAGGATGTAACTCAGGATCAGTACAGGATAAGTAATGTATGCACACAGTGACTCCACCAGCAGAATAGTGAGTACAGCTCTGGAGTATAATACAGGATGTAACTCAGGAGCAGTACAGGATAAGTAATGTATGTACAAAGTGACTCCACCAGCAGAATAGTGAGTGCAGCTCTGGAGTTTAATACAAGATATAACTCAGGAGCAGTACAGGATAAGTAATGTATGTACACAGTGACTCCAGTAGCAGAATAGCGAGTGCAGCTCTGCAGTATAATACAGGATGTAACTCAGGGTCAGTACAGGATAAGTAATGTATGTACACAGAGACTCCACAAGCAGAATAGTGAGTGCAGCTCTGGAGTATAATACAGGATGTAACTCAGGAGCAGTACAGGATAAGTAATGTATATACACAGTGACTCCACCAGCAGAACAGTGAGTGCAGCTCTGGAGTATAATACAGGATGTAACTCAGGATCAGTACAAGATAAGTAATGTAGGTACACAGTGACTCCACTAGCAGAATAGTGAGTGCAGCTCTGGAGTATAATACAGGATGTAACTCAGGATCAGTACAGGATAAGTAATGTATATACACAGTGACTTCACCAGCAGAATAGTGAGTGCAGCTCTGGGGTATAATACAGGATGTAACTCAGGATCAGTACAGGATAAGTAATGTATGTACACAGTGACTCCACCAGCAGAATAGTGAGTGCAGCTCTGGAGTATAATGCAGGATGTAACGCAGGATCAGTACAGGATAAGTAATGTATGTACACAGTGACTCCACCAGCAGAATAGTGAGTGCAGCTCTGGAGTATAATACAGGATGTAACCCTGGATCAGTACAGGATAAGTAATATATTTATACAGTGACTCCACCAGCAGAATAGTGAGTGCAGCTCTGGAGTATAATACATCACAAAAGGGGTCAGAGAGGGATGTCAGAAATCATTCTGACAAATAGGCACTGCACCGTTAAATGCAGCCGCATACAATGCTGGTGCTCCAACTAACGCGTTTAAATGTACAATTCATCGTTTCTTAGTATGGATGGACTATAACACTAGATGACCAGTTCTAGCGCCATTGTGTCTAAGAGAAACAGAAAGACGAGACTCCAGCGGGCAAAAGAGCGCAAAACTTATATCACTGAGCAGCGGAAAAACATCTCCTGGTCAGATGGATGCAGATTTCTGTTGCCCCGTGCTGCTGGGAGGTCAGAATTTGGCGCAAGCAGTATGAATCACTGACCCCTTCCTGTCAGTCGGTCAGAACATGTCAGCACCTCCATCTAATCTGCAGCAACTATAGGAAGCTTCCTGTCCACAGGGGCCGATATTCCTGCAGAATGATTTCATCACCGAGTGGAAACTAGACCACGATGGAGTTCTGCAGTTGTGAAGGTAAAAGAAGGTCCACCACTCTACCAGGTGGGGTGTCTGTAATAAAGTGACTATTCAGTGTAAGTACGCAGTGATTCTACTGTGTATTTAGACTACCTGTACATGGTGATCATGCTCTTTATGGGTAGTTCTACTAGCAATCATCATCGGTGAAGTGACGCAACATATCTGTATTGTGTTTGGAAAAACCAGGTCTGTGTGATACAACTGGACTTGTAGAAATGAAGTCAAGTTTAGGAAAACTGCTATAGGAGTTGGAGGCTCAGCCATAGTAAGTTCTCTGAAGCGAAGAAGGTATAAGCAACCAACTTTGCTCTACCCTGATTATGGGGCCCATGTAAAAGTCCTCTTAATGGCAGTACAGCATGTAGGAACATGAGCACAACTACAGTTCTACTGTCACGTACTAGAAACCTCTAAAACACTTGGGCATTGACTTGGATCGGAGTTGGTTAAACTTGTCTATGCTATTAATGATACCCATTGACATTCAGATTAGATCTTTAAAATAGCAAATGGGGGAAGGGGGTGATCCCACTAAAGTGGCCTGTGGTGGCAAAAATGTAGATTGTTCTTGTCTAATTACTTTAGCTGCAGGCAATGAATAAAGGCAACAATATTACAAGTAGACATAGGGAAAGCAATGGGGGTGCTCCATTAAATCACAAGCTCGCCCTTAATAAAAGACATAATAATTAATTCACCGCAAAAGCAATAATATAAGACCATGTCATAAATAGTGCTAACAATATTGGTAAGGATGTTACATGTGTTTACCAACTGCCTTCCACAACTCAGAACTGCGAGACGTTACAGCTAAATGCAGCCCCAAGTGTAATGATCAAAGCACCCCTCAGTCGTGGGCTGGTTGACGCATCCAGCAAGGGGGCGTACGAGCGGTTGGAGGGATGGAGAGCATGTAATAAATTGTAGCAATAAATTATTTGTTTACACAGATTGATAATCACAAAAAACTAATTAGTATTAAATTAATTTTTCATAATTGTATGGTATATTCCCTTTAAGTTAGGAGTCAAATCCTTCTCTTTAGAACAAATGGCTTTAATTATGGTTAACTACCGTAGATGTTTTTATTTGTCATGAATATTGCATGGACACCAGTGATATACGGTCGGGATAAGTTTTCATAGCAAAATCTCTGGAGGTCAAGTGCCGTGTCCTGTTACATAATCATCTCTCGTAAAACATCCTTCTGGGTATCGGCAGTACTATAGAAGCTCATTCCATCCTGGGTGCAGATCGAGCTCCGCAGGCGTCTTTGTGTCTTAATGGTACAATTACTGCGGGAATATTACTGTGTTGTCACTTTAAAACAATCTGGGGACATTGCCATAGCAAAATCTGAAGAAAGATGTTGTAGGCCAATGCGAAAAATAATGGTAGCGTATGTAATAGTTACTTTGCAATGATGGTAGGACCCCAATAAAGAGAACAACTATTGAATGACAACTGAGAGCTGCCTCTGATTGGTCCCTGCGCCCAGCCAATCGGAGGCCGCACTCACTCACCCATTCATGAATTCATGAATAGGTGCGTGAGAGCTGTCTCTGATTGGTGAGGGCTGTGACCAATCAGAGGCAGCTCATTCAGCAGGCGGGGATTTTAAATCCTCGGCTGCTGAATACTACACAGAGCAGTTCAGGAGAACTGCCGGCCGGATGCGGCTGAACTCCGCGGCTGCTGAGAAAAGGTGAGTATACTTTTTTTTTTTTTTTTTTTAACACATTTTAGGATGATTTTCAGGGAAGGGCTTATATTTTTAAGCCCTTCCCGAAAATTCATCCCGCGCTCGCCGGCAGCCCATTGCTTTCAATGGAGCCGGCTGTATTGCCGGCTCCATTGAATTCAATGGGTGAACATCGTTCTCCTCTTCCACAGCTGTGGCAGAGGATAGCGGGCAGTGTGGGGCGGTTTAATTGAAAACGCTGCTAGGTGCAGCTTTTTCAGCGAATCGTCGCCCCCGGTCACGCGATTTGCGGATGCGCATCCATTATGCGATCCGCAAATCGCGGGAAAAACCGCACGTGTGACCGAGGCCTACAGAAGTTTTGCTCTATTCCTTCTATTTCCTGCATTAGCTTCTCTTCTCTTGTTCTTGCATTCCAGAAGGTTTTATCAAGTAAGGTTCCAAATCCCCACAAGAATCCTGAACAAGTCCTGACTATTACATTGTAGGAGAGGTTGAATGCACTTTGCAAGTATTGCTTGTGGTGTGTGTAGGTATACGAGGGGCTATGTCTCTACTGAATTAAGCACTAGGGTTTGCTTTAGACATTGGTAAAGGGTCTGAGCTCCCTGACCCCCACTAATTAGTCTGTATTACATGGTAATACTCCTTTAAATCCCATCACTCCACAAGGAGATGGAACAATGCCTCTGCAGCACCACCTATTGGAAGGCAGCATTCCTGTCTGCAAGTCAATGTTGCCTTATTTGCATATTACCCAGAGGAACATTAACCCCTTGAGTGGCACGCCCGGAAATTTTCCGGGACGAGCTCCACTGCTCATAGCAACATAGCCCGGAAGATTTGTATCACTATAGGAGCTGCAGAGCACAATACCACAAGCTGTGACAGTGTGCTCTGCCTGCACAGACCCACAGAGAACAAAGCAAGGGCTTTGAAAAACCAGCAGAAGATATTGCCGATATGCCGGCAATCTCCTGTACTGCTTTGTTTACAGGTTGCCATAGAGACCATCGGCTTGTCAGAAGCAAGCCGATGGTCTCTGTGGCAGGGAGAGCTGGTTGTTAGCTGTCAGAGGACAGCTAGGTACTAGCTCTTACAGCAGAGATCAGAGAAAACCTCCGATCTCTGCTGTGTTAACCCTTTACATGCTGCAGTCTATGTGACTGCAGCATGTAAAGGGCTGTCACTGCAGCATGTAAAGGGCTGTCACCATCGGACCCCCGGAATGTGATCAGGGGTCCTGATGGGTCCCTGTGGAAGTCCCCTAAAGGGACAAAAAAAAAAAAAATTATAAAAAAAATAATAAAAACACTTGTCTCCCTTTACTTTGTAAAAAAATCAAAAATATAATCACACATGTGGTATCCATGCGTCGTAATCACCCAGAGAAGGAAGTTAATACATTATTTAACCCCTTAATGACATGGCCCCTTTTTTTCTTTTTTCCCCATTTCTTTTTTTCCTCCCCCCTGTTTAAAAAATCACAACTTGTCCCACAAAAAACAAGCCCTCATATGGCCATGTCAATGGAAAAATGAAAAAGTTATGGCTCTTGAGACGCAACTGCAAAATTAGTTGAAATTCAATGATTAGACCATTTTAAAAAACCTGCCCTGGTGGGTCTGACAGGGTGGTAGGAAACCTGCCACTCAAGGGGTTAATGGCCTTATTAGTCTCCTCACTCACCTTCTAGGTGCTCTCAGGTGCTTCCTGAGTCCTATCCTTGTAATGATTGACTGTATCCATAGTCTTTGCTGCACTAGTGGGCTCAAAGATACATTAACATGGCAACAATTTAACCAAATACTAACCACTAAGGATGCAGGCCCACAAACGTTTGCTATGTGGCTGCCACGTGTCTGAGATGTGTCTTAGTGGTCAAAAGCTAACTAATGATTTAAGCGATTATTGACTGTTCATGGTTAATGGCCGTACAATTTTATTCAAACCGTGCAGCTATTAACCATGAACAGTCAGTAACCAATTAAATCATTAGTGAGACCGTGGCTACTTCTCAGTGTGCAGCAGCCGCCCAGCGCACACTTCATGGGACCGTAACCTAAGGGCCCTTTTACACGGAACAGATATCACTCAGTTTATTGTTGGATTGGGTGAAACTAAACAATAATGGTTCCGTGTAAATGCTGACAGCGATTGAATGAAGAATAATAAATAATCTGTTTATCGTTGGTCCGGTTTATGTGGGCACTGCGCCTCCATTCAGTCAACAATTATGACTAATTGTTGGGAGGACTGTCCGCCGCTTGAGCACCCTACAGTCGTCCCATGTAAAAGGACCCTAAGTCTTATTGCTGATCAGCACTAGGAACCTAAAGCAAACCTCTAATTTGAGGACAGAATTCTGTCCTGGGACCGGAGGAGGTATATTATCTGCAGTTGTTCTTTGTCATCCCGCTGATCCTCCGGTTCTGGGTACCGTTTTTGGCCATTCAAGATGGCCAACGCAGTCTTCAGACTACCTAATCTCCACAGTACATTTGTAATGTCAGACTACCAATGCATTATACCTGCTCTCTGGTTGACCAGAGTTGCTCACATGATTGCACTGACCAATCAGAGCAAAGCACAGTGTGCATAAGGTAGTTATAAAACTGCTGCCGCCATCTTGGACAGCTGAACATGAAATGTGAAACTGGCAAATTGGAGGAGTGGCAGAGAAGAACAACTGAAGGTAATTTTCCCTCCTCCACCTCCTATCCCAGGACAGAATTTAATTTCCAAAGTGGAGGGTCGCTTTACCTGCAGACCATGCAACGTAATGGACATTTATAACCAATGCCAGACTTGGGCTCCGTGGGGGCATCAGAGGAAATCATTCTGAGACCCTCCATCCTCCCACTGAACAGAACTTTTGCCCACCCACCTCTTTCACTGTGCACAGGGCCTATCAATAAGTTCTAATAGGTTATTTGATGATGCCATAAGAAACAGACACGAGTAATAAGTAGCTCCAAAAATGATTGTCTGCTGCTGTAGCTTTGAGGCCCATTATTGTATCAGCATGATGTAGAAGGTTATTCCGTCTGGCATAAATGCTGGAGGCAAATAGAAACCTGGTGAAACGGAGACATTATAGGTCTCTATTAGACTAATGACAGCCTATGGTTCTATTCGGGGTTCCATCTGAATCACTTCATAGGCCTCTCACTAGCCAAGCAAGCAACCTATGATGAGGGGCAAAACCCCAGAAACAGCTGTCTGTACATAGTTTACCTTTTCCTTCTGGAGAAGACTCTGGCTTTGGCTTATATTCCCAGTCATTGTTACAAAGCTTGTTAAAAGGTCTGACATTGACTCGCAGGAACGCTGCCTTCCAACAGATGGCATTGTAGAGGCATTGTACCAGCTTCCTATTTGCATAAATTTCCCAGGGGAGCATGCATGGCCTTATAAGTCTTCTCACACCTTCTAGGTGCTCTCCCTAAGGAGGAACAATACCCTTCCTGACCCATGATGATTTGGACATAACTCAGGGACATAGCCATAAACACAATGTGAATGCCCCTTACATGGTTAGGTTAATAACTTGAAGATGTGTCAGCATCACTATAGCCTCTTGTGTATCCTGCCATATCCTGTATCATCCCATCTTGTCAATGGAAAAAAATATTCCATTTCTGTATGTTTCTGCTGTAATTAATGCTGCTGACACCGGTGGTGCCTGGCAGACGCTACACCTTTAAGTGCTACTCGGAGGTCAGTATCATAAGCAGACAATGGAAGTTTGCCTGACATTCTTAAGCTCAGTTTACACTCCCCGAGCTTTGTCTTTTGTCAGTCACAAATAGCATTATGACAGTAACAGCAAAGTGGATTCTTCATTTTCGAAAGATCCATTAGCTTTGATGGGCCTTTCTTCATACATTAGTAAGTGTGTACATAGTTGAGATGAGGCATTCTTCAGTCGCCCGGCCTTGCAAGAGATGAAAGATAGGACCAGCTTTTGAAAATGGCTTGTATGGCACATGCTAGAAAACGAGCAGGCAAAGCAATCCACTTAATAGATTACAGTAATTATCCAATCTTTGGCTAGTTTGTATTGGCAAACTATAAATACAGTTCGCATTAGAACAAGGTGCTTCCAGAATGTACATGAAAGGTCAGTGTAATTTGCAAGTCACTAGTCATTAGAATATGCTAAAACCCATCGCTCCAGGGCTCAGACTTTAATGATGAATACATTGATTATTAAGTAGCAAGCGCGCACACACACACAAAAAATGTAACAACCGCACCGTAATGATAGGTGGCTTTATTTTAGGGAAAGATCAGGCAAGCTTCAAGATGCATGAAGTGAGAAATGTAATGTCAGTAAATTCCTTAGAGGAGCCTTTCACAATATTACGGGGAGGGGGACTTGAGCCATGTTAGTGATGAGATTATTAATAAATCTCGGGAAAGTCTTAGACTCCTGACAATAACGGAGCCGCGGCGCACTCCATCTTGCATGTGTTTTACAATTTAAGATCGTTCACAATCAATGTAAATTATGGCTGATCCTGGGCAGATGTAGTATTCCTCTATGTTTCCTTTCATAAATCTCGTGTTCCTTATATGCAAATTAGGCTCTATTTTAAAAAGATAATTTCTCACCCGGTGATCGCATTCATTTGTGAGCCACTGGTTCTTCGCAGCTATGGGGGTGCTGGAGAGGGGATCATATGTATCACTGGAGCGGAAAGACAAGACTGTTTAGGCAGAAAAGTTAGTGGGGTGAGAGGAAGATTTGTGGGGTGCAGGAGAAGTCTAGACGCCCGTTACTGTAAGGAATTCATATGAAGTCATTTCTTTTATTTTACGTTTCCTTTCCCTAGAGGTATAATGATACCTGAAACATGGTAACTAATAACTAATAGAGTAACTGTAGTTGATTCTCATTTATGCATCAGCAAAAAAACTCTCTGACTACTTTAAACAATCTACATAGACACAAATATTAATGTATATGTAACGCTATGGATTTTTTAAAATTAAGAAGTATAGCCACATATAGGACTTTTGGAGTTGTGTCACCCCAAGGCATTCTGTCGTGGTTAATCCAGCTGAGCTGATGAAGGGGCTCGACTCCGAAACGCGTATTCACTTATTGTTTCTATATGTTTCTACATAAAAAAGAAATGCTTTCACTATCGCATCTTGGACCTTCACTTTCAACTAGCTCAGAGTGTTGCGCCTTCACACCAGTATTTTACCATATTCTCTTTCGCTATACTCATGCCCACCTTGGTGGAGCGTCATCTGGTTGGCAGCACCTCCATCATTCAAAACACTTTTTACTCCAGAACTATCTCACCGCTCTCACTGGGTCTTGCTCCACCCTCCTTTTTATATTTGTTACATACACTGGAGGTGTCAGCCGTCTTTGACATCTGATAGCTGACGGCAACAGCCATGATCAGTGTTGATGCTGATCGTGGCTGTTAACCTTTCAAAACCACTGTCAATTTTGACAGCAGAATCTAAGTCCCCCGATTGGCATTCGGGTGTCCCGAGCAGCCGCGCCCACAAAGGTGCGATTGGGAGGTCCCGTTCAATTGTCATGGCAGCCTGGGGCCTTCTGAAGGCCTCCAAGGCTGCCATAAATGATCGCCTATCAAGGCATGTTGGTGGCAAGCCTTCATAGACTGCCTATCAGAATGCGGTATAATGCAATACTGTGGTATTGCATTATGCTGGATGAGCGATCAAACCATTGCAAGTTTAAGCCCTTTATTGGGACTAAAAAGATATAAAGATAAGTTTTAAAATGTTTTATTAAATAGTAGAAAAAATAAGTGACACAAGCTTAAAAAAAAACTTTTCCCAGTTTTCTCATCAAAACAATAAGAAAAAGTAAAAAATATTGATATCATTGCATCCACAAAAGTCCAGATTATTAAAATATCACATTATTAATGCGGCACAATGAACACCATCAGAAAAAATACATAAATGCCAGAATTGCGCTTTTTTGGTCACCTTGTAGAAAAAAATTTATAAAAAGCAGTACAAAAGTCATACGTATCACAAAATGGTATTAATAAAAGTTACAGGTCAGCTCAGAAAAAAACAAGCCCTCATGCAAGCCGGTGAATGCAAAAGTAAAAAAATTATGGGGTCAAAACGCGGTGACAGAAAGCAAATTTTGTTTTTTATAAGGTATTTCATTTTTAACTTACTACACTAAAAAAACTGCATAAATCTGGTATTGCTGTAATCAGAATAAAGATAACGGTATTTTTACTGCATGCTGAATGTTGTTAAAAGCAACCAATTGCCAAAAATGTCTCCTAACTTAAGTTTCTAGTATATTATATAGTACATTAGACGCTACCATTGAAAAATACAACTTGTCTCGCCAAAAACAAGCCTTCATGTAGCTATGGAACCGGAAAAATAAAAGAGTTATGATTTTGTAAAAGTAGGGATAAAAAAAAGAAAATGAGAACATAAAAAAGGGCTGCAGAGGGAAGGGGTTAACTGATCGATCTACAGGATCTGTTAAACAAAAGGAAGCCATGGTTTCTGTTTGTTTCCATCAGAATTCCATTTTCTATTTATTCTATTTTTTTTAAAGCGGATCCGTTCAAAGCAGAAATCAAAATGCTGATGTGAACAAGTCCTAATTACTCTGCACATTATTTTTAGTATCCGTCCATGTAGGGTTCATTCACATTCATTGACGTAGATCAGGGGTGTCAAACTCATTTTCACAGAGGGCCACATCAGGCTTACAGTTGCCTTCAAAGGGTCGACTGCAATTGTAAGACTGTATATTGTCACCCTCATAGTGGCCCTAGTAGTAATAGTGACCCCCATAATGACTCCAGTAACAATAGTGACCCCCATAGTGGCCCCAGTAGAAATAGGGTGGCCTCAGTAGCAATAGTGACCCCAGTAATAATAGTGACCCCTATAGTGGCCCCAGTAGTAACAGGATCCCCTATAGTAGCCCCAGTAGTAACAGGATCCCCTATAGTGGCCCAAGAGGTAATAGTGACCTCCATAGCAGCCACAGTAGTAATAGTGTCCCCCATAGCAGCCACCATAGTAAAAGTGTTCCACATAGTGGCCCCAGTAATAATAGTGTCCCCCATAGTAGCTGCAATAATAAAAGTGTTCTACATAGTAGCCCCAGTAGTAATAGTGTCTCCCATAGTGCCCCCAGTAGTAATAGCGTCTCCCATAGTGCCCCCTAGGAGTAATAAGTCGCTGCCATAGTAGTCCCAGTTGTAATAGCAACCCCCTTATTATCCTCTGGCTGGGTAGCATCCCTACAGGCATTCCACTCACCCATGCCCGTAGCTCCGGTGACGGCAGCCACTGCTGGGTGTGTGACCGCTGACCTCTCTCCTCGGTATCTGCGTACAGGACAGCGCACCAAGACACCGATGGGAAAAGGTCAGCGGTCACAGACTCTGCACAGCTGCCACCAGACTTCTGCTGCAGGAATGCCTGTTAGGTTGCTGCATGACCAGCAGGACACATAAAAGGAGATGGTGGAACGGATTCGACCCGGGGACCCTGTGTTGGACTTGTGACGTAGAAGCTTTGATTCAGCCTCGCCACTTCATTTTCTACATGTCCGTTTGCACACAGACTTTAGGACAATGGATGCCCTGGTCACCATAAAGTCGCAGTGCAGTAGGTATCTTTTATTTATTGTCAGGCTGCTTCAGTCAACTGACCGGTCGATAACATTTTACCTGTTTCTGCAAACAGTACTTTTTAATGACAAGGCTGATCCACTGCAGACACGAGGCTGATGAATTTCTTGCAGATACATTGTATCAGTCTTCCTGTCTCCGGTATAAATCATCTGCGTGCAAATCAAACAAAAACTTCCAACAGGTGTTCGTCAGCAGTAGAATTATGTCCACATGAGATCGCGAGCCGTGCGGTCAATTCTAGTTCAAGAAAATAATTTGTCTGGATCGGGATATTTATACAAAAAATGTCAAAATGTTTGTCCAAAGATCTCCACCCAAAGCAGAACGATAGAATCCCAAGCAGTATATATGTATGTTCCCAGTGCGTATTGTCTGCTAGCCTCCCTGCGCCTTGTTCTCTGATAACGCGGAGACTATAGCTCATTTGTGGCCTTTTCATTGTCATCTAACCAGGCAGAAATAGGTGAGAAAAATTTGCATGGTAATACACATAATTAATTATCCGTTCTCACATCAAATCTGACGTTGATGAATCAGCCTCTGATATAACTGCCTTTGCATGACACTCGTTTGCTAGATGGAAAGAGAAAATTAGTGAGACCAATTTTAACACATGCAAATTTCCATGCGTATGTGAGCCTGATGAATGGAGGAGAAGGACCGAGTGCAAAAATCCAATATGAACACAACCCCCCACCCTCATCAGTGTTTTTAGGACAAAGGTGGGATGACTGCAGATAATACCTTCATACGTTTCATCGCCAAAGGTGCCCTATCTACACTATGGATAGACTCTTAAATTGTCACTTATGTATCTCGCTCTCTCCCACTATCAAAAGGCTGTCATTAGTTTTCATAGGAAGAAGGTGCTATAGATAATACAATAAAAAATACTAAAAGAGGAGACTGGTATAAAACCTCCTGTGCCCCAGGCAACTGCCTAATATTTTGTTCTCTTTTGAAAGCAGCAATCTGTCTTGAACTTTTACAAGCAATGAACGTCAGGTGCAGTTGCCCTTTAATACAATATTATTTCAGATAGAGAACATTTGTACTGATTGTTATGATCATCATATCTTGACTTCTAAATTTGTTTTTGGGGTAGTTGCTATGCAGCTTTTCCAGAGCTAATCAATTAGTGTGTCTGCTAACCACTCTGCTGAGCCCAGTCTAATTTGGGGAGGAGTTCCTCATTGGCTAGCTTCTCTTTAAGTATTCCTGACTTCTGTAGTGTGGTGCTGGTTATAGCTGTAACAATGTGCATATAATTCAGTTTTCGTTGTTTATTTCTAATACTTTGTTCCTAGACTATCTTGTTCTTGTTGATGTAGTTGTGTTACTAATGGTTATGCTCAGTCCAGTCCGTACTTATTAAAGCTTGTGTTTTTTTTCTGCTCCTTCTCTATTTGTATATTAATATTCTCATTTGATAGTTCAGCTTGCTTTGTTTTGCTTTCTTGTCTTGGGGTCCTAGCACACTATTATTGTTTTTTAGGGATTGTGTTTCAGATAGGGCTGCTCTTAGGGATAACTGAAGATTACTCAGGGACAGTAGTGTCTGCTGTTTGACGTGGCCTTTATGTGGTAGATAGGCTCAAACAGAGCAAATTATGCTCTAAGAATCTTACATTTTTATGCGGTTAGTTTAAACTACAGTTATGCATTTTTATGCGGTATTAAGAGTGCTGAAGCATGTATTTTGTTGCAGCCATAGCTTATTGTTCACTTTCACACTTCATTTATTTGTTGGATGTGCAAGATTTTTTTTGTTTTTTGGTGATAGTCAGTGTCCTGAATCGATTAGGGAGAAGTAGCATTGGGGTTAAGGCTGGTTTAGACACAATGATTATCGCTCAAAAAATCTTTTAAGCGATTTTCAAGCGATAATCGTTGTGTTCTTTTAAAGGCGATCACCTTGCGCTCTGAGCGGAGGATGCAGAAGACAAGCGGGGTGTCGCCACTTGTCTTCTGCATCTAGCTGTTATACAGCCAGGCGCTCCAAGCGGAAGATGCAGAAGACAAGCCGCGTAGCCCCGCTTCTCTTCTGCATCCAGCTGTTTCCTGCTTGCAGCCGAGCTCTCCGACCAGGGTATGGAGAACAAGACTGGACCGCTGCGTTCTTCATACCCCGCCTGTCTTCAGGGAGTGGGATGCAGCTGAAACAATAGTATCAGCTATATCCCCTGTGAATTGCTGATAACTGATTGCTGATATTTCAGCATGCTGAAAGATCAGCGACGGTTTAACGAAAACTACACAATGTCAGTTAGACACAACGATTTTTGCTCAAAAGACGGCTTCGAGCGATTTTTGACTGAAAATCGTTGTGTCTAAAAGGGCCTTTAGGTATTGTCATGTGATTTCTGTTTCCATCAATCATCCATTATCTGGCTGTCATCATTTACCATGAACATTCTCTTCCTGTTGACACTAGTCTTGGATCTGTGTTTCCTATTAGTGTTGATAAGTGGTTTATATAGTTGTTGTTCTATGCCGCTTCTGTTCTGTCACCTCAGTAAATGTTTCACCTGCTCAGTCTTGCTTTTCTCTCTGCTCTGTGGGTTTGTGGAGGGATCCCTGGTGTGGTGAGCGGCTGCTCCTGAAGTTGCTACGTCTTCTCTCATGTCAGGTGGAAACTTTTTTTAATAAGTGTAAATATAAACAATGTTTATAATTATGGGATTGGTTTATCTATGAACAATATTTTTCGGTGGACAACCTCTTTAATAGCAAAAAAAGACAGATACAAGGGGATACAGTTTTATGGCTACATGACTGCAAGCTTTTGCCATTGACTCCTATGAGTATATGTCTGGATAATCTTTTAGACAGTCCTGAAAAACATAGCAGGCTGCACTTTTCTGTCGGGTTCAAAAATGGTATCCAGATATATATTGTTTTTCGCAACAGAACTCCATTGCAACAGATCCAAATGTATCGGCGTGCCGTTGTATCTTGTATGTGTGCGAATCAATGTGGATACCATTAAGCACTCAAATAGGTTGTCGCTTAGCTTTCCCAGACTCGGGAAAGGCAGAGCTGTCTGTTGAAACGATCTCTTTACTTTCCTCTAGGAACATCGCACTGAAAGAAAGGCTTTAAAGCGATCCTCCGGGTCTGAGCAAATAAAGATGGCCGAACTGCTTCTCTGATTACCTCAATTAGTCTAAGACTCTATATGCTGATCACATGGGCAGCACTGGCCAATCAGAATCAGCATATAGTGTCTTGGATTAATGATGCATACCAGTGCACTGTGGACATCATGTAGTCAGAGAAGCGGTGCAGCCATCTTTGTTCCTCAGGACCAGCGGGTCGCTCTAACATGAATGAGCTCGAAAAGTCTGTAGCGGAACTGGCAGATTTTCTAAATAGAGGAAATAGTTGTTATCATTATTTTCAAGATTAACACAATGAAATGTAAAGGATCTGTCAGCACTCCCGTGATGTTCTCCCTGAGGATTGCATGAGGTAGTGATGACAGACTCAATGATTTCAGCATTCTGACTGTTGTATGTCTGTCCTGTAGTTTTGAAGAAACTTACACTTTGAGTTACAGCGCTCATCAGAAAGGAACCTACTCAATGATATACATGAGACATCAGTATTCCTGAGCTGCCTCTAGACGCTGATTGACATCTTCCTCCCTATGCATAGTAATAGAGAAAACTGTCAATCAGCAGCTTGAGAGTGGGAGGAATAGGAGCGCCCCTACCTCACAGTGCAAGGTGACCTCAGAGGGCAAGGGTGGTCCAATAGAGCAGCTCCCCTTTAGCAGTTACCTTAATGGGTGTCCATTTACTCTGGTGGATAAACTGTGAGTCAAGGGAATCATTGAAGCAGTTCCTTACATACATTCTAATAGACAATAGAAATTATGTTTAAGGTGGCAGTGTAAAACTGCCTACAGGGCTGCTGTACTGTAGCACCAGTTACACATATATGTCTACCAGAAATTAGACATTGGCAACCCGTTGGTGGACAGACAAACTGTTTTTTGACCAAGGCCAAAGAACTGCTAACTACACTATGAAAAGAATTGTGGCATAGTTGCACCGGGCCCGAATGCTGTGCATGTTTGCATTTAAAGGGGTTTTCCGCACTAAACTACTGATGACCCATCAAAAGTTGATCAGTGGGAGTCCCTCATCCGGGATCCCTGCCAATCAACTGATTGAAGGGACAGTGACGCCAATGTATAGCAGCTGTGCCTGGTATCCTAGCTCAGTCCCATTCACTTGAATGAGATGGAGCTTCTCTCATGCCATCTGACGAATGAATGTGATTTCACTGGCCTGAGAAGAGGTGAACCCAATCAGGTGGTCGACAGAGATCCCAAGTGGTGGACCCCATTGATCAACTATTGATGACCTATCCTAAGGATAGGTTATCAATTGTTTAGTCTCGGGAAACCCCTTTAATCAGCATAGAGCAAACCTTTACAAGCTCTGAACATTTGAGACAATTATTGTTCACTTTCGCTCATTTGGGCGATTTCTTTAACGATAATTGTTTGGTCAAAAAACACCTTAAATCAGAATCGCTCCAGGCAGCTGTACCTTCTTATACATTGTCTCTAACCGCTGCTACTATCTACTATTATAGTCCATGGAGGACATTATCAGAGCACAACACACCGTACTTCAGTTTCCGTGGTATACCCAGCCAGCATTGTTCAGCCAAGTATCACAATGACACAAATTTTAATTCTCCTATAAATACTGATATTTTGGGGTTAATATCCCTCATTGTTCTTGTCGCCATTCATTAAAATTCTCGTCTTGAAATTTCAATTCAAGTTTTCCATTTTTCTAACCGGCTCCTATTTTGTAATTTCAGATCACAGTAAACATGAAATCTCATTGGCTCCCGAATCACAAGCTCATTGGTGGGCTAATAATTAACACATTAGCTTTCATGGTGGGGATGTTTCCTTTATTAATGAGAAACTCACACGTTCTATTTACATTAATTTATGAGGTTCAAAATTAATTTTACGTGGCCTTTGGTGACCTCAAATCTGCTAAGACAAAGCCCTGGCATTGTACTACCCGTTAAACCATTCATTATACATTTTATGCAAATAGTGTTTGTTTATAAACAAATTAACTGCTAGGATTTTCAAAACAGGTGCTGTGTTGTGAATGCGTACTAAATGATGTGGTACTGAAAGAATTAATTAGACCTTCAGATGTAATTAGTTGCAATAATTTGCGTGATTAGCGGCTTGGTTAAAGAGTAAGACACACACATTGTAATGCATGGCAGAGTCACTGCAGTCGATGTGTATTTCATAGGGAGAGGATGAGCTTCTGTGCACCGTGGAAATTTTTCAAAAAATTGCTGACATAACTGCAGTTAATTACCAAGTATTCTGTAAATGGAGATCTATTCGCTGAGCTTATAGGGAAATATGTAGAGTGAAGAAAGAGGATGTGCCGCTCTATGGGACTCCGGTTCTTGGCAGAGTTTCGGAATAAGCCAAAATTACTCAATCTTTTTCTTGCTGATACAATAGGTGGAGTCATATTAACCCAATACCTTGAATAGGACTGGGCGAATTGAAGGGGCGAGGATGAGTCTGAAGAATGTCATTTTAACTCTCTTGACTAGTTCCATATATTTGAGTTCTAGTTCTGAATTTAGATTTCAGAAAGTGAACCATAGAGCAGGATGTGAAGTATCACAGCAGGATTAGTGGCTTTACTAGCTCAAATTCTATGCAGTGTTGCTTAAAGGGGTTTTCTAGTCAAATACTATTGATGACTTATCATCAGCATGGGTCATCTATAGTTGATCAGCCGGGGTCCGTCACTCTGGACCCCAACCGATCAGCTGTGCGGGCGCAAGCTGTCAGCGCCGCTCCAACCTTTGTTTTTGCAGTGCTGACAGCTCGCGCTCGCACAGCTGATCGGTCGGGGTCCCAAGCGGTGGACCCAAGCCGATCAACTATTGATAACCTATCCTAAGGATAGGTTATCAGTAGTATTTGGCTGGAAAACCACTTTAATTATCCATGGTACATCTGTAGTGTTAATTTACGGGTATGGTATATAGGCAACCTACACAAGTAGAGTCCACAAATTACAGTGTGCAGGAAGTGAGTCATTCTCCTGTCAAGTATTCATTACTACTCGTAGGACCACTTTTATCTTTCTCTTGTAAGACCAGTTTCAGCCGAGCGTACTGTCATACAGATCCTTAGGACGGACGTGTTATAGATGACATCACTACAGTGTGTCATTGCTATCTGATCTGTATTTGCCTCCATATTTGCTGTCATTGGTTTTCTTTTCCACAGGGCGAATACGGATCTGTTTTTGCTCAGTAGGAAATAATAATACCAGTAAATGCAAATCTAGAGGAAAAATAGATAAAATAGCTCATGCTGCATTTTTAAAACCCGACTGCGAAAAATACAGCCTCGCGAATAGATGCCTGAATATATATTCATTTTTCGGTCCACAAAACACAGACCAAATATGGATTAAAGATTTGTTTGTTGAAAAGCAGTCTTACTGTCTTGAGGGGCTTTTACAAAGTCCAGTGATTGGACAATAATGTTTCTAGTAAAGTTCCAATTATCGTCTGTATGCAGGTATTGATGATCACCCAATAAATGAGCCAACCCATTTTTGATCGGGTGATCGCATCTTTCATACAGCACCAAATATTATTATTGCATATCGCTATGTGATGCACCGTTGACAATCATGAAGCTGCATGGGGGGACTAAATGATCGTATGAATTGTTTTTCCGCCATAGATTCTGAATTGGTCTGCGTAAAGGTCAGGTAGATGAGCGCTGGTCTTGTCGATCGGCGCTCGTCATCGGGACAATGTAAGTGAAAAAAGGCCCTTACAATGCAGAATAGTTTACCAGTCCCTATATAGAATGCTAGGAAGAAGTACTGACGAGTATATCAAGTAGACTAGATATACCAATTGCATCCCTAAGAGACCTAGGTAGTCTTGAAAGCTTGCTGTTAAACATCATTTTTTTTATATTAATGATTAAAAACTATCAAAACTGCAAGACTAGGATTTTCTTTCTCTTATCCAGAGCAATAAGTGAGCTAGTACATTCAGCGTTTCACCCCCAGGAAAAAAGAGGGGAAAACGCAGATTGCAGCTGGCACCTGCCCAATTACTATGACAAGTCTGGGTGCCGGCCGCAGTCAGTAGAGCTCTGCATGTGCCTTGTGGCGGAAAAAGACTGTGGTGTACTAGCACCCTAAGGCCTCATTCACATGAACAGCCATTAGAACCATTGTTTTCCTATGGAATCGTGCTGAAAAAGCCAGGACATCAGCATCCAAATTCCACGACCGAAATTTCCTGCTTCGGAAAAATATAGGTCTTGCCCTATCTTTGGACTGAAAAAAGCAGAAGCCTCCATAGACTCCTATAGGAGCTGCAAAAAAGGGAGGGGGTTTAGCTGCGTGCAACGCCGGGAAAAGATGACAGGTGCCTCGATTTAAGTCATTCGGAGGATTTCTGCCGGCCGAGGGAATTCCGATCAGCAGCACATTTTTTAGGCAATACTTCGCACCCGGATGTGTGAATGAGTGAGAAAACACTAACTGAGCTTAGGACTTGTTCGCGGAGAATCCTCCATTTGCACGATTTTTGGCAGCGACACTTGTGATTTTTTTGCATAGCCAACTTTTGCGCAATTTTAACGCTCATGTGATTGAGGCCTAAGAATTTTTTCAACTGCCTACAGTGTACCAAATGCTTTTTATTTTCCTGGGACCTGTCTTGGAGTCTTACTTGCAAGAAAGCAAAGAGAAAAGGTATTTTTTGCACTTCCCTTGCAAGCAGCAGCCTCTTCCCATACAGCCTATTCACTAACCACAATTAGCAATGATTATATAAGGGGCGATATACTAATCGATAAGCCCCTGTATATTTCCCCTTCCTCTTAGCATTATATTTGTGTCTCCATTTAACACTTCTGGAGACTCCTGTGTTTTAATACTCCGCACTTACATTAATAGCTTTCCCATAGCCCGAGCCTCTAAATAAGATATTTGTAAATCAGTCTTTACTGTGTATCTATCAACCCTAACGGAGAATTCAAATAAAATTAAGATTTGTCTGTCATGAGTTGTTGCATTGAGTAGCCCCAGGCAATGACGAAAGGAACTCTGAATATTCTGGGGGTTGATTAAGATTAATGAGCAAAGAAACTTTTCAGAGATGGATAAACAAGCATTTTGTTGGCTAATTTATTTGTTCTCCGTCTTATGGTGAGAAGGGGACATTTTTTTCCCTGTGCTCTGCACTTTCAAAGTCATAATTTATAAAAGAGGCACAAGAATATAAATAAGTACAATCACAGGAACTTCAATAAATCAGGCATCCGTCTAAAAGTAATATTTTCTAATAGGGTTAGTAGTAAAGTAAAAAATGAAAAAATATAAGCCCAAATGTGATCTTCAGACGAGTCGTAGACGGACATCAACTGATTACATTAGTGACGCAGTTATTTGTAGAACTACTTTATAGACCAAGACCCCATGCACATGAGTCCTGGGAGGCCGGGTACCATAAGGGAGCATCAGATCTGGACACAAGGGAGAGGAGAACTTTCCTTTAGGATGTTTGTGCCAAGATCTAAGGGTGTCCGGGTCTCCTGAACATGATTCAATAGGGGTGATAATCCGGACATGATTTAAGTCCCATTACTGGAAACCTGTTTAGAGTGTAAGCTATAATGGGAGGGGTGTCACGTGTTTTGTCTTATTGTTGATGCTTACTGGTGCTCATTACTCATTGACATTTGTTGCCTCTGCTAATAGTAAAGTGCTATAGAATATCTTGCCTCTATATAAGTGATGGTTATTATCTATAACACATCCTCTACAGTGGAGCTTTACATAGAATATTGTGATAAAAATTTCAAATAACTGAAAAATCTGTAGAACTAAAGACTTTTGGGTGGACTATGACGCCCCGCAGCCTCTTTGTTCTGAAGACAGATGGTGGTCAAAGCTCATAGACTGTATTTCCTAACATTTACGACACTGAATGGACTCTTTATTAGAGACCCATCTACTAGCGCGTTGGACCTTCTTTGACTTTCAAAACAACAGAAATTTGTCATGGCGTAGATTCTACTAAGTGATGAAATCGCTCAGCGGGAATATCAGCCCACGTGGACAGGAAGCTTCTTGCAGTTGTCACAGATTAGATGACGGTGCTGACATGCTCTGATGAGCTGAGAGGAAGGCGTCATCGATTCATGCTGCTTGCACCAAAGTCTGCCCCTCCATCAACACCGTGCAACAGAAATCTGCATTAGGGATGAGCAAGTATACTCGCTAAGGCACTACTCGCTCAAGTAATGTGCCTTAGCCGAGTATCTCCCCGCTCGTCCTGAAAGATTCGGGTGCCGCCGCGGGGCGGGGAGCTGCGGGGGAGAGCAGGGAGGAACGAAGGGGAGATCTCTCTCTCCCGCCCGCTCTCTTCCCAGCTCCCCGAAGCAACTCACCTGTCAGCTGCGGCGGCCCCCGAATCTTTAGGGACGAGCAGGGAGATACTCGGCTAAGGCGCATTACTCGAGCGAGTAGTGCCTTAGCAAGTGTACTCGCTCATCCCTAATCTGCATCCATCTTACAAGACAATGGCTTCCCACTGCTCAGTGATACAAGTTTTGCGCTCTTTTCCCCCCTGGAGTCTCACCTTTTTGTTTCTCTTAGACACAATGGCGCTAGAACTGGTCGTCTGCTCTTATAGCCCATCCATGCTAAGGTGACTTTTGAGTTTGGATATATTAGTTGGACCATCAGCGTTGTATTCAGCTGCAACTTACTGTGCAGCTCCTGTTCATCAGAACGACTCCTGACAACCTCCTCTGACCCCTTACGGCAACGAGTTATTACCATCCCTCCCGCTGGATGTTCTTCCTCGATCACGCCATTCTTGGTATACTCTCGTTTTTACACAATAAAACCCCACATGGTTGACAGTGAAATCCTGGCCTCGGCAAGTCTAGCACCGATGACCGGCCTCGCTGGAAGTCGCTCAGATCGCTGGATTTTCCATCTAATATGGATTCATACTGAATCTGAAGCATGGAAAACTTGTCATGTGATTTTATGTTGCACGCCGGGGTCACGGCGATAACTTCCATACATGGAGACGCCAACCGTAAGAGGGCCTGGGGCTCTAATAAAGGGGTCATTCAGTGCATATTGCAGTAATAAGCTTGCACTGATCTAGTGACGGCATGAATTATAGTTCACCCTCATTCATTGCTGCACTCTGTAGGCACAAGTATCCCAACCTTCCATGCTTGTGCTATGTCAGTACAGAACTTGTTCTGGTGATTTTAGGTACCGTAAATCCTAGACAACATACAGTAAAAGATGTAGAAAATCTAACTCCGCTAAGGGAATGTTTTTCACCTGCTTACAATAGGAAGCAGAAGAATTGTGAATGCAGCTCTTGGCTATAATGGAATTATACCTATTTCCAAACTCATAAATTCCCCTTTGATCAAAGCGTTATAGTTATTACATGTATAAAACATCTCGGTGTGCGGTTATATGTTATTGTAAAACTCTTTGGTTTCTTCTAATATCCTTATATATTGCAAATAATCCTTTTATATCATATGCCTTCAGGGCATAACTAATGGAGGAGCAGAGGTAACTGTCACTTACAAGTCTTGTTGCCTAAGTGGGCCCAAAGGCCCTTCGACACCTAAGAAAACACTAGTAGAACAAACGTCACATGGCGGAGGCCATGCTACAGATTTTGGCCCCGGAGCCTCACGGTTTGCCTCGGTAAGTCTTTGCACCATCTACTTTGTAGGTTGTTTGATCACGATGATGTTGTGTAAGCCATAATACAATAGACGTTGTATCGCCTGACCGGTGACTTCACAATCTTCTGTCCTTTTATTCTAAAGGTTAGTAAACGGACAGAGATCTACAGTCCGATTAGCTTGAAATCTTGTCAACCTGAACTTTCTTCCCATTCTCGGCTCTGTTTCTTAATAGATGTGAAGCAGCCTACTCAATAATCCCTCACTTGTCTTCCCTCTGTGTCTCCGCTTTTCATCGGTATAGCCAGTTTGACGGCATGGAGTCAGAAGGGAGGTTATGATCTGAAAGTTCAGCCAAATGTTATCAGCTGTGGAGTCTTTGCTAAGGGAAAGGGTCTATGAGCCCCCGTGACCGAAGCCAATAATAGCTGCACACCGCTGATAGCATCAACAGCTGTCAAAGATCCAGTCATTTGTGGCTCATCTGTAAACGTAAACACCTGTATCCAGTCAAGCTTTCAACGTGATCCCCTTCCTTTCCTATGATCTTGATTTGTTCCTTAAAGGTGCTGCCAGGATAATCTAAACTGCCAGCTGATTTATGAAGTGAAAGAGTCCTTCAAAAGTTTGGCAAAGCTTGAAGAATTGAGTGAGCCGAGTGTGGCACGCTTTTTGACACAGAGTTTCAGAATATCCTCTTAGCTGGCGTTCCAAGTCTGATCTGCTTGTAAATATGTAAAGCCTGTGTGTGTGGCAGGGAACGTAACATGGCAGGATGCAAGGCATTCCAGATATTGTGATAAGCTTCACCCATGGAAGTCATAAAAGTTTTGTCTTGCCCCTGACTATACAGCAGAGTTATTTAGAAGGCCTGCTTACCATCAAACCATTAAGTAGAGGTAAGTCGTCACTGCAGACACTTGGTCTGTCGGGCAGATGGACGTAGATCCGGCTTGCCATACATCATTTTGATTTTGGACTATTTGAGGAGGCAGAACTTGAAGAATGCTAGTTTCCATCCTTGACACAAGTGGGATACGGCATTTGCTGTGGAGTCGCCAAACCTCACCTCATACAGATTGTCCCAGCTGCTGCAATACCTGGCCGAGGCACAGTACCTGATAGTGTGAATAGGCGCGTATCCAGAAACGTTGCAAAGGTTGGTGCTGACAAAGCAGTAGCAGAACCAAAGTTGAGGCAGAAGGTCAGGGCAGGCAGTGAGCAATAATGTAGTCCAGTATTCAGAGCCAAGGTAAAGAAGCCAAAATTTAGAGTAGTCAAGTGTCAGTCAAAACCAGAATGTACACAAACAGGCTTTATTGGAAATGGCAGTTGGAGACCAATTGCTTAAGCATTCACCTTAGGGTGAGGATGCCTATTATAAGAGATACAGGTACAGGTTTAGGGAGCATGTACTGGCCATTTAAGAGAAGGGGCAGTAGCGCTCGCAAGCCCTAAGGGCAACAGAAAGAGAGAGCTCAGAGGGGGCATAGTGGGGAGCAGCCAGAGCTCATCTGAGGAACAGCAATGGCTGCTTGCAACTCCAAGAACAAGTGAGTCATGGCAGTGGCACACCATGGCATGGTCATTATGAAACATTATGAGTTAGTGACTTACGGAATGACTAAGGGTCTTTTTTCACAGCTCAATCTGAGCTGTGAAATGAGTGCCGCTCAACGAGATCAATTATCTGGAAACACAGAGGGCATCATCTGAGTTCCTGGAAAGTGATGGTGTTACTCTTGGAGCACAACACCCTGGAGAGATTGTATGACTGTCAACGCTGCAGCCCAAAGACCGTCCAGATCCATCTGATCACCGAAGACAGGAAAGATAAAATGGTAAAAAATGCTACCTTTCCCAATTAACGAGATCGGCGCTTGTTTACCTGACCTTTACACAAGCTAATTCTGAACATATGGAGGACAAACGATCCCCCGTACAGTCATCGTTACTGGCAGCAAATCACTTGGTAACACCTGGAGATGTGTAGCCTACAGCAATGATTTTTTTGGCTGCTCTCAGCTAATGAGTGAGTGTTTGCTGGTCCGTCAGGTGATCGGGTGCTGCTTCATACGGTCTGACCATTGAACAAATGAATCGGGCCATGTAGAATGCCCTTAACTACTTTATACATTCAAGTCAAGTACTTACCTTATTCTTTACCTTGTACTTTGGTTCATTATTGCCAAATTATCTGATAAGATGCGTGGTTGACTGAGGAACGTGTTAGCACTTATTTTAGATTTTACGCATTTATATAGCACATGTATATCCTGCTGTACACAGGTTGTCATCGCTTACTTTGGGCACTGTCTGCTCACATTCTATGTTCGCCAGTAGTGAAATTATTAGCTACAAGAAACATGGGTAAGGCTGCTAACTAGAGATGAGCGAACGTGCTCGTTTGGGACAGTTACTAGTTCGAGTGTCGCTTTTTTCGAGTAACTGCCTACTCGGGCGAAAAGATTCGGGGGGCGTCGGGGGTGGCGGGGTGGAGCGGGGGTAGCAGGGGGGAACAGGGGGGAGCTGTCTCTCGCTCTTTCTTCCCCACCGCAACCCCCCCGCTCACCCCCGACGCCCCCCAAATCTTTTCGCTCGATTAGGCAGTTACTCGAAAAAGCGATGCTCGATCGAGTAATTGTCCCAAACGAGCACATTCGCTCATCTCTACTGCTCAATACTATATGGCTTACATCCAAATGACTTATGTTTGTTTAGAGGACGATGGTAGAATTAGATGCAAGAGGACCTGACATCGTCATTGGCGTCATCTAGTTGAATCATTTGGAAAGCAAATCCCTAGCATTTTGTAGACTTCACCACACTTTGTTTGCATTCTACTATATAAACAGTTTTCCACTCATACCACCATTTCACACTGAAGTTTTATTAGCCTTCCCTTGGACACTACCTGCTAGAAGGACGGCGCTGTCTCCCTCCAACCTGCTGCAGTCTACAGGACATGTATTTGTGCATATCAATAGCTGCTCAGTGAAAATGACAAGCTTAGGCCTCATGCATCTGAATGTATTACAGCTCCTCACAACCTCGGTATACGGCACCAACAGATCACATTGGAACTTGCTGTAAGTCCGTATGCTTTCGGCATCATTGTTGATTTTGGTCAACTTCCCTGTGAATCCAAAAGAAAACAAATTGTGGCATGCCACATATGACACCATAATATGCAACCCCAATTCCAAAAAGGTTGGGATGCTGGGTAAATGTGAAGAAAAAAAAGAATGCAATGATTTGCAAATCTCATCTTATCATATTTCATTTACAATAGAGCATATCAGAAGGTGAGAGGGAGACATTGTTCCATTTCATTAAAAAAAAATGACCTTCTTTAGAAATTGATGGCAGCAACACATCTCACAAAAGTTGGGACAGGGTTAACAAAAGGCTGGAAGAGTAAGTCGTACTAATAAAAAACTTCTGGAGGGTCAATTTTGACTCTTTATAAATAGAGCATGTTAGAGAGACAGAGTCTCTCAGAAGCAAAGATGGTCAGAGGTCACCAGTCTGTGATAGACTGCATCTAAGAATTGTGGAACAATATCAGAAAATGTTCCTCAATGTAAAATTGTGACGACTTTGAATATCCCACCAACCACAGTGGCCGTTAGCCGTTTAGTCGTTCACGACCCTCGGCGACCCTAAGGCTGGGTTCACATGGGACGGGTTTGCTGTGGAATTTCTGTGCGGATTTTCCGCACGTGGCTCCTAATCCTGGGATTAGCCAGCGAATTGAACAAGATTTTGCAAAAATCTTGTCCACACGCTATGGACAATCCGTTGCGGCCAAATTGTGCGTAAACGGTCATGCAGCGCAGAAATTAAAGACGCAGCATGTCAATTCGGTTTTTTTTTCGCAACGGCCTCTCTCCTCTCTATTGGGATAGATGGCCGCAGCGGAAATGCAGGCAGCGAAGCCGCTCCAAAACCTGCAGCTGCGGTTTTCCAGCGGAATTCTAGCGGATTTTCAGTGTGGCTAATCTGAGAGAATTCCGCTGAAAATCCGTCCCGTGTGAACCCAGCCTAAAGCCGAGCTCCCTCCATGTTTTTCGGTTTTGCACTGCTTCTTTCAGTTGTGTGATCTCCTTGCTAGTATCAGCTCTGACAGTATCAGCTATCGTGTTCTTTGGCGGTCAGGTCTTCTCTTGCCACTGATCTGTCCAAGCATTATAGATTTTTCTAGCAACTTTGCTCGCATTAGATGGCCAAAATACGTGAACCTGAGCCCGGCCATCTTGTCCTCCAGTGATATATCAGGTCTTATATGATTCAGGACTTCTCTGTTTGTTATTCGCTGTCTAGGGCATACACAGAAGCTTTCACTAGCCTCACAGCTCAAACGCATCAATCCACCTTCTATCAGCTTCCCTCGCAGTCCAGCTTTCCCATCCATACATGGCTATGGGGAAAACGGTGGTTTGCACTATCCTGCGTTTGGTTGTTATGCCGATATCCCTAATGTTCCAGCCCCAATGCTATCCTACATTTTATCTCTGGCATAGCTTCTCCAGCCTGGTCAATTTTCAAACCAAGGAAGATGAAGTCTCGCTCGCATTCTATAACCTCATTGTCAATTTTTATTTGAATTTGGCCATTTTTTGCAGTTGTTATTATTTTTGTCTTCTTTAAATTCAGGTAGAGGCCCATTTTTTCACTTTCAGCTTTAATCTTTCATATCCGCTGCTTCAGATCTGCTTCTGTTTCTGTTACATAACGGAGATTGTTGATGTTTCTGCCACCTATTCTCACCATAGTTGTCAATTAGGGTGCGTTCACACGAGCGTGTTTTTGTGCTTACGCACACACAAAAACACGCATGTATTTACAACAATGCATTCCCTATGGTGTGTTCATATGTCCGTACTTTGTAGGTGCGTTCCTGCAAAGATAGGACATGCGTGCACCAGAGGGAATGCACGCATTGTTTTCAATGGAGCCGTGGCTGCTGCCGGCGGCTCCATTGAAAACAATGCTCTGTCAGCCCCCTGCATTCTTTTTCAGGGAAGGGCTACATATAAGCCCTTCCCTGAAAAAGAAACATTTAAGTGCAAAAAAAAAACTGCTCAGCCAATCACAATCAGAACTACCAGCAGGCGGGGATTTTAAATCCCCGGCTGCTGATAGCTCAGCAGCGCTACAGAGCAGTGGACAGCTGCAGAAGCCGTGGCTAAGCCCCGGCAGGTGAGTATATTTTTTTTGTTTTTCACACTATTGTGAAAGGCTTTTCAGGGAAGGGCTTATGAAGCCCTTCCCTGAAAAGCCATTGACGGCTGCCGGGGCTCAGCGGCGACTTCTGCCGCTGTCCCTGGCTCTGTAGCGCTGCTGAGCTATCAGCAGCCGTGGATTTAAAATCCCCGCCTGCTGGTAACTCTGATAGTGATTGGCTGAACTGCTCAGTCAAAATAGTGTGAAAAAAAAAAAAAACTCACTGGCAGGTCAGTATTATTATTATTTTTTTTGTACGCTATTTTAAAAGGCTTTTCATGGAGGGCCTTATTAAACCCTTTCCTAAAAAGCCATTGACAGCTGCCGGGGCTTAGTGGTGACTTCTGCCACTGTCCCCGGCTCTATAGTGCTGCTGAACTGTCAGCAGCCAGGGATTTAAAATCCCTGCCTGCTGGTAGCTCTGATTGTGATTGGCTGAAGTGCTCAGCCAATCACAATTAGAGCTACCAGCAGACGGGGATTTTAAATCCCCAGGTGCTGATAGCTCAGAACTACGGAGCCGGGGACAGCGCCAGAAGTCGCGACTAAGCCCCAGCAGCTGAAGGGAGGTAAGTATTGATTTATTTTTTTAATTCACTTTTTTAAATGGCTTTTCAGGGAAGGGCTTATGAAGCCCTTCCCTGAAAAGCCATTGACAGTTATGCCGGCAGCAGGATTCTCTACAGATGTGGCAGATGTAGCAGCAGGGAATTCTTTTAACTAGCGGGGGTGAAGGAAACATCTGATGTGTTCTTCATGCCAGCCGGGGTCATAGCAGCGGCGGAGAGGTAAGTTTTGGTTTTTTTTTGCACTAAAATGTTTATTTTTCAGGGAAGGGCTTATATGTAAAGCCCTTCCCTGAAAAAGAATGAAGGGGGATGGCAGAGCATTGACAACAAGCACGCAGCTGTGTTCACGCGTGTTTTTGCTTGTACCTAGGTCGGGATGTATTTACGCATCTACGTACGCACAAAAACACGCTCGTGTGAACGCACCCTTAGGTTAAACAAGAAGGGGGAGAGCATGCATCCCTGTCAGACGCCTTTGCCGATCCCAAACCAATCTGTGTCCCCATACTGCATTCTCACAGTGGCTTCCTGATTGTTAAAAAGCGATTTTATCAGCTTGACTAGATTTGCCGATACCCCAGTACATAATATCAAAAGATTCAGAGAATCTGGAGAAATTCATGTGCACAAGGGACAAGGCCGACCTCTCTTTCAGGGAAGGCCTTGTATATTTCAGCAAGAGAATGCTAAATCACATACTACATCCATCACAACAGCATGGCTTCACAGAAGAAGAGACCGGGGACTGAACCGGCCGCTGGAGTCCAGACCTTTCACCGATAGGAAACATTTGGCGCATTATGCCCCCCCCCCCCCCCCCGATATGTTCTGCATAAAATCTGGTTAGGTAAGATTTCCAAATCATTGCATTCCTTTTTGTTTTTATTCTTTTTTCATATTAATTTACATTTTAGGTTATAAAGCTATTCTCTGTTAGGAAGTAATAATTCCATGATATGGTGCCCTTTAGTGGCGCATGCCGTGTTTCTGTATTGGAATGATGGGGAGACTCTGTATGTCAGCCCTACTGGCTTTGTTGTGTTCATAAAGTCTTATCAAAACCAAAAAATATACATGGCCCAATTATCCAACCAGCCTAACAACAATTATAGAGACAAGATGCCTCATGATTAATGTGTTCATTAGCATTGTAAATGCAAGGGGGCAATCTTAAAGCGACCCTCCAGTTTCCAGACCAAAGGGGATTGTATGTGCCTGCAGCTGTTCTTCTCTGCCGTTGCTCTAATCAACTAGTTCCAGTTCCCGTTTTCAGGCATCCAAGATAGTCTACATAGTCTTCAAACTACCTATCCCCACAGTGCATTGCAAGTGGGCCCATTTACACACAAATATGATCACTCAAAAGATGGCTTTTGAGCGATCATTTTGTATAAACTACTAATTGGTACTAATGCCAATTAGTAGTTTATTAATGCATGTGAGCCACTGAGAGCTATATTCAGAGAACAGTGGGTGGTCTGTTCTCTTAATACATTCCCTTTGTTCTGCCATGGAGCTGACAGCTGAGACAATGTAATCAGCGCTCACCGCAGAGAACACAGCATGTTCTGCCGAATGATGGATTTTATGCTGAATATAAAATCATCGTTCGGCAGGGAAGTGAAAGATGGGCACATTTACACACAATGGTTATTGCTCAAAATATGGCTTTTGAGCGAATTTTGAGCAGTAATCGTTGTGTGTAAAAGGGCCTTTAGACTTCCAATGCACTATAGCTGCTCTCTGACTGGCCATGTGATCATCACTAGCCAATCACGGAGCAGTTCTCAGTGTGCACTAGGTAGTTAGAAAATTGCTGCACACATATTGAACTACTGAAAATAGGGCCCAGAAATAAAGGCGTGGAGAGGTGGCAGAGAGGAACAACTGCAGGCAATGTATATTCCTCTCACTCCTATTTTAGTACGGGAGGGTCCCTTTAAGAAAACTGGACAGATACTGTGCTGAAAAGCAATGTCCATTCCACCCTGGACTACTGAGAATGCCCGGAATGTGACTGCAAGCAAAAATATGCCAAGTTCCCTTGAAGTAGGTGGTCATTTCTTTGCAGAAAACACAAAGGGTAACGCTGGTGTTATTAAATACACAATGTTCCCAGCTGCCTTATCCGCATATTTGTCAGGCCGCAAGGATTTACTAGGCATTTGTTTGAAAATAATGATCAGTTTGTGCCGCGTCCAATCACATGTAGATCCACATTGTTCAAACCGTGTTTGACAAAATAATGGTAATATTAATATTTTATTTAGCAATGTGTTGTTTTTTTTTTGGACTCAAGCAGTGAAATATGGCCTGTCTGCGGCGCAGACGAGAGCAGCCACTTTCACCCAAAGTAATCGCCGTCGCTTCATAAAGACAAAGTGAAGGCTTTTATTGTTACTATGTAGTGGCACCTATATTTTTCTTCGTTCTTACGGCAAATACATTTATAACTGAAAGATTTCCTATCTGTAAGGGATAAACACGGAGGAGACAGGGCTTCTCTCAGCGCAGACAAATGGGCAGATGGTGTTTCTTCATAGTAAAGATGTGTATCTCCATATAGCGAACAGCTGTACATGATCCGGCCCTATCGCAACAATATTAACTTACAGATAATTTTTTCCGGGTGTCTTTGTATAGAGCTTTAGTGATTATTTCTAGAGAATCTCCGTTATCCACTTTCTCTCTTTCAGCCATATGTATTGCAGACGGCAGATTGCAGGATCATTTCATTCTTCCATAAAATAAATGTTTCCTAGTCTGACTCGCTTTGTTTGGATCTTATCTGTAGATGAAGCCTGTATTCTTGCAGAAAGGAGTTTGGAGGATGACGGGTCCTCTAGGTTGTACTCTACGTTGTTGAGTGAAGAGCTTTCAATTGGTCGTCAGAGGTTTCCAGTCCAAGTCACTCTATCAATACATAAGAAGTCTGAAAACATTGTAATCTCATTTACATGTATACCACAGAGTCAGGCGCTGCTACGGGGCCTTTGTAGAGAGGTGGCACTTTACATTCCCCAACAGTGAAATTGCAAGACCAAGAAGGAGAAGTCTTGGAATTAGGAAAATCGCAGGATCGATAGGATTGTTAATCATATGCAAATGAGGATAAAAATGGAAACAAAATATCCAGAATATAAAGTATGAGCACCATGCACAGAAATACATGTGATCAATGAGGTTATTAATGGTTGTCTGAGGAACGTTCTGCCACACTGAATGCACTTGGGCATGCAAGTCATCAAGATGTACTTTTGGCAGCTCACTTTGCAGTTGCTGACCAACGGCATCCTAGATGTGCGCGATAAGTGACAAGTCCAGAGACGCTGAAGGTCATGGTGGTACATTTAGGCTGCGCCGGTTGCTCACGGTTGCATAAACAATATGCGAACTTGTGTTGTAGTGTTCAAAAACAGCTCCTTGGAGAAATGGTCGTACTACTGGTTCCACAACCAAATCAACATAATGCTGAGATGTTCTTGTTAGCTGGAATGAAGACTAGAGGGGTCCGGCTACTGTACTTTATGCCAGCCCACACCATAATCCTGGGAGTAGGGCCGGTGTGATGTCCTCTCATAAAGGCCTTTGCATGGCACTTTCCACGCGGTCTCCAGACCAATCACCGGCTATGAATGCATCCAAGACAAAAGCGGGTCTCATGGCTCAAGAGGACAGACCTCCATTCCAGCTTCTATTGCCGTCTTGGTCTGTGAGAGTGGTGGGGTGAGGTCAGTGGTACACCTGCCGCTGGATGGATGGCTCATAGCCCAGTGTCATGCAGCTGCCCTCTGATGGTTTGTATAGATACTGTTCGACTCCCTAGGCTTTGGATGTGACGTCCAATTTTTGACTCACAGTACAGAATAGATCAGTACGGGCCATTGTTCTAATCTGACGACCCTTCCATTCAGAGGTTCGTCTCTATGCACCTTTTGATGTCATTTAAGTTCGTCATTGTTCTCCAATCCACGCAAAGTTGGACAGTGCTGACCTCTTGGCCTACGTGCGTAGCAATCTGCAAGAGTATTAAACCTATGTCTCTCAATTCAAGGATTCTGCCTCTCGCGGTATGCAATAACTGGCATGTTGATGAACAAGAGGCATCACACAGTCATACCACCAGACTTTATCCAATTTTCGAGTTTTCATATGGCTGCAAATCCTTGCTCTCTATCTGGCTTTTAGACCATAGAAGTCCCTCCCAGATGCCACAGATGGGAGCTAGGTGCTTAAAATTTGATCATTTGTATATGTTAGAAACACCTTCAACTCCCTGATTTGCATAACCTTATGACTTTTCTCTTTTGGTGTTGCAATTTCAGTGTTGAGGAGTATAAAATAAGAGATGCGTTGGCGATGATGAGCATGGATCAAGAAGATCGGTGCTGGTCTACTGGACCTTCACACGGGCTGATTCAGACTCTGTTAGGGGATGAACGATCATACAATCGTTCGTTCCTCATAGAGCTTCATCATTCTCAGCAGCACACCCCTGTTCAAAAATAATTGTCTGTGCTGCATAAAAGAAATGATCACCAGACAAACAAGTGTTTACTCATACGTTGGGAGATTGACAGCAGCTTCACACGGCCTGAGGATAAGGCAATAGAGCGTTCCTAGGAATGTTCTTACCTGATCATCGGGGCATGTAAAAGACCCTCAAAGGGGTTGTACCAAAATAGACTTTTATCACCTATCCATAACATAGGTGATAAAAGTCCAATCAGTGTGGACTTCACTGCTGGGACCCCCATGGTTTCTGAGTAAAGGAGTCAGGTGTCCTCTCGCACCCACAGCAACATCAGAATGAATGGGCTCCATTCAATCTCCTCCTCACTGCAGGGTGCATTCTTGGGTTGGGTGAGGGTATCAATGGTGAGACCCCCACCGATCAGACTTTTATTACCTATCTTATAAGTCCATCTTGGTCTAACCCCCTGAACTCAGGTTGGTCTCAGCTCCTTTCCTATTGGATGGAAGAATGCCTTTTCTCTAGGGAATCTGCACTGTTTGCAAACACAAGAGAGTGAAGAATTTGCCCAAGGCTAATGGAAATGGTGTGGGGTAGGAAGCAAGCACCATCACCTTTGTCCTGGACGGCAAGACCTGGCACCGTTCTGGAGAACCCATAATTTTGCCGTTATAAACACCATTATATTATATAGGCACTTGTTTTGTTTAGCTGCAAGAAGGGCCCACAATATCCTTTCATGTAGTGGACTATCGTTACCCAGTCTTGGTCTATGGGAACAACAGGCCTAAATATATTCGTTTTTCTTACGGACTGATCAGCTAGACTTTCCTCTGTAGAAGGGTTAATTTTCCATGTCCTATCGACTTACTTTACAGCACTTCTCAATTAGCCTTAGTGCAGAGCAGAAGTGTCAGAGATTCCAGGAGGCTCAATCTAGTGTACTCTATACAGCAACTGAACCTGCAGCGCTGATCCAAGCCTCCCCTTCCTGCATTATACTTTTCAGACTCCAGAGCTTGAAAGAACGTTAAGAGTTTTAATGCCAGCATGCAACAAGACTAGCGGCTCATAATTTCTGATAATAGCTGATAAATTCAATTACGGGAATGTCTCTGTGGGGACTAAAACATAAGGTGCCAAGGTTAGCCTAGCAAAGGGGTCATTATCGCCTGACTAATGGCAAAATGCCTGTACAGAGAAACTGTTCCCACAATGTCAGTGTTGGGGGGACAGGTGGGAATTGATGTCTATATAAAATGTAACGTGAACACTTAGAATTGTAGCCATTTTTATGTTGTGGTTTACATTGTAATTGGTATTAGAAAATTACAAGACAAATAAACAATTGACATAAATGGAGGCCGGATCGTCATACATGCAACCAATGATATTCTCCAAACATATACGGAATCATAAAGAAGCGCAACCAAGTCAGAGATTACATCAGAACGGAAAATACACTTATTGTTTGAATCACTTTTATTGCTTTCATTTGAAGGGAACTTGTTACCAGGTTCAGGCTGCCGGAACCACTGGGACAACATCAACCTGGTAACAGATTCCCTTTAAGGTATATATGAGGTCATATACATGAAAGGGGTTGTCCAGTTGTAAACTGCTGATCATCTATCTGCAGGATACGTTATCAGTAGTAGATTGATGGAGGTTTGCCACCTAGAGCTCCTGCCTATCAAATGGTTTGCCAGGCTGATGGGCGCATGTACGGAGTTGATTTCTGCAGGAACCAGACGCCTCTGTTCTTACTGTAGTGGCCAGGCTTGGTATTGCAGGATTGAAGTAAATGGGAACAGTGCCTGTAATACAACTTTGGCCACTGCAGTAAGAATGGAGCCATCTGCTTCCTGCAGAAATCAACTCAGTGCACAAGGACAACGGCCCAACAAACAGCTGATTAGCAGGGGTCCTTGCCAGCAGCAAACTCCTTCCGATCTACTACCGTCGTTCCCGGAAAATAAGATACTGTCTAGAGATGAGCGAACGTACTCGTCCGAGCTTGATACTCGTTCGAGTATTAGCGTGTTCGAGATGCTCGTTACTAGAGGCGAGCACCACGCGATGTTCGAGTTACTTTCACTTTCATCTCTGAGACGTTAGCGCGCTTTTCTGGCCAATAGAAAGACAGGGAAGGCATTACAACTTCCCCTGCGACGTTCAAGCCCTATACCACCCCCCTGCAGTGAGTGGCTGGCGAGATATATAAATCGGCCCCTCCCGCGGCTCGCCACAGATGCATTCTGACAGAGATCAGGGAAAGTGCTGCTGATGCTGGCGCTGCTATAGGGAGAGTGTTAGGAGTGATTTTAGGCTTCAAGAACCCCAACGGTCCTTCTTAGGGCCACATCTGACCGTGTGCAGTACTGTTGAGGCTGCTTTTAGCAGTGTTGCACAATTTTTTTTTTGTATATCGGGCGTGCAGAGCACTGCGTCCGCAGTCTGCAGTCATTGTACAGAGTATAGGGGCAGTACTGGTGAGGCAGGGAAAGAGCTATTCAGGCTATATAGGCAGTGGGCTTTTTCCAAAAAATTTGGGAAAAATACTATATTTGGGCTGCCTGTGACCGTCTTCAGTTTACTGCGTGTCTGCTGGGGGTAGTAGTCCTAATTAATACGCAGCTAAGCGTTACAGCAGGCTTGCGAAAAATTGTTTCCTGGATCTGCTGTCTCTGTTACATCAGCGCCGTCATCCCGCCAGAGGGAAACAGTATACATAATATTATATGCTGCCTACAGTATCTATCTGCTGGGGGTAGTAGTCCTAATTAATACGCAGCTAAGCGTTACAGCAGGCTTGCGCAAAATTGTTTCCTGGATCTGCTGTCTCTGTTACATCAGCGCCGTCATCCCGCCAGAGGGAAACAGTATACATAATATTATACGCTGCCTACAGTATCTATCTGCTGGGGGTAGTAGTCCTAATTAATACGCAGCTAAGCGTTACAGCAGGCTTGCGCAAAATTGTTTCCTGGATCTGCTGTCTCTGTTACATCAGCGCCGTCATCCCGCCAGAGGGAAACAGTATACATAATATTATATGCTGCCTATAGTATCTGTCTGCTGTATCAGCTCAGCATTTTTAAAAAATAGAAGCAAAATACTTAAGGCCTACTACTGGCCTTTGGCCACTTGACTGCTTCTGCGCTGTGAATTCCACTAGCTCAGTCATACGCACCTACGTCTCACTACAGGCATGCGCAAAATTGTTTCCTGGCTCTGCTGTGCGTTCCGTAAGGGAAGTCAGCCTCCAACCACAGGCCAATAAGCGGCACATTTAATTACAGCGTTCTGTTTCTGTACTACTGGTAATACAGCATGCTGAGGGGTAGGGGTAGGCCTAGAGGACGTGGACGCGGGCGAGGACGCGGAGGCCCAAGTCAGGGTGTGGGCACAGGCCGAGCTCCTGATCCAGGTGTATCGCAGCCGACTGCTGCGGGATTAGGAGAGAGGCACGTTTCTGGCGTCCCCACATTCATCTCACAATTAATGGGTCCACGCGGTAGACCTTTATTAGAAAATGAGCAGTGTGAGCAGGTCCTGTCGTGGATGGCAGAAAGTGCATCCAGCAATCTATCGACCACCCAGAATTCTGCGCCGTCCACTGCTGCAACTCTGAATCCTCTGGCTGCTGCTCCTCCTTCCTCCCAGCCTCCTCACTCCATTACAATGACACATTCTGAGGAGCAGGCAGACTCCCAGGAACTGTTCCCGGGCCCCTGCCCAGAATGGCCAGCAATGGTTCCTCTCCCTCCGGAGGAGTTTGTCGTGACCGATGCCCAACCTTTGGAAAGTTCCCAGGGTCCGGGGGATGAGGCTGGGGACTTCCGGCAACTGTCTCAAGAGCTTTCAGTGGGTGAGGAGGACGATGACGATGAGACACAGTTGTCTATCACTCAAGTAGTAGTAATTGGAGTAAGTCCGGGGGAGGAGCACACAGAAAATTCGGAGGAAGAGCAGCAGGACTATGAGGTGACTGACCCCACCTGGTTTGCTACGCCTACTGAGGACAGGTCTTCAGAGGGGGAGGCAAGTGCAGCAGCAGGGCAGGTTGGAAGAGGCAGTGTGGTGGCCAGGGGTAGAGGCAGGGCCAGACCGAATAATCCACCAACTGTTTCCCAAAGCGCCCCCTCGCGCCATGCCACCCTGCAGAGGCCGAGGTGCTCAAAGGTCTGGCAGTTTTTCACTGAGAGTGCAGACGACCGACGAACAGTGGTGTGCAACCTTTGTCGCGCCAAGATCAGCCGGGGAGCCACCACCACCAGCCTCACCACCACCAGCATGCGCAGACATATGATGGCCAAGCACCCCACAAGGTGGGACGAAGGCCGTTCACCGCCTCCGGTTTGCACCGCTGCCTCTCCCCCTGTGCCCCAACCTGCCACTGAGATCCAACCCCCCTCTCAGGACACAGGCACTACCGTCTCCTGGCCTGCACCCACACCCTCACCTCCGCTGTCCTCGGCCCCATCCACCAATGTCTCTCAGCGCACCGTCCAGCCGTCACTAGCGCAAGTGTTGGAGCGCAAGCGCAAGTACGCCGCCATGCACCCGCACGTCCAAGCATTAAACGTACACATAGCCAAATTTATCAGCCTGGAGATGCTGCCGTATAGGGTTGTGGAAACAGAGGCTTTCAAAGGTATGATGGCGGCGGCGGCCCCGCGCTACTCAGTTCCCAGTCGCCACTACTTTTCCCGATGTGCCGTCCCAGCCCTGCACGACCACGTCTCCCGCAACATTGTACGCGCCCTCACCAACGCGGTTACTGCCAAGGTCCACTTAACAACGGACACGTGGACAAGCACAGGCGGGCAGGGCCACTATATGTCCCTGACGGCACATTGGGTGAATTTAGTGGAGGCTGGGACAGAGTCAGAGCCTGGGACCGCTCACGTCCTACCCACCCCCAGAATTGAGGGCCCCAGCTCGGTGGTGGTATCTGCGGCGGTGTATGCTTCCTCCACTAAACCACCCTCCTCCTCCTCCTCCTCCTCCTCCTCCTACGCAACCTCTGTCTCGCAATCAAGATGTGTCAGCAGCAGCACGTCGCCAGCAGTCAGTGTCGCGTGGCACGGCAGCACAGCGGTGGGCAAGCCCTGCACGACCACGTCTCCCGCAACATTGTACGCGCCCTCACCAACGCGGTTACTGCCAAGGTCCACTTAACAATGGACACGTGGACAAGCACAGGCGGGCAGGGCCACTATATGTCCCTGACGGCACATTGGGTGAATTTAGTGGAGGCTGGGACAGAGTCAGAGCCTGGGACCGCTCACGTCCTACCCACCCCCAGAATTGAGGGCCCCAGCTCGGTGGTGGTATCTGCGGCGGTGTATGCTTCCTCCACTAAACCACCCTCCTCCTCCTCCTCCTCCTCCTCCTACGCAACCTCTGTCTCGCAATCAAAATGTGTCAGCAGCAGCACGTCGCCAGCAGTCAGTGTCGCGTGGCACGGCAGCACAGCGGTGGGCAAGCGTCAGCAGGCCGTGCTGAAACTACTCAGCTTAGGAGAGAAGAGGCACATGGCCCCCGAACTGCTGCAGGGTCTGACAGAGCAGACCGACCGCTAGCTTGCGCCGCTGAGCCTCCAACCGGCCATGGTCGTGTGTGACAACGGCCGTAACCTGGTGGCGGCTCTGCAGCTCGGCAGCCTCACGCACGTGCCATGCCTGGCCCACATCTTTAATTTGGTGGTTTAGTGCTTTCTGAAAAGCAACCCACGCTTGTCAGATCTGCTCGGAAAGGTGCGCCGACTCTGCGCACATTTCCGCAAGTCCCACATGGACGCTGCCACCCTGCGCACCCTGCAACATCGGTTTCATCTGCCAGTGCACCGACTGCTGTGCGACGTGTCCACACGGTGGAACTCTACGCTCCACATGTTGGCCAGGCTCTATGAGCAGCGTAGAGCTATAGTGGAATACCAACTCCAACATGGGCGGCGCAGTGGGAGTCAGCCTCCTCAATTCCTTTCAGAAGAGTGTGCCTGGTTGGCAGACATCTGCCAGGTCCTTGGAAACTTTGAGGAGTCTATCCAGATGGTGAGCGGCGATGCTGCAATCATTAGCATCACCATTCCTCTGCTATGCCTCTTGAGAAGTTCCCTGCAAAGCATAAAGGCAGACGCTTTGCGCTCGGAAACAGAGGCGGGGGAAGACAGTATGTCGCTGGATAGTCAGAGCACCCTCCTGTCTATATCTCAGCGCGTTGAAGAGGGGGATGAGGATGAGGAGGAGGGAGAAGAGACAGCTTGGCCCACTGCTGAGGGTACCCATGCTGCTTGCCTGTCATCCTTTCAGCGTGTATGGCCTGAGGAGGAGGAGGAGGAGGAGGATCCTGAAAGTGATCTTCCTAGTGAGGACAGCCATGTGTTGCGTACAGGTACCCTGGCACACATGGCTGACTTCATGTTAGGATGCCTTTCTCGTGACCCTCGCGTTACACGCATTCTGGCCACTACGGATTACTGCGTGTACACACTGCTCGACCCACGGTATAAGGAGAACCTTTCCACTCTCATACCCGAAGAGGAAAGGGGTTCGAGAGTGATGCTATACCACAGGACCCTGGCGGACAAACTGATGGTAAAATTCCCATCCGACAGCGCTAGTGGCCGAAGGCGCAGTTCCGAGGGCCAGGTAGCAGGGGAGGCGTGGAGATCAGGCAGCATGTACAGCACAGGCAGGGGAACACTCTCTAAGGGCTTTGACAGCTTTCTGGCTCCCCAGCAAGACTGTGTCACCGCTCCCCAGTCAAGGCTGAGTCGGCGGGAGCACTGTAAAAAGATGGTGAGGGAGTACGTAGCCAATCGCACGACCGTCCTCGGTGACGCCTCTGCCCCGTTCAACTACTGGGTGTCGAAGCTGGACACGTGGCCTGAACTCGCGCTGTATGCCCTGGAGGTGTTTGCTTGTCCTGCGGCTAGCGTCTTGTCAGAGAGGGTGTTTAGTGCGGCTGGGGGAATCATCACAGATAAGCGTACCCGCCTGTCAACCGACAGTGCCGACAGGCTTACACTCATCAAGATGAACAAAGCCTGGATTTCCCCAGACTTCTCTTCTCCACCAGCGGACAGCAGCGATACCTAAACAATACGTAGGCTGCACCCGCGGATGGAAGCATCGTTCTCTATCACCATCAAAAACGGGGACCTTTTTGCTTCATCAATCTGTGTATTCTATTCATCCTCCTCCTCCTGCTCCTCCTCCTGAAACCTGACGTAATCACGCCAAACGGGCAATTTTTCTTAGGCCCACAAGGCTCAGTCATATAATTTTTGTAAACAATTTTTATACGTTTCAATGCTCATTAAAGCGTTGAAACTTGCTCCTGAACCAATTTTTATTTTAACTGGGCTGCCTCCAGGCCTAGTTACAAATTAAGCCACATTAAGGGATTAATGGGTTTCACCTGCCCTCTTGGTTGGGCATGGGCAATTTTTCTGACGTACATTAGTACTGTTGGTACACCAATTTTTTGGGGCCCTCACCTACAATGTAATTCAATTAATTTTTTGCCCACCTGCATTAAAGCTGACGTTACATCAGCTGTGCTGGGCACTGCAATGGGATATATTTATGTACCGCCGGTGGCTTCCTGGCACCCACCCATGCTGTCGGTCCACACGGAGTTGTAACTGCATGTGTCCACTTCTAAAGAACCCCAGTCTGACTGGGGCATGCAGTGTGGGCCGAAGCCCACCTGCATTAAACATGACATTACCTCAGCTGTGCTGGGCACTGCAATGGGATATATTTATGTACCGTCGGTGGGTTCCAGGAAGCCACCCATGCTGTGGGTCTACACGGAGTTGTAACTGCATGTGTCCACTTCTAAAGAACCCCAGTCTGACTGGGGCATGCAGTGTGGGCCGAAGCCCACCTGCATTAAACATGACATTACCTCAGCTGTGCTGGGCACTACAATGGGATATATTTATGTACCGTCGGTGGGTTCCAGGGAGCCACCCATGCTGTGGGTCCACACGGAGTTGTAACTGCATGTGTCCATTTCTAAAGAACCCCAGTCTGACTGGGGCATGTAGTGTGGGCTGAAGCCCACCTGCATTAAACATGACATTACCTCAGCTGTGCTGGGCACTGCAATGGGATATATTTATGTACCACCGGTGGGTTCCAGGGAGCCACCCATGCTGTGGGTCCACAGGGACTTCACAAAAGGGAGTTGTACCTGCCTGTGTCTATAAATTAAAAACCCCGGTCAGGTTGGGGCATGCAGTGTGGGCCGAAGCCCACCTGCATTTAATCTGACGTTAGCTCTGCTGTCCAGGACACTGCAATGGGATACATTTATGTACAGCCGGTGGGTTCCAGGGAGCCACCCATGCTGTGGGTGCACACGGAATTCCCATTGCGGAGTTGTACCTGCCTGTGACTATTTATAAAAAAACGCGGTCTGACTGAGGCATGCAGACACCTTGACAGAATGAATAGTGTGTAGCACATAGGTTCCCCATTGCTATGCCCACGTGTGCAGCTCCTGATGGTGGTGGCACAGGATTATATTTCTCATTGCTTCTGTACAGCATTGTGGGCTATCGCCCCGCCCCTTTTAAAGAGGGTCGCTGCCTAGCCATGCCAACCCTCTGCAGTGTGTGCCTGCGATTCCTCCTCATGGCAGATGCACTTATAAATAGACATGAGGGTGGTGTGGCATGAGGGCAGCTGAAGGCTGCGCAGGGACACTTTGGTGTGCGCTGTGGACACTGCGTCGTGCGGGGGGGGGGGGGTGGGGGGGGGTTGGGCAGCATGTAACCCAGGAGAAGTGGCAGTGGAGTGTCATGCAGGCAGTGATTGTGCTTTGTTGGAGGTAGTGTGGTGCTTAGCTAAGGTATGCCTTGCTAATGAGGGGTTTTCAGAAGTAAAAGTTGTTGGGAGGGGGAGGGGCCCACTCTTGCCGCTATTGTGGCTTAATAGTGGGACCTGGGAACTTGAGATGCAGCCCAACATGTAGCCTCTCGCCTGCCCTATCCGTTGTTGTGTTGTTCCCATCACTTTCTTGAATTGCCCAGATTTTCACAAATGGAAACCTTAGCGAGCATCGGCGATATACAAAAATGCTCGGGTCGCCCATTGACTTCAATGGGGTTCGTTAGTCGAAACGAACCCTCGAGCATCGCGAAAATTTCGTCCCGAGTAACGAGCACCCGAGCATTTTGGTGCTCACTCATCTCTAATACTGTCGTATATTAATTTTTTTCCCCAAAAGAGGCACAGTGTCTTATTTTCAGGAGGGGGACTTATACTCACCTGGTCCGCAGAAAAATAGCGCGTTCTGCAGTGTTATTTTTCCATTTAAAAAACTGAAAACCTGATGGGAGCAAATGGAGCACATAGATAGAACCCCAAACTGAGCCTTAACCTAGGTGTGAAAATAGTCTTATTCAGTTGTAAACTATTGATGACCTGTCCTCAGGATGAGTCCTCAATAGTAAATCGGAAGGGGCTTGCTACCAGGGACCCCTGCGGATCAGCTGCTTGCTGGGCCGTTGTGTTTGTGTACTGAGTTGATTTCTGCAGGAAGTAGATGTTTCCGTTCTTCCTGCAGTGGCCAGATTTGGTATTACAGACAATGTCCTGTAAAGCAGCCTTATCCCTTTAAACAGACCCCTGTGACATAAGCAAAGGCACAGCACCCACAACGTCCCATTATACATAAATGTATACTGCATGGTATACGCTTTTTTAGCTGCAATCTACTTCCCTATTCCATACCTTTTATTTGCAGATGGAGGCCTCCGTCTGGCTCATGTAACCCTATGGACATATGTAGCTTACATGTTAGGAGGTTTCCTGGCGTAATTACTAAATATAAACATGATGTGAACATAACCTTGTCTGAACATCTCTCTGTATATCCCAATTTGCTGAAATCATACAGGGGGGAATTTATGAACTCACTTGCACCAGATTTCTAGTGTCAAAAAGTCGCAAATTTGGTGCACACAGAGTATTGTGAAAAAAATTGGGACTTTTTTGTTTTATACATCTCTAACCAATTTTCCAGAGTAGCAAGAAAAGGGGGCGTGGCTTGCCTGGTGTTAGGTTTTTAGATAATTTTAAGAATTGCAAAATTTGTCGCACTCTCACTCCTATAGGTGGGTGGCATAAAAAGTGAGTCCACATCTTCAGAGATCTTTAGAGATGCGACTTATTTATCATCAGCCTGTGAAACTGTGATACATTGGTTGAAAGGAACAGCAATATGGCCTCCAGCAAAACAGACCTAAAAAAGAGGACCCTCCTAATCAATTCCCCCCGATGACTTTGTGCTACTTCTGCTGTATGTGGATTTGTCGTATTGATAGATTCATTATGCCACCAGTCATTTTGCAACTTTTTTTGTGTAAAATTTGGCAAAACATGCTAATTGTTCTATTTGCAAAATCAGTTTTTTAACACCTGAAGGCATTTTAGCACCATTCACAAATCATCAACGCGAGAAATAAAATGACACCTTGCACATGGATTGCCCTTTAACAACCTTATTAAATTTCTTTATTAGTGTCTAAGAAGGAAGAATCTGGCTGTATTCATTACCATCAGCCGCTCAATATGATGGTCTTCATTAACCTATTAATGCTTGCCTGGCACAATTAGATCAGATATCAAGTCGATCAATAATCTGATTGCGGATGAAATCTCTCTACATAGTGGTGATCAGCTTGAACCTGGTTGGGGGAGGTGGTGGGGGGGTTATAATGATGACATTAAACTAATTGCAACACAACTCTCCTCGACCGAACATGCATGAAATATGTCTTTCTGTCCTGCCAGGCTAATATTGTGGCATTTGTGAAGATGTCACCTTTTTGTTCACTTTAATGAACATCCTGATCATATTAAAGGGTTTCGACAAGTTGCTTTTCCTAATCTGTCTTTAATGCGTACAAATAGAAAACTGATTGCTTAGAGACCAGCGTAATTCAAGCACAATAGTCCAGATTAAAAAGGACTTTTCATGTCCTCATGTCAGCAGGGCCGGCTTCGAAGACTCGCTCATACTGACTCCAGCAATGTCTTTCTTTTCCCTTTACTCCTTCCTGTTCCTCTGTAAGGGCTCTTCTTAGTGAATGTGTCAGGTGGGTGGTGCCCACCGCTGACCGTGAATGAAGTCTGACATCACCCATTGACAGTGAGAGGGACTGCCCACTTGACACATTCATAGCTCTGGGAACTGAAACGAAGAAGAGCCTTTGCATGGAAATTAGAGGGAGTAGAGGGAAAAGAAAAACATCGAAGGAATCAGTAGGGCCATGGCTGCAAAGCTATACAGCCGGCCCTACTGATATGAGGATATGACCGGTCGACTTTAAGGTGAACGTGTGGCTTAGGCTATATTCACATGCACAGATTTGTAGCATACTGCAAATCGTTTTGACCACCAATTGGAGAATCTTCATCAGATGAGGGTTTTTGCTGAAACTCCAGTTGACATGGATGCCAAACCCAGAGATGTCATCCTGTTTGTGCTAAAATGTAACATTTCATTGAACTTGGTTGGCCAGCACTAATTTTGTACACAATTAGTTTAAAGTATTGGTTGACTTTTAGTTAACTTAAATTTAGATTTAACCCCTTGAGTGGCACGCCCGGAAATTTTCCGGGAGGAGCTCCACTGCCGATAGTGATATAGCCCGGAAGATTTCCGGCCTATGTATCACTATGGGAGCTGCAGAGCACAATGCCACAAGCTGTGACAGTGTGCTCTGCCTGCACAGACCCACAGAGAACAAAGCAAGGGCTTTGAAAAACCAGCAGAAGATATTGCAGATATGTCGGCAATCTCCTGCACTGGTTTGTTTACAGGTTGCCATAGAGACCATCGGCTTGTCAGAAGCAAGCCGATGGTCTCTGTGGCAGGGAGAGCTGGTGCTTGGCTGTCAGAGGACACCTAGGTACTAGCTCTTACAGCAGAGATCAGAGAAAACCTCCGATCTCTGCTGTGTTAACCCTTTACATGCTGCAGTCTATGTGACTGCAGCATGTAAAGGGCTGTCACTGCAGCATGTAAAGGGATGTCACCATCGGACCCCCGGAATGTGATCAGGGGGTCCTGATGGGTCCCTGTGGAAGTCCCCTAAAGGGACAAAAAATAAAAAAAAATAAAAATAAAAAAAGTAAAAAAATTATAAAAACACTTGTCTCCCTTCACTTTGTAAAAAAAATCAAAAATACAATCACACATGTGGTATCCATGCGTCGTAATGACCCAGAGAAGGAAGTTAATACATTATTTAACCCCTTAATGACATGGCCCCTTTTTTTCTTTTTTCCCCATTTCTTTTTTTCCTCCCCCTGTTTAAAAAATCACAACTTGTCCCGCAAAAAACAAGCCCTTATATGGCCATGTCAATTGAAAAATGAAAAAGTTATGGCTCTTGAGACGCAACTGCAAAATTAGTTGAAATTCAATGATTAGACCATTTTAAAAAACCTGCCCTGGTGGGCACGACAGGGTGGTAGGAAACCCGCCACTCAAGGGGTTAAAAGGTTGCTACACTTTGAGACATTTAGTGTAAATATGGTAGCTAATGTGATAACTAGCAAAAGCGGAAATCACTTTATTTACCAAAAATGACATCTTTCTGCTAAAAATTCTCTCTAAAGTGCTGGCCACTAAGCTCTCCCTTCTGTCTAAATGTTGTCAAGTTTTGTCCATCTCTAACATCAGGATGGATTATCAGTAGGAACTCATGCTGTCCATAGAAGTCTGTGAAGAGGAAGGGGTAAGAGGAGTGAGAGACACAATGAGGAGTTTCTGGACCTAATAAGTGATTTATTGTCTTACAGCTATTGGAATCACATCTACACTTCTCAGTACTGCTGTACACTGTCCTCCATGCTGAGACGGAGCAGAACTTCCTGCTTTCTCCATGTGCAGTGTGTAATGGCAGCTAGCATCCACCCCAGCTCAGGGCAGACTGACAATTAAAGATACAGTCTGCAGAAAGGAAAATGGATGAAAAATGCAGGATACAATAGCACAACATACACAAATACAGTTATTCTGCATGTACACACAGGGCAGCTTATTCTGAAAAGTCACCTGAAAGTACAAGTGCACTAAACTGCATAAGACAGAATTCACTATTACACCTCTGCTATTATAACCCCACCCTCTATGAGCAGTGCAGCCCAATGGTAAATTCTTTACGATTTCATAAGGAAATTGTTGTGAACTTGTGGAATAATCTAGTAAAAATGCTTAAAAGTAGGGGATACCTGACCATGATTTTTTTTAAATATATAGAAGATGATTTATAGTATTTCTGAATGGTTGATGGGTGATAAAGTTGGGTGCGTTTTGTCACGGCTGCAGACGTCGTGTTTTATCAGCTAAAGAGCAGGAGGTCTTTATAACAAAGATTAACTTGGGTTTTAATTGGTCAGTTAATGGCTGCCCAGCAATGATGTTTCTCAAAATAATCAACGATTTATTTAATTAGGTTGATTTTCAGTACACTGTGTTTTGGTTAAATACAACCAAAAATTAATTTGGGCAACTTGAAGTCTGTGAAGGCCACCAGGGAACGGAAAGATCTCTGTAGTCCGATATTATAAACACATCTTCATTGGCCTTCCAGCCTCCTCGCAGTTGTTCATTGTGAGATCAATACAACTTCCAGATCTTCACTAAAACAGCTTCGACAAGCAGCTTGTCTAGGGCCAAGAACAAAGTCTACTCATTGATTTCCCGGCCTCATGTAACCCATTTACCTATTCAGCTAGTCCGTTACAGAAGGTGTAGAGGTTATTAAAACCCATGGGAACAATGATAACTGCAAGTAAGTTAGGAGATCTCTCCCGCACCCCGTGCATTTGTAACTTCATCGTCTAGACAAGAAATTTATAAGAAGACTATAAAGAAGTAGCCTGATAGATGATCCAACAAAGCAATGAGATTGATGTGAGCCGTACTGATAGAGCGCTACATATCAGACCGACGACAATAATTATTTCCTCGTGTTCTAATAGATACTTTCCTACTGGACAAATCGGCAATAAATGAAATAGATTATTACTATATAATATGTATACACCACAATTCCTTTCATCTGATTATCTTTTAGTTATTTCTGTCCCAGAACTGGAAAATAGTCAGGGATATCTAACGACCAAAAGTGAAGGAATAAGCGGAGGCAATCGATAATGAGGCTACAATACAGTTCAAAGATACGGCCACCAAACCATAGATAAAAAGACTGTAGAAGGAGGAACACTTTGGGCAAAACTAGTGCATGACCTGAAGGATTATCTTGTTGGGTTTCTTTGAATTTCGGTGTAATGGATGTGTAGAGATGAGCGAGCATACTCGCTAAGGACAATTACTCGAGCAAGCATTGTCTTTAGCGAGTACCTGCCCGCTCAGAAGAAAAGGTTCGGGTGCCGGCAGGGGGTGGGGAGCGGCGGGGAAGAGCAGGGGGGAAGATCTCTCTCTCCCTCTCTCCCCCCCGCTCACTCCCGCAACTCACCGCTCACCCCCGCCGGCACCCGAACCTTTTCTTCCGAGCGGGCAGGTACTCGCTAAGGACAATGCTCGCTTGAGCAATATGTAATCACACAAGTTTTTGGTGCAGTTTTTTTGGCCAAACCCAGAAGTGGATTGAAGAGGAATGGGAAATAAAAATTAGACTTCTACATTTCCTACCTGTTGGATCCACTTCTGAATTTGGTTTCAAGAAGTACATTTGTGACTCTAGTCTATATTGGTTTTGTTTGCAGTGTTCACTTACCTGACCTCAACCCCATTGAACATCTATGGCATCATTTATCGACTCGCCTATACGCCTTTTGCCTGACCTAACTTCTCATGGCTGAATGAAGGTAATTTCCAGCAACCATGCTCCAAAATCTTGTGGAAAGCTTTTCTGAAAGCGTGGGACCCCTTATTAGAAACAAATGGGGTAAGTAATAATTATTTGTGCTGTTTAACAAGCAAATACACCCTTCAGCCATAGCATAAAAACTACCAACAGGTATAACATTGAATATATTCCAAAAACGGTACCTATCAGGGGCGAGTTATTAGGCAGCAAGTGATCAGTCAGTTGTTAAAGTGGATATGCTTATATCAGGAAAGTGTTAGGATCTGAGCGCCTATGACAAAGGCCACATTTTATTCACTAAAAGACCAGGGCAGAGCCTTTCCAAAATGGGAGGTCTTGTGGGGTATTCCCAGTATGTAGTGGTTGGTGCCTACCAAAACTGATCTGAGCCAGAGTGGGGAAGAACCAGTGACAGGGTAATGGGTAACCAAGGCTCATTGATGCACATGGGAAATCAAAGGTAGCCTATTTAGTCTGACCCTACAGAAAAACTACTGTACCATAGTGCAATTCACTGAAAACGGTGAATGGGGGCCATGATAGGCGTCAGAACACAGTGCAGTGCAGTTTGCTGCATATCTGCTGACTGGTCGGAGTGCTCATGCTGATACATGATGGGAAAGTGTGAAATGGCGGAGCACCCAAAAGGAATCTGCTGCAATGAGTACCCCTGTGAGTATCTCAGTGAGGAGCATTGGATAAACCAGTGGCAGTGGTGAAACATGCTGCCAACATGGGGAACCTGCTAATCCAATGGGGAGTGGGCATGATGAAACTAGAAGCAGGTAAAGATAAAAAGCAGGATTTGGCACAAAGCTTATGTGGTGAAGAAACAAATGGCTGAGTGGATGCTTGAACCTGACTGCTCTTTTTATTAATACCAGTGAAAGGTAATGCATTTCAGGTTGTATGCCCCTTCACCAGACAACGCTGGACTATGTGCCATCTAATGAAGGGCATACAACCTGACATGCATTGCTTCTCACTGGCATTAATAAAAAGAGAAGTAAGGTCAAGCCTCAAATCAGCCATTGGTTTGTTCCATCATGAAACCTGTTCACCAAATCCTGTTTTTTATCTTTACCTGCTTCCAGTTTCATCACACTCACTCCCCATTGGGTTAGCGGATTGACGGCAGCATGTTTTACCACTGCCACTGGTTTATCCAATGTTCCTCACCAAGATACTCCCACTGTACTCATTGCAGCAGATTCCTCTTTGGGTGCTCCGCCATTTCACATTCTCTCTTCACGTATCAGCATGGGCACTCTGACCAGTCCGTAGATATGTTGTAAACTACACTGTGTTCTGACACCTATCATGGCCGCCATTCACCTTTTTCATGTTAGTACATGTCCACTGCTGAAAGCATCTACATGGGGCATATGAGCTGGACCATGGGGCTGGACCATATCAGAACTGGACCATGGGGAAATAGAAGAAGGTGGTCTGATGAATCACATGTTCTTTTACAACATGTGGATAGCCGTGTGTGTGTGATGCTTACCAAACATGAGAAAAAGTTTAAGATGATGGCTTGTCCTCCAAAGTCCCAGATCTTGATCTGATCGAACCTCTGCGGGATGAAGGCCAGACTTCAGAACTTACATGGCTTAGGGAGTTGTTTCTGATGTTTTGTGCCAGATACCATAAGACACATTCAGAGGTCTTGTGGAGTCCAGGTCTCGATGGGTCAGACCTGTTATAGTGGCATGAGGGGAGCCGACACAATATTAGGCAGGTGGTTTCATTGTCATAGCCGATATAAATAAAAGTAAATAAAATATTTGCTTTCAGGTAATTTATTACCCCCCACCAAGCTGGGTACTCATTTTACCGACCTTGGAAGGATGGAAGGCTGAGTAAACCTTGAGCCGGCTACTTAAACCAAGCGGGATTGAACCCGCAACCTTCATTCTGCGCCACATGGGGCTCATATGTATATATGGATGTAACGTTCAGATCTTTACATATTTTGGCCATTGCTCTTACCACACCCCACCCCACTGCTTTACTGTAGCAACTTCACTGACCATGACTATATTTTATTACTTTTAGTATGATCATCATTGATCTGAAACCTTCTACCTTTTCCCACCGATAACAACGGTGCCCCCTACTGTCTGAACCTGCAGTCCATTCATGAGGAAGGAAACATTTATGTTGACAGAAAGGTAAAGCTTCTCACTAGGTGGTTATTAGATACAGATAAACTGTAATCCGAACTCATCTTTGGAGCTCACTAATTACACAATTACATTACCTACATGGAGCCGAGCGCCTGGTCCTTTATTACCAACAGCAGAAAGCGACTTCATTAAACAGCCACTGTAATTATTCAGCAAGGTGAAAGAAGAGGCTGCAGGATCTGAAGGGTTTACTCTGGGACCTTTTTTTTTCTCTCACAACTTTTAATCACTCCCTCTACTGATAATTCATTTATATCACTCTAAGGCCTCATTCAGACGAGCGTGTTTACGTGCGTATATAGATGCGCACAAAAGCACACGTCCATATACGTGCATAAACATGCGGGAATGAAGCTCCGTGCACCATTGCTTTCAATGGGGCCGCTGCTGCTGGCGATGGCCCCATTGAAAGCAATTGGCTGCCGGGAACGCCTGCAGTGATTTTCAGTAAAGGGCTTTAAATATCATCCCTGGCGTGGGGCTCAGGCGCGTCTAGCCGCTTGTCTCCTTTCACTGCTCTAAAGCTTTTTCAGCAGGTGGGAATTTAAAATCCCCACCTACTGGAAGGGCTGTGTCTGATTGGCTGAGCGCTCAGCCATTCATTAAATGACAGCTGAGCGCTGCCTGTGATTGGTCACAGTGCTCAGCCAATCACAGGCAGCGCTCGGCCATTTTATTGAATTCATCATAGCAAAACACAGGGTTCAAATAGATGCGCGGTTTAGTGTGCACCTATGTACGCATATAAACACGCTCGTCTGAATGAGTCCTGAAGGCTTATTCACACGAACGCAGTTGCACTGCGTATTATAAGTGCAAACTTTACAATACCAAGTCAATAGAACCCATTGATTTCAATGGGTTTGGTCACATGGGCATTTTTTCACACGCATTTCGGTTGTGTTAAGAATATACAGCATGTCCTTAGATACCAATTAGCCCATATTCAACTTAACCTGCCACTGAAATCAAAGGCAGCATACTTGCGTGTTTTTTTGCGCAGGGCATGTACGCCCATAAAATTCAGTAAAATACGCACTGATGAGCAAAATGCAACGTCCATTGTACAAATGCATGTGTAAATATGCCTACACCTATTTCTCTTGTGATCAGCATTGAAAAGAAATACTAAATTTTAGCCATTTTAAAGGAAAATCACATCTATACAAAAGCAGATCTTTAAGTTAGGACCTAAATCACATCAACACACGGCTACTGCTTTAATGTATAATGAGAAACCCCAGGACACAAATCATATTCAGCATGCTGTACAGATGAACTATGCTGACATAATCATTGGGACTCCACCAATCCTGAGAGGTCCGGTGAAGAGGATATGCCAATCGGAAGTGTGAGCATTAGGTATAAAGGAGAGGATCATACAGGTATATCCCAGTACAGAAACCATCAGATGCCACCAAGTGTAGAGCTGACAACGGGGTCTGGCGGGGGGGATGTCACTAGGTGTAGAGCTGACAACGGGCTCTGGTGGGGGGATGTCACTAGGTGTAGAGCTGACAACGGGGTCTGGTGGGAGGGGATGTCACCATGTGTGGAGCTGACAACGGGGTCTGGTGGTGGGATGTCACCAGGTGTAGAGCTGACAACGGGGTCTGGTGGGGGGGATGTCACCCGGTGTAGAGCTGACAACGGGGTCTGGTGGGGGGATGTCACCAAGTGTAGAGCTGACAACGGGGTCTGGTGGGGGGATGTCACCAGGTGTAGAGCTGACAACGGGGTCTGGTGGGGGGATGTCACCAGGTGTAGAGCTTACAACGGGGTCTGGTGGGGGGATGTCACCAGGTGTAGAGCTGACAATGGGGTCTGGTGGGGGAATGTCACCAGGTGTAGAGTTGACAATGGGGTCTTGCGGGGGGATGTCACTAACCAATCAGTACTGGACATCGCAACTTCTGGACCTTCCAGAGTCCACTGTTGGCCACGTTATTGGGAGATGGAAGCCATCTGGTGTGTGCGATGCCGCCATGTTCAGAGAGACCTCGTAAACTGACAGAACGTGGACAACGAAGCTTTGTACGAGCTGTAAAGACATCACACACATCGTCTGCCGTCGCTCAGGGGGTCCCACAGAACATTGGGACATCCATTAGCACCAGAACCCTCCATAGGCAACTGGAAGTGAAGGGTTATCATTGACGAGCGGCTGTACACAACTTCACAGCAGTGAATGCACAGCGGCGCCTGCGATAGGGCTTGGAGTGTCGTTCTTGGTCAGTAAATGAGGAGGGTGACTGCAGTCATTGAGGCCAAAGGAGGCCAACACTGGATGGAAAATGTGAATAAAATCAAATTTCATCACCTTTTATGTCTGTCCCAATACTTTTAGCAACATAGCATATTGTCCTCACAACCATCCACTGGAGATCAGAATCTAAGTTCCAAATTAACCCTTCAGTTGGTTTTTTGGGATGTGGGAGGTAACTGAAGTACTTGGAGTAAACCTACAACAACATGCGAACAAGATGGTAACTCCATGTAAATGTTTCCATTGGTCAGATTTGAATCCGGGACCTCAGTGCTGCAAGGGAACAGTGCTAGCAACTGAGCCACTGTGTTGCCTCCTCCAGCAATATTGAAGCACACAATAGTTGCAATTCTAGACAGAGTATACCTGCCATATAGGTGCCCATACAGCCTCTATTGGACCCTTAGAAAAAACGTGTCCAGCCATCGGTATTTAGATTTCCTTTGCAGACCGCCCCTCCCTAGAGGAACTGCATCGCTTACAAACAAGAGTGCGAGAAGGAGGGTGTTAAGAAACAAACATCTTCTGTTGTGGTTAGAAATTGTAACATTATAATGAAGTGATTTTTAAGACCCTCCTCTCCTCTGTGTACTGACGCCACTAAACAGACTGTAACACTGATGTAGATTGAGAAAAATGGAAATGTAATTGTAGAGTGTATTACTGATAGTATTATGTATTAGAACTATACAGTAGTCAGAAGAGTACACGGCGTCACAGGCAGCGGACCCTCTTATGTCCCTTCACACCACCCATAAATAGCCGTCTACTGCTTCTACGGAAGTGTAGGGTCCGCACTAACCTTTCCATCCAACACTTTACCTGCTGGGATATTTTTCAGTGAAGCCCATAATGCTACCCCCTGTGGGACCGGGCTTCACTATTTATTATATTGGGGCCAGATTTTGTGCCAAAGATCTCCATGGGTGCGAGAGCAATAAATATCCAGAATGAGGGCTATGCTTTACAAGAGCTGTATAAATGCCGCTAATGAATGAGTGGGTTGTAACACCTGTGTGGTTTAATGACCAGAATGTTCCACCTCGCTGTGTTCTTTGGAGACCGTTTTTAAAATAGTCCAATCTATATAGAGAATAGCGGATACTGTAAAGAAACGGGGCAAAACATTTCTATATATTTTTTAAAGTAAGTTTTGCCTGTCTCTTCTTACAGGCTACTTTATGACTCTGGCAGTATATTGGTTTTCCTGATGATAAGCAGCACCCGCAATCTCTGATGGCTGCTCGTCTTCTTTTTTATATTGGCATTTGTATGCACATTCAGCTAAGAGAACGTGTAAATTCATTTCATGGGTTGGCGGAATTGGGGTTGTTAAAAGAACTTTCAGCCAATCCCCATTCAGCTCACACCATAGTTTAACCTTCTCTCAGATTCCTTCTGATGGATTCCCCAGCTTACACCTCTGACCGAAGGCTCTATGCTGAATCCTAGAATGATAGAGTTGGAAGGGACCTCCAGGGTCATCAAATCTAACTCCCTGCTCAGTGCAGGATCACTAAATCATCCCAGACAGATGTCTGTCCAGCCTTTGTTTGAATGCAGGAGTACAATGGCATATGTTACCCATAGGTCCTCAATGCTAAGGAAAAAAAAGGTTTACAGTCTAGAATGCACTTATTTGCAGGCTGCATTGGTACAGGGGAGTATAGTAGACTACGCTTTTCTAGAGAATGATATACTGATATATAAAAGATCAACAGGTGCCAAAAGGACAGTCCTTATGAATGTTTGTCTTATGCCCAGGACAGTGCCAGGCTTAAGTTAGTTGGCACCCTGTGTGGCTTTCATAACTGCCATACCCCCACCAAGCCAAGCTCAGAACATCAATACAGCCCCAAAACCAAGCTACTGTACATAGAGACAGCACCAGACCCAGGCTCAGTGCATAAAAAACTGCAACAGAATCAAACTCATAATATACAACAGCAGAACAACACAGTAAATAAATACTGTAGCAAACCAGGCTTATAACCTGAACACAATTCCATAACTAAGCTCAGTACATAAATACAGCACCAGAACCAAGCTAATAACATAAATACAGCCCAAACCAACCACAGTACATAGAAATAATACCAGAACTAAGCTCATAACATCAGTACAGCAGACGAACTAAATAATTGTGTTACGGGGCACTGATGGGCTCATAGTGGAGCCTTGCAACAATTAAGCAAAGGAGACAGTTACAGGGAGAATGATTAACGTAGCTTCCACAGGCGAGGATGATCATCTTGCCAGGTGGACTTAAGAGGAGCAATCGTCTCCAGCCTACATCCACTTGGTCTCCCCCACCGCACAAGCTTGTGGCCGGCACACCCTGCAATAGTACGGATTACATATAGCCAAGCTTAGCCGTGGCTCCAGAAGACTTTCTGGCACATGTGCAGACCGTAGGGCATAAATGTAAGGTCAACATAGCCTTGGCCAGCTTTAGTCTGCTTGCACCCATGTTCCAGATCCAGACCCATTCCCTTCTCCGCTCCACAAATTCAAGTGTCTCCTAGCACAAAAATGCCATTAATACAATTGTGCCCATTTTGTAAATTCCCCAGTACTTGGTACAATTACACTAAGAGAATCTGTGAGGCCATTGCTTTAATAACTCTCCAAAGGAGATCTGGACTGCAGTCCCTGCTGGGTTTAATCATCAGGACAGTTTATGGGATATTTGTTACAAGGTTGGGTCTTCAGTATTCGTGTGCAGCGGGGCCAAGACATTCCTTGTGGTCATAATAAATAAGGAAATGATTTACAGTCCAAGGAGCCAATACTGTGCTGGCAGCCTGACTCCACTAACGTAATTACAGAAAGTAACACCAAGGAGAGCTGATAGTTTCTCCACTGCCCAAAACATAAATGTGTGTTTTCAGGCTCGAAAGCCCACCCACCGGACTCCCGTCAACCATATTTATGGGCCAGGCTCATGACGTTACTGCATAGCTCTGCATCCATTGTAACACTGACATAAGGATCCGGCTGACCCTACAGACAAACTCCTAGGTGAGCGCACATAAAGAACCTCTTGCCTCTTCGAAACACATCCAATTTGCGAGAAGCATGGCTGCTGAGGTGTTTTGTATCTACCACAGCAATGAAATATGGCCCGAAAACTAAAAAAATCCCCCCCTCCTGACATCCCGCAGAAACATTACAATTGTTTTTTTTCTTATCTACATAAACAACGCAAGTTTGTCAGAAAATTGAAAATGTGCACTTTGTCCCATCAGTTAAAATGGGCTGTCAGCCGGCGCGCTCGCTCTCCCCCTGCATCAGATGAGTGATGAAAATGGGTTCTGGCTTTGGAGTTTTTTTGTAAGGCACAAGAGTAAATGATCAGAGTAGTAACATTTTTAACCTTATCTATCATACTGAAACGTTTTTTCTGCCTCCTATAAAACATGTCAGTGTCGATTAAGGACATTTTTCAATGAGGTATAATTCACCGATCCTGCGAGCGAATCCAGGAGCACTGAAGTATTAAAGAGACTGTGAATACTTAATTACGGAAACGTTGCCTTCTTACCTCTTCCTTAACACGTTGGCGAGCAGCTCCAGAAAATAATACCCCCCCCCCCCCCCCTCCTTCCTTCCTTTCCTTTATGGTAAATTAGAAAAGAGGTAAGCCGGGCACGACTGCAGATCATATGTCACTTTGTATCTAGTGACAGAGAGAAGAATGATACTTCTAGTATCGTCTACTCAACCAAGCTTATCTTGTACATAAGAGCACATTACTTTCTCCGGCCTTGCATCACCATGGACAGTATCATTAAATGCCACGTCATTACTAGTTATGGAGTAGAGCTTTTTCTTGAAGTGCCTCCTGGGATACATGTAACAGTAAAGAGAATGATGGGTAAAGATGGAACCGACATTAAATTTTCAATGGAAGCGCTATTGACTTTGACTTTATCTGTTAGATGGTGTTTGTCACAGAACCTGGATAGCTGAGGAGACTCGTCAGATGAAACCTGCAGCCGGTTGAACGATATGGACAGGTGATGGTTCCAAAGGGATTAGCTAGGCAAGCTATGAGCTGGAGGGGGTAAATTGACTGTTTATTTATCCAATTCACTGTCAAGGTCAGCTTGCTAGAGATATGTCCTATGTGTGCTTACAAAATGCCAAAATCCTGGCAAATTGTCTGAAAGAGCTTCCAAATCACTGACCTTTGAACAATTCACATCAACATGCCAATGTTTTTTTTAACAATATCCTTAGAGTGCATTAAATGGTTTGTAAAATCACCGTTTTTAATGTCAAGTGCAGAGTCCGGGCTTTCCATCACAGTGTACCGCGAATCCAAGGTATTCCTAAAAGACAGATTATAGGGTTTAAAATGAGCGTGATGGAATTATACTAATGCCCGGGTTACAGTGTTATCATCCACATTATACCTGAGCCCGAGGCTTTAGCTCATTTTCATTTTTTTTGCACCAAAAAATGTTATCGTTGGTCAAACCCTTCCCTGATAGGCGGTAAAGCGATGTTACATAATAGATACGTCAATTACGTGATGAGCAGTTCTCAAAACTGATAACTATAATCCTTCTTGAAAAAGTACATTGGCTGTTGCAGTCTTGCAGGCTCCACTAGCAGAGTATAGGGGCCATTTATGGTAACCTGTATTCTGCAAATTGGCCTTGTCTATGAGCAGTTGTAAACCATTGATGACTTATATTCATGATTGGACATCAATAGAAGACCAGCAAGGGTAAGGCAGGTGAGATCCCTGTTGCTTGCTGGAACAAAGCGCTTGTGCACTCAGCTGATTTCTGCAGGTATCAGATAGCTCCATTCTCATTATAGTGGTCAGGTTTGGTATTACATTCAAAGTTTTCATTCACTTCAATGGGAACTTTGCCTGCCAGGGCCAGCTGCAGGTTTATGTGGGCCCTCAGGTGATAAAGTCTCAGTGGGCCCCTCTTTGTACCTCTGCATCGGTCAAGCCAACAGCCAACACCTCAGTGATGACATCACCGACAATGAAGGAGCCACAATAGTAAGTGACCACTCATTGGAACACAGCTGAAAGTGGCTGTTCCAACTCCACTCCCCCGAATTAATTTCAAAAATCGCCGAATAACCCCTTTAAGCCCTGATATATTTCAGATATGCCACCTTTTACATGTGTATGCCACCTCTTGCCCCCTTTTATATATAGATTCCTCCTTTTGCCACCTTTCACATAGAGATGCTACCTTTACATGCCACTTTTTGCCCCCTTTTACATATAGTGTTTTCTTATAAATATGTAATTAAATTACCAGGGCCCACGGTGCTCAAGGGGCCAGAAAGGGAAAGGAGCCTGGGCTATTGAGGATTGTCCGCTGTGATCATGTATGTGTCACATGATCACACAACCTGGAAGTCAATGGGGACAGTAACGCCTGCTGCAGCTGCCAGGGTGTGGCAGGGAAGGTGATTATGCAGTTTTTTAATTGTATTAATCAGACTAAATAAAATTAAAATCCGGAGCCTGACTGCTGTGTTGGCCCCCTTCCGGTCCTGGACTCCTGTGCACTGTGGACCCCAGTACCTATCCAGGTTTGCCTAGTGCTAACACCAGCTCTGTTGGCTGCAATACCAAACCTGACCACTGCAGTGGGAACAGAGCTGTCTGCTTCCTGCAGAAATCATCTCAGTGCATGAGTGCAAACAGTTCATCAAATGGGATCCTATGTGGCGGATCCCTGTTGCTCTACTATTGCTTGACCTATCTTTGTGGATAGGTCCATCAACAGTTTAAACTTCTATGAGTGCCATATTATGGCAATGTGCATCTCGGAGCTTGTAAGGAAACGCAATGCAACAATGTACATGAGGCCTTTGGAAACTGCTCATAAAGCAAATCCCAGAGCTTCCCGGTAACACTGGAGGATGCTAGGTGTCACATTCTGCTATATTACACACTGAATCATCCGCATGCCAAAAGTTTGGCTAAAATATGAAAGTTTAAGCAAAGAAAATAAAAAGGAAATCAGCGGCAGGCAGTGACTGAGAGCTGTGCTTAAAAAGAGTGGAGATGCGTCATATTGGCATTTAATTTCTAAGGCTCTCCTGGGTGTAGATCAGATAAATGTATCTTGTGAACCCAAATTATAGCAGGCCGGGGATTGTCTGCTGCTCAGGTTAGACCGCTCTGTTTTGTTTACTTGAGATGTTTAATGATATTAATACCAGCCTGGGGAATTGAAGGTGACTGGATGTCTCATTGTGATTGGAATGGAAAACATCATTGATTAAAATCCGGCTCACTGCGTTACTTTTAGAAAGTTAATAACTTGTGGGCCTTTCTTGTAAGTGACTTGGTTTGTGTCCAACGCTTCTACTGCCTCTGATTGTACTATTGTTCTATGTGCCATGAGAGGGAGGAGTGGCGCAATAATGTGAATCCACGGATCACACTGCAATTTACTCGGCGTGGACATTGACGTATGCGGTGCGGGTTTTAAAAGCTGCAGAATTCTGATTTCTGTTACGAATTTCACCCCTTTCAATGTATCTGCAGCACAAATAGCATGTAACGCACACAGATGTTGTTGTGGATCGGCCGAAACATTTCTACCTACCCAAACTTATGAGAGGGGCTGTCCATATTAGAAAAATGAGGCTGCTTTCTTTTTGAAACAGCGCCACGCCTGTCTTTGAGTTTTGTCTGGTATTGCAGGTCAGCAGTATTGATGTGAATGGGGTTAAGATGTTTCTAAATAAATCGGGCGCACCTGTCTCTAGTACATGGTTTATAATGACTGGCATACGAAACATCGGTCTTCACCCCTTACCAGCCCGTTCTATATGTGGTGGGTGTCACCCGCATCCAACAGCCAGCATCAAAGATAATTCCAATCCCAGGCATTTAACCATTTAGATGCTACCGTCAATACTGACAGCAGCATTTAAATGGTCTGGCAGAGAAAAGAGGGGGGGGGGGCGCACTCTGTCTCCAGAACAGCCCCCCTGTCATGAGATTGCGAGGGGCAGTTTGGTTATCATGGCACCATGGCAGCCAAAGGCCTTATGAAGGCCTGCCATAGATATCTCCAGTACTTCATGTCTGTAAATCAAAGATATACTGCAGTACTGAAGTATTGCAATATGTTGTGCTTGCAATCAGACTATTTGATTTATATTGAGTTAAAAAAAACTTTATCCAGTTGTTGCATTAAAATAAATGGTATCGCTGTGTTGGAAAAATACCAATTTATTAAAATATTAAATTATATTTATCCTGCATCTTTGTCAGAATTTTGCTTTTTGGTCACCAAGAAAAGTGAATAGAAAGCGATAAAAAAATTTGTATGTACTACAGCTGCATGCATGGAAAAATAAAGCTATGGGGGCTAAAAGAAGGCGATAGCATCTTATTCTATTAAAAAAAGACATTCATCTGTTAATAGTACTAATTCTAGTACAAGTTCTAACTTACTAGAAGGTATTTCATGCTGCTCTCTGGCCAGTGCTAATCACATGACCAATGCTGGCCAATCAGAGCGCAAGTGTGGTTTATATTAGATAATAGAAGATTGTGGCGGTCACCTTGGAAGACCAAAAACAGAGCCTGGGAAGCAGCGGATCCAAGGGACAATGACACAGAAGATGGGTGACAGGTCCCTGCATAGAATATTGTCCTGTGACTGGAGGGTAACTTAAAGGCTTTGGGCCAGCTTCACACGGGCGAGTTTTGTGTGTTGCGAGATGCATAAATCTTGCATGAATACAAACCCCATTCTTTTGAACGGGGTCATACACATGAGTGATTTTTTTTTGTCATTAGCACGAGAGTGTGATGCGAGGTCTCCCCACTGAAAACAATGGGAGACACTCCGCGATCGGGCACAACGGAGGATTGCTGCTTCCCCGAAGTGATGCAAGGCGGTTTTGATATAAAAATGGTAAAATCACATATTAGCAAGCGTGATATAAAGGTGTGATTCACGGCCCAATATTGCACTCGCCCGTGTGAAGTTAGCCTTACGCCTTATTCACACAAGCGTTTTTACATTGGCCGAAAATTGTGATGATCTGAAGGACACATGACCAAATTTGTGTTCGGCACCTTCTGGTATCCTCCATGCAACTTTTTTCTTAAGATGGACCATTGTTGACATTGGTGAATAACTGCAATCACTCTGACGGGTCCAAGTTTTATCAGTTACAAACTCAGATGGAACTTGGCCAATAAACTCCCCCTGTGAATAAGCCCTAATTGTATTCAGTAATCGTTAGCGCTCCCCTCTCTTCCTGCTTTCCTCTCCGAATGCTCCAGTTTGTAAAAGAACAGGTTTAATACAGTAAATAATAGCAAAGCGTTATTTATGTGATCCTCAAGTGATTAGTTTTATTTCAGTAAAGGGTGAAGGGAAACCACAGATCCATAAATCCCCACGTCAGACGCGTACATTAGGATTTGGGTAATTCCGATTCTGTGATTTAAGCTGCAGGATTTCCTGTTCCCTTTATATTCCAAAGAAAAAAATTCATTCTGACAGTAGAAGCTAAATGGGTTATTACAGATGTCAGTACTTATCAATTAGTGGCTCATAAACTATAGCAGAGATCTCCTTAACTCACGTTGTATCAGGCGGATGGAGTCCCAGTGAAGTCGGTCAGAATATGCTACATCACTACATGCCGCAAATAATTCCATCATTTAATTAAATTTTAATGATAGCACTAATGTAGAATTTGAGGCAAGAAGAGGGGAAACCGGGAAGTTTTACTGTGTTCTGATTAAGGTAAATGTGTAATTTTTTTGACAGTATTTGTCAGGGGTTTCATGAAAAATCACTAATTTGTGCTTGAACCTTTAATTTATTTTATATAATGTCACTTACGGTATTGAATAAAAAGTTTGGTTACAAGTTGATTGCAGGTTATGTCTGTTTACAGAGTGAAGCGAAAATTGTGGGGTTGGAAGTCAGGAATATTAATAGCTTGTATTCATTCCACCAGCTAATCACTTCCATCGGATTTTTTTTCTTAATAAAGCGTTTTTATATAATTTTTTTAAAGCTGCCTGCTGCCAGTCTGCCTTAAGGAAGCACGGAACCAAGTTACTATATCGGATCTCTCTGAACGGAAAGGCGACAAAATATTGTAATTGGCCAAATACCAGTTCAGTGTAGAGTTATCCTGAGAAGCGAGGCCCCTACAGACACCGCAGATCATCACCCCTACAGACACCGCAGATGATCACCCCTACAGACACCGCAGATGATCACCCCTACAGACACCGCAGATCATCACCCCTACAGACACCGCAGATCATCGCCCCTACAGACACCGCAGATGATCACCCCTACAGACACCGCAGATCATCACCCCTACAGACACCGCAGATGATCACCCCTACAGACACCGCAGATCATCACACCTACAGACACCGCAGATCATCACCCCTACAGACACTGCAGATCATCACCCCTACAGACACCGCAGATCATCACACCTACAGACACCGCAGATCATCACACCTACAGACACTGCAGATGATCACCCTTACAGACACCGCAGATCATCACCCCTACAGACACCGCAGATCATCGTCCCTACAGACACCGCAGATCATCGCCCCTACAGACACCGCAGATCATCACCCCTACAGACACCGCAGATCATCACCCCTATAGACACCACAGATCATCACCCCTACAGACACCGCAGATCATCACCCCTATAGACACCACAGATCATCACCCCTACAGATACCCCAGATCATCACCCCTACAGACACCACAGATCATCACCCCTACAGACACCGCAGATGATCACCCCTACCGACACCGCAGATCATCGCCCCTACAGACACCGCAGATCATCACCCCTACAGACACCGCAGATCATCACCCCTACAGACACCGCAGATCATCACACCTACAGACACCGCAGATCATCACACCTACAGACACCGCAGATCATCACACCTACAGACACTGCAGATGATCACCCCTACAGACACCGCAGATGATCACCCCTACAGACACCGCAGATCATCACACCTACAGACACTGCAGATCATCACCCCTACAGACACCGCAGATCATCACCCCTACAGAGACCGCAGATCATTGCCCCTACAGACACCGCAGATCATCACCCCTACAGACACTGCAGATGATCACCCCTACAGACACCGCAGATCATCACCCCTATAGACACCGCAGATCATCACCCCTACAGACACTGCAGATCATCACCCCTACAGACACCTCAGATGATCACCCCTACAGACACTGCAGATGATCACCCCTACAGACACCGCAGATCATCGCCCCTACAGACACCGCAGATCATCACCCCTACAGACACCGCAGATCATCACCCCTACAGACACCACAGATCATCACCCCTACAGACACCACAGATCATCACCCCTACAGACACCCTAGATCATCACCCCTACAGACACCACAGATCATCGCCCCTAAAGACACCGCAGATCATCACCCCTACAGACACCCCAGATCATCGCCCCTACAGACACCGCAGATCATCACCCCTACAGACACCGCAGATCATCACCCCTACAGACACCGCAGATCATCACCCCTACAGAAACCTCAGATGATCACCCCTACAGACACTGCAGATGATCACCCCTACAGACACCGCAGATCATCACCCCGACATTTATTGGATTCTCTACATAAATTCTGATCCCTGAAGTTCTAGAGTTCTAAAATAATGCACAACCATGATTCCAATATGAAGTTTCTTGTATTTCCTTGTAAGACACAGATCGGACCACTCTTAGGCCTCTTTCACATAGGCTAGTATTCGCGAGTATGCCGCTCCCCCCCTCCTGGCCCCTCTCTTTGCCGGCCACAGCTGCCGGTGTTGTGCTGTCACAAGATGGGAGTCCTAGGACAAGTCCTATCTTTTGATGGAGAAAAGTCCCAATTTTTTCGTCTCGTAAAAAATTGGTCATCTAACAGCGCCCATAGGAAACCAAGGGTTCTTTTAGATGCAATTTTTTTTGGCGCTCCTACTCTGCCTCAAAATGATATTCGTATAAAGGTGGCCTTAACCTTTTTTTTATGATGTTAGGGCCCGGATCACATATGCATTACACATTTATGTTTTTCAGGTCCATTATATCAGCCAAACAATGAAAATAACATCAGTGCCATATCTGACATGCGATGGGCATGAACAGCATCCGATGGACCCCAGAGACTAGAATGGGGTCCGTTGGGCTTCAGTTATGCCACACGGTGTTGTACCAGGCAAACCAGCTCAGCTTGTCGGATTTTATACTAGATCTGTACTAGAGGCTCCAACACAGATGTGAACACATCCTAAGTTATACACTTTGCCATGATAATAATTTAAAGGGACGCTGTCACCATGGAACATATTTATGGTGCTGACAGGGGACTGGGGAATGTATTTTTTATACTTGCCCGCTCCCCGGTTCCAGCGGTCTCCCCTCATGAAGCCCCAGTGCACTCTGAAAATGTTACTCTTTTCAGACCACTCTGCGCACTTTCTTGTAGGAGCACTTGGTGCGATAAAATGTATGGGCTCTTAAGAGGTTCCAGTTCGGAGCATGCCACAGAGATTAGCAATGGATCTCTGAGCTTCTTTTTTAATATGATAATATGTATATATTGTAACGTGGGGAAAGGATTTCTTGGCATTCAATATAGTAAAGTATTATATAACAGTATGTAAACTTTCAGATCCTGGATGAAGTCATGTGATTATTACCACTTCCAGTTAGGACTTTCGGGGTATAGCAGGGAAGATGGCGATGACCATGTAAGTGAATATCTATGTACTTTTTGTATAAATAGACATATGCTCTGCTGTATATGCGATGCACCTATGTACTGCCTGGGGAAGAGAGCAATAGTCTGGGAAAGATCCCCAAAACACGCTGCTTTGTGGCTTTTGAAATAAATCCTGAGACATTCAATCCTGCACTACTTGGGTCTTCCTTCAACAATAGGGGGGTGACAACATGCTTCCCCGCCCCCCAATACCATTTTATTGGAAATTTCAGAGGTAAATCTGCAACAATCTGTTTGAGTGGCCCCTTCACATTCTTTTTTGGGGTGATGGATGGCATCATAGAACCCTAGAATGGTTGGTTCTATGTTGGAAGGGACCTCCGGGGTCATCGAGTCCAACTCCCTGCTCAGTGCAGGATCACTAAATCATCCCAGACAGATATTTGTCCAGCCATCATGCTTGATTCATGCCTTGTGCCATACATCTTGGGATTTATGATGATTAGAAGCAAGTTAAAGGGAACCCGTCTCCAGTTGGGAGCTGGTGAAAACAATGCCAACTATAGAACCATACATTACAGATTATTCTATGTTATCTTGTCTAATGGGCTCCTACCTCGGAAATTTGAGTTTTAGTCATTTCTGTGCTTTATGTAAATTGGACCCGGACCGTCTCAGCGTCCCCCCTGCATTTCATATCCAAGTCCAGTGATGCAATGACTTACCTGCCTTCCAAAAGTGGAATAAAAGTGCCGATAAACGTTGTATGTACCTTATAATGGTACCAAAGTAAACTATAGCTTGCCACAAACATGCCCTCACACAGCAACGGGTACAGAGTAATAAAGACAAACATTTGGGTCTCAAAATATGGTGACACAAAAACAAATGATTAAAAAAAATTTTTTGTGGAAATAGTCAAATAAACTACATAAATATGGCATTGCCATAATTACACTGACCCGCACAACATAGGTAAAACATTATACGTGCCACATAGTGTATACTGCAAAACGGAAAATGCATTACTGGTTTTTTTTCATTCTCCCCAGAAAGAGTTAATAAAACTTAAAGGTTACTTGTCACCGGCTATGAGCACCATAAACTAAGTTATAGTGTTCATAGGGCAAGTTCCCAGGAGCCTGGGGAGGTATTTTTTAGACTTACCTACCTCCAGTGCTGGGCTGTCAGCCCCGAGAGTCCGTGAGCGGAGCGTGCATTGGATTCAAAGCTCCATTCCCATTGATCTTGACTTTCAAGGCTGACAGCATGATAACTTAGAATATGGCGCTCATAGTTGGTGACAGGTTCCCTTTAATCAATAAGTTATATGCAACCCAAATAGTGGCGATGAAAATGACCGCTCAGAGGGCTACATTGATGGAAATATTTAAAAACTATGGTAAAAAAGAAATCACTGCGCCCTTAAGGTTCAAACAAGGCTGCGTCCTTGGAGTTGGCCCATAAGCAACAATTATCACCCAACCACAGGATAGGTGATAATGTACCTCCATCTGTCCCATAGACAGTGCATGGGGTGGAAGTACATATGTGAGACCACCACTCCATTCATACAGGGGACTCAGAACCTTCGTTCTCATGATTGGTTGGAGTTGCTGCGATCCTAACCTGTAGAAATGTTTTGATGATACATGTTGGTTATGGTCAACCTCTTAATTAGAATTGGGTTTTTTCTGTATTATGCCCCTTATAATAATTTTTTCTGATGGCAAAACCATAAAACTTTCCTCCTTCCTTTCTTGTCTTCTCCAGAATTGATAGAAGGATGTTTAAATTAAAACATATTTTCCTTCCCTCCACAAGTCATTCTGTCCTCTGACCTTCATTTCCTTCAATATACAACATCCCCCAAGGTACAATACCCAAATTTGGATGGTGATATCCAGCAGTACACGTTCCGCCTGGATTCCTCAGTGTTTAGCGAATGCTATTTTAAGACTGTCGAGCTCATCTCCATCCTTTACATCACAGAAAGAGGGAGAAGTATTAGCAGCTCATTGGAATAATTACTTAAGTTGATCTCTATTTTATTCGTCTGACAGCCCACTTCAAAGAGCAAGGCAAAAATTAATATAGTCTTAAATGTATGAAATTGGATTGATTTAATTTCTGATGAATGATTTCTGTGTCAGGCTGATAAACAAAATAGTTCAAACGCCATCTCGCTTCTACTTGGCAGATAAAAAAACTAGTTTAGACTAATAAATCCTCGGAGAACGGCTCCTATAACGTTGGTGGAATGTATGTTGAGAATCTCATGTCTGCAGTGCGAGTTCCTGAATTACCGTACGTCTTTGTACCGTACAGTAATTGTGTTCTAAAGTCAAAAGTCACAAGTTGTTTTGCCTAAAATGCACGGAACTGTGAAGAGAGTTTTGTTACTTTTTTTTATTTTTGGATACAATTAAAAAATATACAGTAATAAAAAATCCAGTTTCCATTTTAATTGGAATGCAGACAGATCTTCATAGGAGCAACACCTATAAAAGCGGCCTACGTGATGGTGAGCCGAGGCTCTCACACACAGTAATGGGCCCCTGATGCAATACAATCCCAAAAGCTCCATTTTAGCACCGTTTTGAGTCGTCTCATAGATTTCAACAGTTATATGTGTCAAATATATTCAGTTAGGGATTGTTATATTTTCCCTTGTTCCCTCGAACAGCATCACTCTTGTTCATCGTCTATGTTTCGTACTGCAGACATGGCCCATGGACAAAAATCTCAAATGACCTCTTTAAATTATATTTAAACCATATCGCTTCTAAAACTGTACCTGCAATTTCAGATGACTTTTGAGAATAAGCTACTGTCTGTACATGAGGAATAACACTACATATGGCCATTGTATGACTTGGATCCTGCATTTATCACCAGTTTTTCCCTCTGCAGGCTCCTTCTATAATTCTCAGTTCTTTCTAAGCTGGTGGGACAAGACTACTGCTGTGATTTCTCTGTACACTGCACATGGAGAAAACAGCAGATTCTGTTCCTCAACTGTCTGCAGCACACAAATAAATAACATTGTTATAGAAGCGTACTGAGCAGTGTACATGTGATTTTAGTAGCTGTAAGTCACTTACCGGTTAGCTGCTGTAGCATATTTATAAGTCTCTGCTACTGTCTTCCTCCTCTCCTCCAGAGACTTCTAAGGACAGCATTAGTCATCCTTCTTCACTTCCTGTTCTCTATTGTGTTATCTCTGTTACTAGAGACAGGCTTCCCTAGAAAACAGGCAGTGGACAACAAATCACAAGGAAGGGAGACCCCTAGTGGCCAGTACTTTGGAGCGATTCTTCAGCACAAAAACATCCTTTTAAGTGAATAAAGTGATGTTTACTTTGAATAGTTATCACACGGCCTAAGAAATAAGCAGTAGTTGTCTCAAAGTGAAAAGACTGTAAAAAGTTGTACATGATAAGAAAAATATGGCTGCTTTCTTCCAAAATCAGTGCCAGACGGATCTATAGGTTGTGTGCTAAACTTGTGGGTAGCATTGTGAGTATTCTTAGCCCTTCACCTCTGTGAGGGGTGGCATACATCTTTCCCATATATCGGGCACTTTATTTTGGCTGAGAATTGCACTATTTGTGATATTTTGGGTTGTGGCTGCATCTGTTATATTAGCTTTAAGTTATTTCATATATTGTGGTGACTTATTCATGTTAGAGTTAAAAAAAAAGTCTAAAACTATGTTTAAAACCATCTTGCATGTATCTGATGCTGCTGAGCTCTTGTGGTCTCATATGGGGATTACATCTCTGACCACCTCTCCTCCCTTTCGTTTCCATGTTAGTTAGTTGCTTATTCCTGTCAACACAACGTCGTCTTGCTGTGAAAGGTTGTCCGTCACACTTTGAATCACTTCTCTCCATGGTTACGAGTTGTAATCAGCTCACATGATCGAGCTCACATCAACTGATGCTTAACTTAATTCCATTTCATTGGAAGTGGTGCAGGTCTTAGAAGGACTCTCGTCAAAATTTCGGAGGGGCTTGTCAGTTTGAAAAGAACATGACCTTTAAATTGTATCAGTATGTTTGCTGGTGCATAAGCCAAAGGAAGAAAGGTTCTCAGTGATGGAAAGCCACTTTAGAGAGTTAATTCACTTACTACCAAGCACTCCTAATCTAGACACTGAGATTATGTACGAAATATGAGGAGTTTATGCCGTATTCCCGCTAGGTCTCATTTTCAGTAAATACCTTAATGTTAGTAAGCAAATCGATCAGAACCGATGAAGCTGAATCTGAATGGGGACTCTCTTGGTTATCCCCTTTTAATTATACAGTATTTTCCAGACCGCATACAAGACGTTGTATTAACCAGCTATTCTCCGAATATGCAATATAGATCCCAATGCTGGCAAGAGAGGATTGGGGTTACCATACAAATCAGACGCTATTCATCTTTAATGGGGTCAAAGAAAACCAAACATGGACAATCTGATTTTTCTATGGAGATCAGATGCAAAGGGTATCCAGCAAATATCAATATGCCTTATATCGCTCATGAATTCCACCAAAGAGGGCAGGGTCCACCAGCAAGAATATTCTATGTCCTGTACAGCTGTTTAGATTTTATATAGTGAAAAATCAAAGAACATTACACAAGTTTAGTGAATATGGAGCGTCCCTGCAAAACAGCTCAAAATGGAAATTGAATAATTTGCTTAAAGGGCCATTCCAGCAAACACCCATTTTTTCATCCCTGCCCTCCTCACCTGATTGCCAGTCACACTCTGAAGGTCTCTTCTGTGTATTGTAGCCAATTCCATACATTGTAGCCCCCTGTCGGATGCCTATCAGACACCATCCAGGGAGTGATTGTTTTTAGTTTCATTTTCACATCTGTCCCATAATGCATTAGCTACAGGTTGTACCATTTCTGCCTACTAGGGGGGCAGTTTAATTATCATTAACTTCCATATCCATCTAAATAAGCTACAAACCATAAGGATACAGTCAGTAGGATGAGCTGTGATCTCTTCTATTACAACTGTGAGACTGGAGCTGTGTGATTATTATCTATAACTGTGATAGGAAAATCTCTGCCCCCCTATAGGCAGCTTCTGTGGTTGAATTCATGCAACGACATGACACAGATTGTGAAACTGACTAGAAACTCAGTAAATGACATCAAATAGATCTGAGCTGGTCAGAACTGAGATTACATCACCATCTGAGAAAAAAAGAACAATTAAAATGAGGACAGCGCTCCAAATGGTATATTAAAAAAAAACAAGAAAGATTTTAAGTCAGAGATGACTCATCTGGCGTCAGCAGCCAATTGCAAACAGGGACGGCTGTCACACTTATCGTCTGGGTTTGCTTTAAGACTAAAATTTGAGCTATTGCCCAAGAAGTTCCCCCATCCTTACTGGATATCCATGAGGTGGAGAGAGTTTATGGAATTTCCGCAGGTGGAATACACCCCGGACAAGCAAAGAGATAAGTTGATCAGAAGATAAAAACTTTCCACGCTCCAGAGGTAAAACAATCAATTTATTTAGAGTGATACCAAAAAAATGGGACTGTCACTTACATTTTGTGGGGAAGGGTGGGGGGTTCAGTTTCCAAGAACCCTGCTGAAATCCCAGTTGTGCCTTACAGATGTTGTAGAGAGAGTCCACACTTACGGCTTCTAGACCTTGAACTTCATGCTATTGAATACATAAACAAAAGAGGAAAGTGCAACACGTTTCAAAGGTAGTGTCCTACTTTATAAAGCATCTTGAGTTGCTGAACGGAGCGGTATGGAGGTGCGTGCCAGAGCTCAGAATTCAAGATGGCACCCACTTCCTGTGCAGGCAGTGCCTCCTCTTCCAAGCGCTCTTGGAAAGTAGAGAACTGGTCCTTCTGTGTCTGGGCTTCACAGGACACATAAGATGACGTGGTGAGTCAGAATCGGCCTACAGGCCTTGAGTTTGACACATGGTATAGTGAAACTAATAAAGGGATGAGGTAGAGAGGGCACATCTGTTTGGGTATTGCTTCGTAATGTAATCAGTAAGAGTAGATTCACACAAGAGGCGTAAAAGTTCGCCACAAAAAAATACGCATTCAAGATATGTAGATTTTGTGACCGATTTGTTGTTTGTACGCCATGTGTGAATCTGCTCTTATACAACCTTTCTAGGCAGTGAAGATAGACATCACGAGGTGCGTCTGCATGAATCCGCCACACGTTACCTGACATTCTGCCAAACACATTAGAACTAAATCTATATGCACATTTTTTTCAGAAGCTTATAAAAAAAGAAAACTCCTGTACTCATAATAAATTCGCAACTGCGTGGCTCTTCCAAGATGGAGACATTAATGGGTTGTCTGCTGTGGACAAGTCCTATGTATCAGTAAGCATCCCTAACACAAGGGGGTCTCGCTGTAGAAGCCCAGAGCGATCGCCTATAAGCAGTGGGAGAACCCAGCAGTAAGTGTTCACCTTACCTGCAGAGCCACCAGAAAGGGAATGAAGCATTACATTGTTTCCACTGAAATCAATGGGTCTTCCAGTGTAAGAACCACTTTTTGAACCTATTCTTCTTTTTCTGGTTAGAGTTTTCTGCTCTTTTTTCAACTGATGATCTATACTCTGGATAGGCAATTAGTAATTGATGGATGGAGGTCCATCTCTTGGGATCCTAATCCATCAACTCATCATCCGGCCCGGTGGGCAGTGCAGTGGGCCAGACGTTGCCATCAGCAGACACGGAAGGAAGTTGGAGCAGGCTTTACTCCCATCGAGATGGATGGGATCTCCACTCTGCTATTCCACTTCCTGCCAAGGACAGGATGTCAGTAACAGGGGAGGAAGTGGGATAGCAGCGAGTGCTCCCATTGATTTAAATGGCAGTGAAGCCAGCGCTCCCACTTCCTCCCTTTTACTGATGATGACGACATCCGGTTCGCTGTACTGGATGATCAGTTGATGGACTGGGATCCCAAAGGGGGAACCCCCATCCATCAACTACTGATGACCTATCCAAATGGATTTGTCATAATTTGAAAAGAGGGCAAAAAACTCCTTTATTCGATTGGGGGCCCAAAACTTTAGATTATTAACTCAAAATGCTCGGATAGTTTGTTCGAAAATGGGTTTTCCAATGCAGACATACTCATACAAGGTTTAGTTGTTGTGGAGCTGAAATATGTGTAAAAGCAACTTAGGAACCGTGAAGATAACCTCTGCCCTATTTAAACAATTCTACTTTCGCCTAATCACAAAGCTCTATACAAATATTCATTTAATTGGTGTATTGTAAAAACAGTGAAACGGAAGACGCATTGCGTGGCGGCAGCGGCATCCATCGGACGCAGGCATCTTCAGAACATCCAGTGTCACTTCAGCATCATTAACAATGAACACTTAATTGGTGTCATTGTGCACCACAAACCTCACTCTGTCTCTTCTCTGGTGGTGAATTTCTGTGGGGATTTTGTCCACCGTCTTCAGCCCGGAAAATTGTCAGACTAATTAAAGTTTCTTCACTCTCGGGAGACCGAGCAGAACATTTCAATATCGTTAATACAATCTGCAAAATAAGCATTTGTTTGTTAATTCACGGAATGGGGGATTGGAGGTAGGACCACTGCAAAAATAGGAAATACCACCAAATTATATTGCTGAAAACAAAAGGCATCGTTTCCTGATAATGCTGTAATTTAGTTAAGTGACTGCTTGGTGACTGCTTGGTCTCCATGGCAACACATTGACCACTGGAAGAAACAATTGTTTTGGAGGAGTGTTAATTGCACTCAACTCATGATACAATGTATCATGATGTTTCCCCTAATCAGAGGAATGGTAATCATAGGAGACATTTTACCTGCAATCAGTGAACATATTTCAGAAAGCAGACAAGAGGAAAAACACACTGGAAAATCTGCTCATCCTCTTCTGATTACATATTTTTCAGATTTCCCTAATGTCTAAATATTCTGAATAAGGGGCTCCTAGACTATCAGTCTGTACACGAACAGGTAGGAGACAGTTTATCCAGAATGCTTGGAGGGTTCTTGGCCATTCACTCGGGGCTAATTAGCCTCATATTGCACATGTGTCCAGTCATTATCAGTCCTTGCATTATACTTTAGCTTGGCCTTAACGCAACATGATTTTAACCAGATTACATGGCGCAGTTCGGCAATTCGACACCTGCGTGTATAAAGGAAATGTAGGAAGAGGAAAATTAAAAACAAAACCGATAGCGATAGGAGTCATATGTTTTTACAGTCACTTTTGTATCCAGTTCTGTTAAACCCTCACAGTGTCTGCAATGGAGACCAAGCAAGACTTCATCCGACACTCAAGATGAACCACATGGTGAAGTTCACACTTTTGACTTTTTTTTTAGGACCTAGCAAAAGTCCATGATGGAAAGTAGAGTGACGACTCACAAAAGGGAGAAGGATCGGCGCTGTTGTCCATGTCAATAAGAGCCAGGAATATTGAAAACACCTTTATTAGGCTACACGTTACGGAGCCAAACTGACTCCTTCATCAGGCCAGAACGAAAAGAAGCGGACATTTAACCATTGATTCAAGCGGGAAGGTCCCCTTTTAATGGTTTAAATGTCCCCTTTTTTTCTGCCTCACTAAGTGATGAGACGAAGAAGTCAGTTCGGCCCCATAAAGGTGTTTTCAATATGTCTGGATCTTCTTGGCATGGGCAGCGCCGATCCTTCTTCCCTTTGTGATTCCTCACTTCTGCCGGCTGGACCTGTTTCCAGTGTTCCACTAGGAGGGCTACAGTTGTCATCTAAACTTCAGTTGTTGCACTTTATTCACAGTAGTTCCAGGTAAGCGCATCCATTAGATTCCTCTTAGTTCAGGGCTTCTTGATACCTGAGCTATGGTAGCGCTGTTCTTGGTTTTATTGCAGTATCCTGGAAAATAGGTCACCAATTTTGTTGTGTACATTTGTTCTCTCACTTATTTGTACAGTAGTTTCCAGGTGCTTTTAAAATAAAGTCTCCCATTAGGGCTATTCAACTTTCCTCTGATGTTGGGGAGAAAGAAGGATCATATATGTTAAATTTTAACACCCAGTTGTTTAGTTCCCCGGGAGATAAGTCACTGCCAGAGCTGTCTGGCTGCTGCTTACCACCTTAGAGCTCTTTCACACGAGCGTATATCGGCCGCGTTTTCACAGCCAGACAATATACGCTACCCATCTGATGCATTGGTTTCCAATGCATCAGTTAAGATGGGCGTATTCCCGATGCCTAAAACCGTCCGGCAAAGATAGCGCATACGGTGCACATTCTGACCAAACGTTTTTACGCCGGCCAGAAAAGATAGTTATGGAACTATCTTCGGCTGGAATACGGTGGTCACTGCTATAGGCTCCTATGGGAGCCTATGACAGCTGCCAGAGAAGGGAGGTGGGAGGGAGTTTAGCAGTATGACTGCTGAATTCCCCCCCTTCTCTCCCCCTCTCCGTTCCTTGCCAGCTGTCTGCAATGGGAGACGACGGGACAGGGTGGGAGCTAGTGTGCTAAAGTCCCGCCCTTCCCCCTTGCCGGCAGCTCCTATAGGCTGGAGCAGAGAGGGGAAGGGACTAGCTCTGCTAAGCTCCCGCCCCCTCCACTTGTTGTAAGTCGGCAAGAGGCAAAGAGTGGGTGGATGACATTTAGGGCTGATTGCACCAATCACGCTGTTTCATCTAGTTTTAGTTAAACTGTGATCCGTTGTTGAACTTGGTTTAAGGAAAAAGTGTTACAGCAACATTTTTTCATCTAAGATTTTCAAAACTAAGTTCACTTGATCTGTGATCAGAGGTTGAAGCTAGAAGCAATATATCAGGCACGGTGATTGGTGACTGTAGTCAAGTGATATTCCCAACATTCATAGAGATAGTAAAAACATGGCCACTACCAGCAGCAAACTTGCGTGTAATTTCACCACCCAGAAAAATCTATCAGCCAAGTCCGCCATCTTGGATTTCAGATGCTAAACTAGGTTCAACTAGTTTAATCCACCAAAATCGGCAATCAAATTGAACCTAGATTTGAACCAAGACTGCGGGCTAAACCGTATTGGTGTAACATTTTTCTACCTGATCTTAGAGTTGATCACAACCTTGGTTCAACCATCCTTTTACACGACACATGTTCTGTATGGCTATAGGGCCAGCCCTGAGAAGCATATTCTGTGTTGGTCCCGTGATCACCCACCAGTGCAGGAGGCCTCCAAGTTTTTGTAAAAATGGCAAACTCTAACCAAACCAAGAAGCAAGTCATATGTTCACAATAACGTTTCCATAGACATGCTGATGGCGGAAGCTTCTAATCATGATTGTGGGAAGCCTCCCGCGAACATGTAAGGCAAGGTACCCCGCCGCATACAATCCATCGCTCTGTCCTGCCGGCTGACTGAAACAAAAGGCGATGGGCTGCGCCCTCCTAGCAGAAGGGGAGAGCTTGTGCAATTGAGGAACATCTATAGGTTTTTAAACACACAGTGTCTAATCAGCCTCTGACAGATCCATTGTAAATCAAAGGTCTGGTAAGTGGAGATGCCAGGAATGTTTGATCTGATTCCAAGCCTTGAAACAACTTGCTTATTTTTTCTGCAGTTTGGCTCCTCACTAAAATAAAACATTGAGAGATTAATGTTCTGACAGGTCATTGCGTGTCAAGCTGTCACTCTGTAATGGTTACATATTTCAGCTGGATGGAGGTCGTGTTTGTTGGGGGAGGTCTACGATGAACAAAAAACATACTAACACCAAGGAAGATACAAAGACATCGACAAGGTTTCTGCATTGTGCTGCCGGCTGATCTTCATTTAAACCAAACACTTGTCATGTACAGGGGAAGTTTTATAAATTTTTAATGATATTGGGTACAACGGGAGCTTTGAAATTTGCTGTACTTTAATTTTTTCTTCGTTAGCAAAGGTTCGCTAATGCATTGAAGGGCTGAGAGCGTATCCTAGGGAAGCCATGATAATTGTGTTGTTAATAATACTTTGGCACTAGTAATGTTCTCCCGGTAATCAAGCCATGAGCTTTTTTTTTTTTTTTTTCTCCTTTTTTAATATATTCAGTTATTACACTGCATCTTGTACAAATCATGTCAATTACAATTGCCAGCGGATGACAGTTAAAGTAATTGTATACGTTTTCTAGAATTTTCCATTGGCTTGGCTAATCAAGCTAAAAAAAAAATCATCTTCTTATTTGCATTAATTTTGTTTCTGGTCTATTTCCATTCTTAAATCCCTGTCCGCAGTTTGGGAGCACAGGATGGGAAATGTTTTTAACCCCCTGACATCCAAGGTGGACTGGGATCTAATGTGTTAATAAATGGCCACTGCGTCACAAAGGCAATCTTGGAAGAAGATGAACATTAAGAGGATGTTTCATTATTAAATAGCAAAAAATATATTCTGTAAGACGTGCCGTTATATTGTGTCCTATTATGTAATATGCAGAGACGCCCATACATTCCTCTTACAGCCATGTGGTCTGATGCGTATTTAGTATTCTATATTCATTTTTATATACTGGGTTCAAATCCCACCAAGGTCAACATCTTCATGGAGTTTGTATGTTCTTCCCATATTTGAGTGGGTTTCTTCTGGGGACTCCAGTTTCCCAATGAGGACAGAATCCACCATATCAAATATCATTGTACAGTAATGCACTATATAAAGGCTTATATACTTCACAAAACAGACTTCAGAAGTATAATGTTCATGGTCAATTTACCCATGAGAAGTCTTCATGGAATATATTGAACCTGTGAGAAAGCTCTGTTTCCATACATAAAGGGGCTGCCAGGTTAGAAAAGAGGGTACTTTTCCCCCCAAGTAACGGCGCCTCTCCTGTCCATAGGCTGTGTCCAGTATTACAGCTCAGCTCTATTCATAATTTTTTTCTAAACTCAGAGAAAGCTTTAATCCCTTCCTGCACAAGGGTGTAAATGTATGTACTGGGTGGGAAGCAGTTCCCACAAATGAACATTTATGTGTTATGGATGGCACAGAAGCTGAGCCTGCGCCATCCGTAGTGGGAGCCGGCTGTGACTGAGAAGACTGATCCCTGCTGTTAACACCTTTCATACCACAATCGATGTTGATCACAGCATGTAAAGGGCTCAAAGAGGGAGGGCACCCCCTTTGTGACATCATCGGCCCTCCAACATGTAATGGGATGGGATGCAGTCAATTGCGTGCGGGTCTGCAATGGTCTGGAAATCACTGTGATCAGCAATAGTGCACTGCAGCTCAGAAGTACTGCAATGTATTATCTGAGCACTTATAGGATCACAGTTTCAAATTCCCCACAGGAAAATGAAACATGTAAAAAATAATAATAGTAAAAAAATTTTGCGCTCTTTCCACCCTATAAAAAATGTTTTGAAATAAAAAAGAAAACATATTTTTGGTATCGTCGCATCTATATCGACCCTTACAATAAATTAAACATACTTTTTAGCCTGCATGATAAAAGGAAAGACTGAAAACGGAGCCAAAATGCTTTTTTTGTTCATTTTGCCTCCCAAAAAACACTATGAAAGTGTTAAAAAATTCCATATGTATCCCAAAATTGTACCAATAAACACTACAGCTCTTCACACATAAAACAAGCCCTCACAGAGCTCAGTCCATGGAAAAATAAAACATGTTTTGGAGCTTTGAATGCTGAGATACAAAAAAGATTTTTTGTTTTTTTTTAAAAAGCTTTCTATTGTGCAAAAGTGGATAAACCTAAAAAATATATATAATTTTGGTATCGCTGTAATGTTATCAACTCACAGAAAAAATGTATCCTATAATTTATGCTGCATGATTAACGCTGTAATAAATAACTAAAAACCAATGGCAGAACTGATGTGTTTTTTTCTCCCTGCCCTCCAAAAAAATTAATACAAGTTATGCAATACATTATAGTTACCCAAAAATTTACCAATTAAACTACAGCTGGTCATGCAAAAAACAAGCCCTCATATAGCCCCATCAATGGAAAAATAAAAGTCATGGCTTTTGAAAAGTGGAAGTAAAAATCCCTCAAAAATTGTTGCATCCTTAGGCCTCGGTCACACGGACGATTTTTCGCGCGATTTGCGCATGCGATCGGCGATTTTATAGAACCATTGCTTTGCAATGGTATCGGACACATGGGCGCTTGTTATGCGCTTGTTCGATAAATTATAGGACAAGAAATCGCAGATCGCGCCTATCTGCGATTCCTTGTGTTCTCTATATGCGCACAATGGGGCCGGCGGCAGCAGCGCCGACCCCATTGAGAACATATACTACACAAATCATTTTCCTCTGCCACAGCTGTAACAGCTGTGGCAGAGAAGAATGATGTTTGCCCATTGAATTCAATGGAGCCGGCAATACAGCCGGCTCCATTGAAAGCAATGGGCTGCCGGCGAGCGCAGGATGAATTTCGGGAAGGGCTTAAAATAAAAATCATCCAAAAATGTGTAAAAATAATAAAAAAATATATACTCACCTTGTCCGTGCAGCCGGTGTACAGACGCGGCCGGCCAGTAGTTCTCCTGAACTGCTCTGAGTAGTATTCAGCAGGCGGGGATTTCAAATCCCCGCCTGCTGAATGAGCTGCCTCTGATTGGTCACAGCCCTCACCAATCAGAGGCAGCTCTCACTCACCCATTCATGAATTCATGAATGGGTGAGTGAGTGCTGCCTGTGATTGGCTCAGCGCAGGGACCAATCAGGGGCAGCTCTCAGCTGTCATTCAATAGCTGAGAGCTGCCCCTGATTGGTCCCTGCGCTGAGCCAATCAGAGGCAGCACTCTCTCACCCATTCATGAATTCATGAATGGGTGAGTGAGAGCTGCCTCTGATTGGTGAGGGCTGTGAACAATCAGAGGCAGCCCATTCAGCAAGCTGCTGAATACTACTCAGAGCAGTTCAGGAGAACTGCCGGCCGCCCGCGGCTGAACTCCGGCTGCACGGACAAGGTGAGTATATTTTTTTTAATTATTTTTACACATTTTTGGATGATTTTCAGGGAAGGGCTTATAATTTTAAGCCCTTCCCGAAAATTCATCCTGCGCTCGCCGGCAGCCAATTGCTTTCAATGGAGCCGGCTGTATTGCCGGCTCCATTGAATTCAATGGGCTGGACAGCGCTCCTGTGCTCGGGCCCGTTTCAAAGGAAACGCGGCTAGGAGCAGATTTTTTCGGCGATTTTTCGGCCCCGGTCACGCGATTTGCGGATGCGCATCCGACATGCGATCCGCAAATCGCGGCAAAAAACGCCCGTCTGACCGAGGCCTTAGGTCCCAAAATAGGCCATGTTACAAAGGGGTTAAAGAGCTTTTCTCATTAAAGACATTTATCCCCTATGCTTAGGATACTGATCAAATTTGTCGATGACACAAAGCTAGGAGGGATATCTAACACTAGGGAAAAGAGATCTAGAAAAGCTTGAACAATGGGCAGCGACTAACAGAATGGTATTTAACAAGGAGAAATGCAAAGTCCTACACCTGGGCAAGAAAAATGAAGAACACACATACAGAACGTGAGGAATTGGGCTAAGCAGCAGCACATGTGAAAAAGACTTGGGTATACTAATAGATCACAGACTGAACATGAGTCAACAGTGTGATGCAGCAGCCAAAAAGGCAAACACAATTCTGGGATGTATTAAGGCCTCATGTCCACAGGCAAAAGAAGAATTAAAATCTGCAGCGGATTTTAACTCTTCTCCTGCCCGTGGATCCGCATCCCATGGGAATGCATTGACCACCCGCGGGTAGATAAATACCCGCGGATGGTCAATAAAAGTGATTTTTTTTAAAATGGAGCATGAAAAAATCTGGACCATGCTCCATTTTCGTGCATGTATCCCGCGGGGATGGCTCCCGCGGGCTTCTATTGAAGCCTATGGAAGCCGTCCGGATCCGCAGGAGACAAAAATCGGAATTTACTCACCCGCTCCGGTTCTTCCCTTCGCCGCGGCGCCATCTTCTCTCCGTCGCGGCCGGATCTTTTTTCTTCGGGCCGGCGCAAGCGCAGGGCATGTCACCGACGTCATTCTGCGCATCCGCCGAGCCGAAGAAAGAAGATCCGGCTGCGACGGAGAGAAGATGACGCCGCGGCGAAAAGGAGATCCGGAGCAGGTGGGAGGTAAGTTTATTCTTATTTATTTTCATTTTCAGCGCTCATGTCCGCGGGGCAGGAGGGACCCGCTCCGGATTCTCCATGGAGAATCCAGAGCGGGCCTGATTTTCCCCATGGACATGAGGCCTAAGAGAAGCATAGAGTCTAGATCACGTGAGGTCATTATCCCCCTCTACTCTTCCTTAGTCAGACCTCATCTGGAATACTGGGTCCAGTTTAAAAAAGACATAGACAAACTGGAGCAAGTTCAGAGAAGAGATACCAAGATGGTGAGCGGTCTGCAAATCATGTCCTATGAGGAACGGTTAAAGGATCTGGGAATGTTTAGCTTGCAGAAGAGAAGGCTGAGAGGAGACTTAATAGTGGTCTACAAATATCTGAAGGGCTGTCACAGTGCAGAGGGATCAGCCCTATTCTCATCTGTACAAGGAAAGACTAGAAGCAATAGGATGAAACTGAAAGGGAGGAGACACAGATTAGATATTAGACAGTGAGGGTGATCAATGAGTGGAACAGGTTACCACGGGAGGTGGGGAGTTCTCCTTCAATGGAAGTGTTCAAATAAAGGCTGGATAGACATCTGTGTGGGATGATTTAGTAATCCTGGATTGAGCAGGGAGTTGGACCCGATGACCCTGGAGGTCCCTTCCAACTCTACCAGTCTAGGATTCTATGAATTAGATATCTAATCGCTGGAGGTTCATTTGCGATGATCTGATTCCAAGACCAGCGCACCCAAATATCACATGTGAATGGAGCAGCGATGTGCATACTCTCCAGTGACCCTCAGCGATCAGACGTCTATTTCCTATGCTGTGGATAGGGGATACAAGTTTTTAATGGGAAATCACTTATGATATGTGCAATAAAACTATATCTACATCTCAGTGAGGTTGAATACAACTTTTCCATTTTTTCCATTGGAGAGGGCAGGATTCTGCTTTCGGAAAAATAAATATCTCTATATACAGCTGCAATCAAAATTCTTCATTATAAGGTTATAGGGTTATCTGCCAAATTATACAGACTTTCAGCTGTTTGCAAAAAATCAAACAATAACAATTTAAATAGCTCAACACAACTAATATGACAAGTGGCTTCTCGAAAGCCATGAGAAAAGGCCATTTTTAATACAGCAGTCTCAGATATCTCCCCCCCCCCCCCCATAACAAGCATCTTTAGTACTTAGTAGAGCACCTTTTGCTGTTATGAGCCGCTGCAGACGTGATGAATGGCCAGCCAGCAGCTTCTGACAGCGTTCCTGAGATGTCCTACCCCGATCCTCATGGACAATGGCGTCCTGTTTACTGATATTCCGGGGTTTGTGTGCTGCAGCCGCCTTCTTCACATTCCACCCAAGATTTTATATGGGGTTCAAGTCAGCCAACTGTGATGACGACTCCAGAATCTTCCAGGACTTCTTCTGTAACCAAGCCTTAGTGAGCTTTGATAAGCAACCAGATTTTCCCAGGGTCAAACCCGGACAAAGGGGTGTGGTCAGGGGAGGGGCTTATCACAATGTATGATTTTACCTCCGTCGTTATAAAAAGTACAGGGCCGTTTCAGAAAAAGACAGGGAGCAAATTCCCCAGCATTTCTACATCCAAAAAACAGACAAAATACGTACCACTGCTGCGGATTTTAACTGGAAATAAGCCGTGTATCCGCAGCTGATTCCATACTATGCGGCGCTCCCCCTCGCCTCCTACGAAAGCTTCCCATATCAGCGATCCCCGGCTTCCGGTTCCCAGCGACCTGTAGTGGCATCACCTGACCAGGCAACTGGGAACTGGAAGCCAGGGAGTGCTGACAGTGGGAATCCTTCGGAGGAGGTAAGGGGGAGCGCCGCATAGTATGACATCAGCTGCGGATACGGCACCTGATTTCCAGTCAAAATCTGTACAAATGGTACAGATTTGGACAGTTTTTTTAGATGTGCAATTTGCTGCCAAAATTTCTGCTGTAGACATTCTGCAGCATTTCCACCATGTGTAAGCAACTCCTAAGTCAGCTTGAGGTATGCTGCCATGTGCAGAAAGGCCTCAATAGTAATAGTGTCCCTTATACCAGCCCCAGCAATAATAGTGACCCCCCCCCCCCCCCCCCACCACAGTAGTCCCATATTATTATCTCTCCGCTATTCAAGGTCAGCAATAATAGTGACCCCCACAGTAGCACCATAGTGTTAGCGCTCCCTTATACCAGCCCCAGCAATATTAGTGACCCCCCATAATAGCCCCTGCAGTAATAGTGACCCCCCCGCAGTAGCCCCAGCAATAATACTGACTCCCACAGTAGTCCCAACAGTATTAGCACTCCCTTATTCCAGGCCAGCAATAATAGTGACTCCCACAGTAGCCCCAATAGTATTAATGCTCCCCTATACCAGCCCGGAAATAGTAGTGCCCCCCTACAGTCGCCCCATAGTATTAGTCCTCCCTATACCAGCCCAGTAATAATAGTGACCCCAACAGTAGCCCCATAGTATTAGCGCTCCCCTATTCCAGGCCCTCAATAATAGTGGCCCCCAAAGTAGCAACATAGTATTAGCGCTCCCCTATACCAGCCCAGGGAATAATAGTAACCCTCCACAGTAGCCCCAGCAATAATAGTGACCCCACAGTACCCCCAATAGTGTAAGCACTCCCCTATTCCAGGATAGCAATAATATTGCCCCCCACAGTAGCCCCATAGTATTAGCACTCCCTTATTCCAGGCCAGCAATAATAGTGACCCCCATAGTAGCTCCAATAGTATTAACGCTCCCGTATACCAGGCCAGCAATAATAGTGCCCCCCATAGTCGCTCCATAGTATTAGTGCTTCCCTATACCAGCCGTCAGTGTGTGCATCCGGCCCGCGGTGCTGCAGAGTGATTACTGGTTGGGAAGTCGCGGCACCCCAGCCGGTAACCACTTTAATAGTGACCAGACATCACCAGAAAGTGGGACAAATGCCTGTCTCACTGCGGTCCCGGCAGAAGGCAGGACAAAGGGGCCCAAAGCAGGACTGTTCCACCTAAATTGGGATGTCTGGTCACCTTAGCTTTGAGGTATGCTTAGGGATCATTGTCCTGTTGGACGGTCCAATGACGCCCGAGCTTCAGCTTCCTCACAGAAGGCATGACTTTCCATTGAAGCTTATGGAAGACGTCCAGATCCGCGGTACACCCACAGTTGAATTTCTGCTCTCCGGCGGGTGAGCACAGGAGGGCAGGAGTTTAAAAAAAAGGAGTGCACGGGGCATGCGCGCGGCATGCTTCCGGCGTGCTGAGCACATCCACCAGGCAGAAGCAAAGAAGATCCGGGCCGTGACGGACGGGAACCCGCAGCATCCGGACAGGTAAGTAAAATCTATTTTGAGGCCTCATGTCCGTGGGAAAGGAGGGACCTGCTGCGGGATTCTGCATGCAGAATCCGCGTGGGCCTGAATTTCCTAGTGGACATGAGGCCTTAGTGCTTCACTGTGCAAACAGAAACCTCCGTGCCTGCTGCCACCAGATCTTGCTGCAGGTCTTTTGCATTCACTCAGGTTGTTGTTTTTTTTTAAATAATTTTATTTTTATTAAAGAGATTTTTTCCATACAAAACAAGGAATATGTGGGGAGAGAAAAAAAGAGACAGGGGGGAAGAGAAAAAAGAAGAGAACAAAAAAAGGGGGGAGAACAGCAAATTAACAGAATAGGTACATTTCCAGGGCTGGCTGTGCGGTTCAGGTTCGTGTCACTCAAAGGTTTTTGATCACCTGCCTCCTCAGAAATCTGGTGGCAGATGGTGATAGTTTCCTCTTCCTACCCCATCCAGGTGGTGGAGCCAGTGTTCATTTAACTTTGAACTAGTGAACTACTACCAGCTGTATCTCTAAAAGCTTTCAGTGCCTTTGCATCTTTTTGTATCCTTTTCCTTGTTTGTGCAAGGCAGCAATCTTTTCTCTTCTCTTTTTTGACCCCTATCTTGACCTGGTCATATTTCCAACATTCAACCAAACATCCCAGTCATCAAAGCCATAGACAGTCCCAGTATTTGATATGTTTTATATCGAGTGCACCTGATGCAACTAATCCAGCCCTTTATTTGTTGCATCAGATGCACTTAACGCAACACCTGATTTACAAATGTGTGCTGTTATGAGGGATTCTATTTAGGGCTTGATAATTTTGAAGCTGCAGTAGTCATTAAAAGTGGCATCATGTGCTGAATTTGGGGAAACCACTTTTTTCATATTAGTTGTTTGAGCTATTTAAATAGTTCTTGTTTGATTTTTTGCAAACAGATTAAATTTTGTAAATTTGGCAAATAAACCTAATTTGCAACTGAGGGTGGAATAATTTTGATTTCAACTGTACAGTACTGACTGTCTTTCATGACTTAATCATTGCATGCCATTGTACATTTGGGTCATCATGTATGATCTGTGGGTCCGACATCTATTAGACTGTTACATAAAAACCTGAGATGGGAAGATCTATTTCCATTCACTTCAATGGGACTGCCAGAGATAGTTGAGTACAAGCACTCGGCTGTCTCCAGCAGTCCCATAAAGTTGAGTAGAGTTGCTCCACATATATTCAAGTTCCTCCTCACTACGAGGGGTACAGTGAGGAAGAAAGGGGGACACAGGACCTCTGCTCTTAGGATAGGTTGACGACCAGTGATAAGACCTCCAGCATTCAAACATTAATCACCTATCCTGTGGATAGGTGATAAAAGTCAATAAAAGGCTTAATTTCTGTACACTGAGCAGTTCTGCAGCTTTATATTATACTTTGTGCTTAAATTTTCCACAGTTTTCATGATGACTTCTTGTTTACAGAAAACCTGTCCTGACCTAGTCCTACTGTGGGTTTGTTACAATGTATCAGCGTAGACAATTCTTATTGAGCTAAACCTAGTATCTACTTAAATCTATCTGCTGGACCGACAGGGTTTATTTTGCCGCAATAAAACGCCAGCTGAAAATCGTGACCATCTGACGCGTTGGTTTCCAATGCACTTGTTCAGATGGGCAATTTTTTGGTGCGTAAAATTGGCCAGCCGGAAAAAATAGCGCACTTGGTGCACCTTCTGGGCGGCCGCTTTTAAGCTGACCGGAAAAGATAGGTTTGGACCTATCTTTTGCTGGAATATGCCAACCGGTCCCATAGACTCCTGTGGGAGCCTATGAGAGCTACCAGCAAAGGGAGGGGGCAGGAGATTAGATCACTAGCTCTGCTAAGCTCCCGCCCCGTCCCCTTACCTTTGAGGCAGCCAGCAAGGAGCGGAGAGGGGGCGGAAGGTTAACATACCAGCACCCGCCCCCTCCTTTGCCAGCAGCCGTCAAGGGGTGGAGAGGTATTCCGGGCAGCGTTGTATACATGCCACAGCTGGGCCATCTGAATGGGCATTAAAACGGGAGATGCATCCGCGACTTGGCTCTCATACATGCAGCGCCCGTGTGAAGGAGCCCACAGACTGATGGCTATTACATACAGATACATTGGCCAGGCTTTCTGGTGCTGATAGTAATGTTTTTCATTCACTAAAAGGAAGCAGATATCTTGACACTTCATCACACATGAACACATTAAACTTTATATGTGTGGTGCTTTAATCTTTCAGCTGCTCATTGGCAGGAAGGCATCTGATGGAATATTCTTCCCCACTGAACAAACTTCTTGGTGGAGGTGCAGGTGCCATTTTCTAGAGAATTGGATTGGAGGTGTGCAGGTCCAAATGAATCAAACATTATAAAACAATCTCCCAGCTCTTGTGCATACCTTGTCTATGCAGACCTCCAAGAGTACAAACTACAAGTAGACCACCTGTAGTCTCATCCTGCAGCTATTCCCTCATTTGTTTCATACCTCTTACCAGCGGACAATCTGTAGGTTATCAGGAAGTAGAGGACAGATAGAAGACAGCTGCTATTTTCTTTTTATTTTAGCTGTGTTCCAGCAATAACAAATGGTTGCTGTTGTTTGCAGATCCTCTCTGTCAATAGAGTAGGCTCAGATAGTACTGCCTCCATTGCTTCCTGTAAATGCTGTAGGCTCAGATAGTACTACCTCCATTGCTTCCTGTAAATGCTGTAGGCTCAGATAGTACTGCCTCCATTGCTTCCTGTAAATGCTGCAGGCTCAGATAGTACTGCCTCCATTGCTTCCTGTAAATGCTGTAGGCTCAGATAGTACTGCCTCCATTGCCACCTGTAAATGCTGCAGGCTCAGATAGTACTGCCTCCATTGCTTCCTGTAAATGCTGTAGGCTCAGATAGTACTGCCTCCATTGCTTCCTGTAAATGCTGTAGGCTCAGATAGTACTGCCTCCATTGCTTCCTGTAAATGCTGTAGGCTCAGATAGTACTGCCTCCATTGCCACCTGTAAATGCTGCAGGCTCAGATAGTACTGCCTCCATTGCTTCCTGTAAATGCTGCAGGCTCAGATAGTACTGCCTCCATTGCTTCCTGTAAATGCTGTAGGCTCAGATAGTACTGCCTCCATTGCTTCCTGTAAATGCTGTAGGCTCAGATAGTACTGCCTCCATTGCCACCTGTAAATGCTGCAGGCTCAGATAGTACTGCCTCCATTGCTTCCTGTAAATGCTGTAGGCTCAGATAGTACTGCCTCCATTGCTTCCTGTAAATGCTGTAGGCTCAGATAGTACTGCCTCCATTGCCACCTGTAAATGCTGCAGGCTCAGATAGTACTGCCTCCCGGTCTCTCCTTGTAAGGCCGCCTGCACGTGGATTTGCATTGCGGAATCCAGAGCGGGCGTCTGCCTCCAGATTCCATAGCAAATACCGCCCATAACATGCTATGGCAAAACACGTTTTCCTCTACATGAGCGGAAATCAATCGCGATTTTCTGCTCGCAGAGTAGAGAAAACATAGCATGCTCCATTTCTGTGCGGATTCCGCACGGACATCTTCCAATGAAGTCAATGGAAGCCATCCAATCCGCGGCCCTTCCGCAATTACATTGTGGAAAGGTCGCGGATTCCGCATCATTGCCTAGTGACAACGCAGGAAAAAACGGGATTTAAAAGAAAAAAACTGTACTGCTCCTGTCTCATGGCTCGCCGTGCGAAACATAAACGGTGAAAAAAGAAAGCAGGTATGTGCAGATGCTGACTGGGCAGAGGGTTGGATTCTGCTGCGGGCTCCCACATGTAGAATCTGACCCGGTCGTGTGCAGCCGGCCTGAATGATCTAGGCTCAGATAGTACTGTCTCCTGGTCTCTCCTTGTAAATTATGTAAGCACAGATACTGTACATGTAGTACTGCCTCCCTGTCTTTCCTTGTAAATGATGTAGGCTCAGATAGTACTGTTTCCCGGTTTTTCCTTGTAAATAATGTAAGCTCAGATAGCACTGCCTCCTGGTCTTTTCTTGTAAATAAGATAGGCATAGATATTGTACAAGTAGTATCACCTTTCCGTCTTTCCTTGTAAATGCTGTAGGCACAGATACTACTGAATCCTAGTCTTTCCTTGTAAGTGCTGTAGGCACAAGTAGTCCTGACTCCTGGTTTTTCCTTGTAAATGATGTAGGCACAGATACTGTACATGTACTGCCACATTCCTGTCTTTCCTTGTAAATGCTGTAGACACAGATAAAACTGCCTACCTGTCTCTCCTTGTAAATGCTGTAGGCACAGGTAGTCCTGACTCCTGTCTTTCTTTGTAAATGATGTAGCACAGATACTGTACATGTACTGCCACATTCCTGTCTTTCCTTGTAAATGCTATAGACACAGATAGTACTGCCTACTTGTCTCTCCTTGTAAATGCTGTAGGCACAGATAGTACTGACTCCTGGTCTTTCCTTGTAAATTACGTAGGAATGGATAGTACTGCCGACTTGTCTCTTCTTGTAAATGCTGTAGGCACAGATAGTACAGACTCCTGGTCTTTCCTTGTAAATTACATAGGGATGGATAGGACTGCCCACTTGTCTCTTCTTGTAAATGCTGTAGGCACAGATAGTACTGACTCCTGGTCTTTCCTTGTAAATGCTGTAGGCATGGATAGTACTGCCTACCTGTCTCTCCTTGTAAATGCTGTAGGCACAGATAGTACTGACTCCTGGTCTTTCCTTGTAAATGCTGTAGGCAGGGATAGTACTGCCTACTTGTCTCTCCTTGTAAATGCTTTAGGCACGGATAGTACTGCCTCACTGACTGTCTCTGTAAAACATGTAACCTGTCAGAATTAAGAGGGAGAGCAGAAGTTCTTTTTGTGAATATCGTGGACGCAGGGAGGTGGGTGTTAAAGATGTTAAACCAATAAGACTCATAGATTAATAAAAGAACAGACCTGCTTGCTGATAGTTTCCATATAATGCGAAGAAATTAATTCTACATTGCAGTAAATGTAATAAAGTTACATTGTAAAGATGCTAGATTTTATATACATAGTCCATGTAAATCATTACTAATCCAGTACAAAATGCAGGACAGCGCTATATTACTCAGTTATATCCATTGGCTGTACCTGCTGACATTACCGACTAGTAAAACAAGACAGAAGGGCCAAATCCTGCCTCCATCAGGCCCTAAAAATGTCCAGTGTGTAATCTGCAGGGAAAACCAGATGTGTATAGGAGAATACATCCAATGCTTCCTTTACAAACCGGATGGGGCTTCTCTGATGATCTCACTATGAAGGACAGATGTTAGTGGGTCTATGTAAAAAGGCTTTACGCGGGCCTGAAATGCGCTCGCTGATAAGTGGCCTTGTTTCCAGAGTCCTACAAAAACATTTGTTAGCTTATAAGCCCCAGCTAAACGCGGCGCGATCAAACCGTTTCTCACAAGGTATAATGCATTCTCGTAGTTCACCTGCAGGCAACAGAAGGAAAAAAATGAAAGCGCAGTTTTTTTTCTTCCCTTCTCTCTTCTTAGCCAAGCAAGTCCTGACCATAGAGAATGAATGGCTTTAGAACTCCGTCCAGACAGCAAAATCAATGCTTCATATCAAGAGGCTGCAGGGGTTATGCTGCGATGCTCGTGTCAACAAGGCTGCAGGTTCCCTGAAAACTCCACAGCCATTTCCCTACAGCTGCCTGGAACCAGCAGACTATGTAACCGCGCAAATGTAACCCTTTAATTGCTGGAATATCCTGTAATAGCAGAATATGTAGCACTCAGGAGGCACCATGTAAAATCCCCTCGTTCTACTGCTGTATCCAAGGTTTGCTTGTGCTCCTTTAATGCTCAGTCACCCCTTTGTCCATGAAAATGAGTCGTTGGCGCAACTTCGCCCATGCTACTAATATCACTCTATTGTAATATCATCAATACCTCCATCCTAAACATTTCCCGTTGCATGATTTTCAAGTGATGAAATAATCCCTCTAGAGCGCCATCTATAGGAAGGCAGCTACGTTATGACTATCCCTAGTCATGCTGCGAGCCCAAAAGGTTGAATATTGACTAATAGGGTAGCTGTCGTCCAGCAGGTGGCGCTATGGAGGATTATTCCATTGCTGATTTGAATGGCTTTTTGCCAGGTAGTATTACATGACCTATAAACTCCCTGCACTCAGTCGGTGATGGTCTCCACAAAGAGAAACATAAGCCCTTCCAACCCACCCAGATACAAGGTCCACTTGCAACCCACCCACCCACATACAAGGTCGCCTTGCAAAAGCTCATCAGAACCTAAAACCTTGAATACACTATCCTACAAAAGTAATGAGACACCTGAGTAAGAATCACAAGTAGCAGTTATTTACATATGTTACTACTTAGTGGGGCTCCTTTGGCTCTAATAACATCAATACTTTAAGCGGCATACTTTCTACTAACATCTGATACACTTCAGTTGGTATTTCCCTCCATTCATCCTGCAAATATCTGGTGAGTTATTTCAAAGAAGATCAGCAATGTTCATATTTCCTGACCAGAAGTTCAGTAGGGTTTAGGTTGGGACTCTGTGCACCTGATCCAATTGTGGAACATTCACATCTTTAAACCAACGTAAAGCAGCGTTGGATCTGTGACGAGGAGCGTTGTCTTGTTGGAAGTATGGCTGACGATTCTCAAAGTAATGCCACATTATTGTATAGACTGTGAAGGTACACCTCCATACGGTTCTTACCACTGCAGCCAACGTACCGAGACCATGCCATGTAACACATCCCCAGACCATAACTTAACTTCTGCCGTACTTAAAGGGGTTGTCCTGCGCCGAAACGGGTTGTTTTTTTTTTTCAATAGCCCCCCCGTTCGGTGCGAGACAAACCCAATGCATGGGTTAAAAAAAACAAAACGTTTAGTACTTACCCGAATACCCGCGCTGCGGCGACTTCTTCCTTACCTTAGCAAGATGGCCGCTGGGATCTGCACCCACGATGCACCGCGGTTCTTCTCCCATGGTGCACCGTGGGCTCTGTGCGGTCCATTGCCGATTCCAGCCTCCTGATTGGCTGGAATCGGCACACGGGACGGGGCGGAGCTACGAGGACCAGCTGTCCGGCACGAGCGGCCCCATTCACCAGGGAGAAGACCGGACTGCGCAAGCGCGTCTAATCGGGCGATTAGACGCTGAAATTAGACGGCACCATGGAGACGAGGACGCTAGCAACGGAGCAGGTAAGTGAATAACTTCTGTATGGCTCATAATTAATGCACGATGTACATTACAAAGTGCATTAATATGGCCATACAGAAGTGTATAACCCCACTTTCTTTCTCGGGACAACCCCTTTAACTACTAGCAATACAGAATCAGACAAAAGATGTTCCCCAGGCGTCCCGCACAGCCAGGTACATCTATCTGATGGAGTAGCGTGAGTTGTCACTCATAGAACGTTCTTCCATTGCTCAACTGTCCAATGGCAAGGCTTCTTGCACCATTGTAGATGGACCAATGCATTACGCTTCATGATGGATGGCTTGTGTGCAGCGGCATAACCTGTATACCCAATAGTGTGCCGTTCCCATCACAGACTATGGCTGACCCCTCCAAGGGTCTACATCTTATGTAGCATGGTTTAGGACACGTGACATGCTAATAAGACACGATCCATTCTACTGATAGGGGGGTCCAAATACTTTTGGTAGGGTAGTGTAAAGCTAACATACAGTATATGGGATGGTGGTAGTAAACTGTAATACCATATTTGTAGATGTCAGCATTATGAAGCGTTTTTGTGAGTCCATTCCTAAGACCCCTGAAGAGTAGAAGTGACTGGGCATACTATAAGCAGTCTACTATAGCGCCACCTGGAGGATCTAACTGGATGGAAATCAGAAAGTTTTGTGACAATGCTATGGGTTAAATCTGCATGGTTTAGAGAAGAGGTTACATCCTCTCTCAATGTCAAACTCCGTCTTGTGAGCCGATCCCCTCGGAGTTATACCAACCGCATTGCACATCCAGCTTTGCACGTTGGAGGCTTTTTCTGCATTTCCATTTCCTGTGTGTTTATGGTTTTCATGCTGACAATTTAATACCACAATCCATCCATAAACTTGTGTCCAATACCCTAGACTTCCTAAACTGTGCCTTCATAAAAGGAGCGTGTTAATTTGTGCACGGCCGAGTCACTTACAGATCTAACAAGTGCGCATTAAATGGCTTTACAAACTGGAAAGCTGAAAATCTGATTTTACAACACCAAGTTAATTCATTCTAATTAGACTTAATACAGCAACGAGCAGGATGTGGGAGCAGCGCGCTGCGTAATGTGCAGCCGGGATTGGACAGCAGCCTGTGAAACATACAGAAGGGCTCCTCCAGTGCCAGAGCGGACGGCATTATATACATATACATTATACTTGCGCCGTCCCTCCTTGTAGTTGAGGCCACTTTTTCACTGTATTGGTAGACATTTTTGCACCTCTCAATTTTTTAGGCACTGGTGATCTGGCAAAATATGTGGGATGATTCAAAAGACAGCTATTTAGGTTAGGAACTAAACCTTTATGACTATTGGTTCGTCCTATTGAAACTTAGAGGGGTGGTTTCCTGCACAAGGACTGCCCACCATTATTCATACTCGCCCCAATCACCTATCACATGGTCCTCATGTAATGCTATAAGTATGCATGGCCAGCTACAACTTCCACTGGTCATGTTAGATGTCCACTGGGGGTTCAGAAACCGGGACTGTGGTGGTCAGCTAATCAGTCGACTTGCTTTGAGTAATCAACTTGACGAGACAACGCCTTTGATGCGGGATGTATAAATGGTGGTAACACCACTTACAATACACTGATCTGCAGCTGCATAAGAGGACTGTTGCCCATAATCTTGCTCTCCATGTTTTATGTATGCACAACCTTGCACAGACTTAAATAGACTGAAATGGACTTAGACTTTTCACACACCTTCTGCTCATCTAATAGCCCGGGTTATATCATCAATCTTGTAATATACTGGCATTATTTTTTTTTTTAGTTTTACCACTAAAAATCAAGTTTGAAGTGGCTGCCACTAGGGGTCTCTCTTTCAGCAGTTTTTCAATCCACTGCTTGTCGTTAGGCGTTTTGCTTCTCTAGTAACAGGGACTTGGGGACACTGCTAGTTACTAGATGCAACAGAGGGGCGGGCATTCAGATGCAGTGCTGTAGCTGATTGGAGCAAGTCTATGCAAGGAAGTATGGGAAGTGTAGGAGAGGAAGTTCTGGCCAGTACAAAACTGGCAGAATGGCTGTTTAGGATTCGCCCCTCCCTACCTGTAAGTGGATTGCAAACAGCAGAAAGATAGGCAAATCTACATGGAAAACTTAATTGATAGAACTCAAACTGGGTGCAAAAAGCAGCAAAGCAGCAGCCAATGAAAACTTGAGCTGCTTTGAAATGTTTTTCAATACTCGGATACGTGTTAAGCCACATAGAGCATACTGTTCACAGAGCTGCCTCCCCTTTGTCGCAGCGGGAGACAGGTTTTAAATTTGGGAGAGTGAAAACATCTCAGGCCCCATTATTCATAAAATCCTGGAGAGCCCTGTTAAATGATAGATTAATTCAATCCCCAAAATCGCCCCCTCCAGCAAGTGGAAAGGGTAGGAATGCTTAAGTATCTCAAAGTTGCCTTTATTTTCTGTTGTCTTTAGTAATATGGCACCGGGGGCCGAAAATGCTAGCGGCTACATTGAGCATTGCTCACGCCGAGCGATCGGATGAAAAGGCAGAGCAAATGTAATTTGTTTTCAATGGCTGTTTCAAAAGAATAATTGTGGTGACATTGCAAGATCAATATTATCGATTTTTGTTTTCAAGTACACTGTATGTGTGGTGCTAAGGGGAGGTAGGAAATATTACACTGCAGTGTGAATAAAATAAAAATGGATTGAGGTCTGTGGGTATTCGCAGGCTGGTAGCCATCATGGCTTTGGTACATCATTGATGGGATTACAGCGCTTGTCCTCTGGGTTGGTATTTCATTGCTAGTGTGTGGCAGTCGGTGGATTCTCAGCCCCCTCGCTCGTCCTTCAGGGATATGTTTCCTGCGCTCGTTTACACTAAAATCAATTCTCTAGAATTTCACAACTTTTTCTCTGCCTGAAGCAGTGAAAGAAAAGCCCTGTGGCAGGAAATGGGCGAGAAACCTCTGGCTTCCAGCCCAATCCAAGCTGTTGTGGTCACCTTTACAAACATCCCCCATTCATCACCATTGTCTGGCTGGGATGTAGCTCTTTTCTTGGAAGCAACATTTGATATTACATGAGGGAATTACACTATGAGCAATTTCCGAAAATGTCAGCATGCGATCCGATGATAACCCCACCAGTGCATCCCGTTGGTCACAAAAGATGTTGCAATGCGCTAATGGTTCTAGCAGTGGTTGTAAAACGGTGAGCCCTCCAGCTAAAACTACAGCTCCCAGCTTGCCCTGACAGCCATTGATCGGAGTCGTAGGTTCACAATACATGGTGGGCCATAAGTTGTCCAACTTGAGGCTCCAGCCTATGTAAGTACTCCATGCAGAGAATGCATAAAACCCAGCATAGATGACAACCAGAGGAACACAGTTTACTGGTATCCATGCAAGACGTCTAAAATGTAACATTCTTTTATAGGGCTTCTGTCATCAGCTTTGAGCCCCATTATAGGGTTCAAAGGTGAGGGGATGGGGGGTTCGTGCTTTTTATACTCCCGGGTCCCCCGTTCCAGCGCTATGTCCCTGAGAAATCAGCGAGCGCACACAGCCCCATTCTTTTCTCCATGCCGTGTGCATGCGTGCTGATTTCTCAGAGACACAGCGCTGGAACAGGGGACCAAGTGGGCATTAAAAGCAACTCCTTGGACCCCGCGCCCCCACCTTTCAACCTCATTACAGGGTTTATGGAACTTAAAAGTGATGCGAGAAGCCTTGTAACCCCTTAGGTAAGCGGCCCTTTTTTTTCTCTTTTTCCTCCCCACTTTTAAAAAAATCATAATTCTGTTATTTATCCGTTAACGTCGCTGTCTGAGGTCTGAGGGCGCGTTTTTTGCAGGATGAGTTGTATTTTTAATTTTTCTATTTACTGTACCATATTATGGAATGAAAAATGTTTAAAAAATTCTAAATGGAGTGAAATAGAGAAAAACACCGCAAAATAAAATTATTTTCTGCCGCCGTCTTTTGACCGCCATAACATTTTTACTTTTTCATCAACATAGTTGTGTTTGGCTCATTTTTTGCAGGGCGTCCTGTCGTTTCTATTGTTACCATTTTGCATATGGCTTTTTGACAGCTTTTTAATTACTTTTTTTCTTGGAGATGGGGTGACCAAAAAAGTGTAATTCTGACATTGTGTATTTTTTTTTCTAGGACTTTCACCATATGGGGTACATATTGCGTTACTTTGATTGACTTTTATGGACGCAGTGATACAATTGGGTTTTTTTATTTAGATTTTTTTGTTATAAATATGACAAAAGTTTTTTTTTTTAAACTCTTATTACCTTTTATTTTCTTTAATAACATTGCCCAACGATGATTTTGTTTCAGGCTCAAAATTAGCGTATTCTGCTGAATTCAAAAATCGCCATAAAAATGACCAATTAGCTCTTACTTTGGAGATACAGTGACATGTCATTTTTTAGAGTTTATATTTTTATTTTGTGGGAATTTTTTATTTTTTTTTGGGGGGGTGGGGGGGCGTTGTCACACCTCTCAACTGACATAACACAACATTCTCCATATGTGTGTAGGTTATAAATATAATAAATGTTGCTATGACTGAGTTTCATATTGTTTCTGTTTTTCTTTTTTCAGAAGTTCTGGTTTTGGAGCGCTTTTGAAGTGTAAAATTTGCTATATCAAAATGCCACAAAAATGTGTAAATTTAGTGAATAATTTTAGTTACATTTGTGGTAAAATAACATTTTCGTCACAGAAACGCAATCTGCCACCTCTTGTGAAGACTGCCCATCATCATTATTTTGGTATGAAGGTAGGGGACCAGGATAAGTCATGGGCTCCACATATATGTTGTAACTCTTGTTCAGTTAAAGTTCGAGAATGGCTGAAAAATAAAAACGATCCATGGCTTTTGCTGCGCCTATGGTTTGGCGGGAGCCTACAAACCATACAGATGACTGCTATTTCTGCTTGACTCCGCCTATAAAGGCAGGATTGTCAATGAAGAAAACAGAAACAGTTCAATACCCAAATCTTCCTTCTGCTATTCGACCTATTCCACATTCAGATAGTTTACCAGTTCCTACTCCACCCCAACAATATGAGTTTGAAGTAGAAAATGAAGAAAGTGTGGAAAAAGAAGAACCCAACAAGCCTTCCACATTCCATAAACCTGACTTTGAGGTAAAAGATGATACACTGCACAGGCTGAGTCAAGCGGAATTGAGTGATCTTTTTCAAGACTTTGACTTGTTAAAGGAGAAGGCGAAACTTCTAGGGTCAAGACTACAGCAATGGAATCTTCTCCAACGTGATGTCAGGGTCTCACAGTACAGAGAATGTCAGAGGGATCGGCTTCCTTCTGGTTGTTTGCTGCGATGTTATTGGCTTGATGAAATGTTTGAATTTGACCCATGATCCAACTGAATGGAGGCTATTCATAGACTCCTCCAAGCCTAGTTTGAAACCTGTATTACTTCACAACGGCAACTTTCTTCCTTCTATTCCTGTTGGTCATGCAGTTCACATGAAGGAAACTTATGCAAACATGACAGCCCTCCTCGACTTAATCAAATATGCTGAACACAAGTGGAGAATCAGTGGTGATCTAAAAGCCATCGCCGTACTCTTAGGAATGCAACTGGGTCCACTAAATACTGTTGGTTTTTATGTATGTGGGACAGTAGAGATAGGAAATTACATTACATTCAAGCGGACTGGCCTGCAAGAAATCTTGACTCTACCGAGTCTACATACATACAACGCGTTTCAGCTCTACTGAGGTGCCCGTTTCAAGTATACAATATAGAAGATAGTATACAAGATATTGAAAAAGGTGCCTCTGTCGCGCCGAAATGCGTTGTATGTATGTAGTATTGGAAGAATCAACAAGTTGCTTTTCCAAGATAGCATCTATCTAAATCTTTTTGCCACCTGGATCTACCGGACGCCTATGCTATTAGGACAATTGGGTTCCAAGGATGGGGTTGTTCATCTTGTTAACCCCTTCCTACAGATGTAAGTGATCTTCATTCTTGAAATCCCGCTAAGAATATATTTTTATCTGAATTATGAGAGTATCAAATGCTGGATTAAAAGGTGCCTGTCAGGACCGGTGGCCATGCCCGTACCCCTGGTCCTATCACCCGGGTTGCGGGGGTGTGGCGCAGGGGAGCTCCGGTCTTTGTGACCTCCCCTGGCCACCATAATTCTGGACGCTGGCTCCGGGCGCATGCTCCCGTTCTCAGAGGGTGGGCACCTACAGTAGGTAGCCGGGTTGCTGGGGAAGCGGCGGCTACCGTTCTGTGCCGCATCCCCGTTGCCATGACACCCAGGCGCACTTGCTCTGTCTCTGCCTGTCTTTAGCAGGCACCGAGGGCTGTTTCTCCCAGCGTCCTGTAATTGGGTCCTGCTGCTGTTAGGCTCCCCCTCCCAATCAGTTGCTGGGGCGGGAGTTCTGACAGCATTTAAACTGCTCAGTTTCCTTCTGACCTTGCCAGTATATGTTTGGTCTCCAGCTACACCAGCGTTACCTTGAATTGATGCCCTGTTTTGACTCGTTTGTCTTGGACCTGACTTCGACTTCGCCTGACCTTTTGTACCGCGTTCTCTCCTGTTTCTGACCCGGATTGCCTGACCTGCTTTTGTGTTTGTTTGTTTTCCTGTATTTGTCTGAGAGTCTGACTCCTGCCCTGCATCCCTAGTGAGCCTAAGGATTGTCACCCAGTTGTCGCCCTGGGGTCCAGCCTAGGGGGACAAGTAGGTAGGGACAGGGGTTGCGGGTAGGACTAGGGTCTTCCACCTGCCTGGACTCTAGTCATGACAGTGCCCCTTCAAGACATGGCCATTTCATGGCTTCTTGTTTATCATCCCTACTTTCAAAATAATCATTACTTTTTAATTTTTCGGTCAATGGAGAACTTGAACTTGTGATCATCTGATTACTTTCACAGTATTCTGTGATACTTCAGTAATAATAATTCAGTATTACAATATATTATGCATTTACTGTTAGCCTATTAAACCCCGTCACCAGCATGGCTTAAAGGGATTGTCCACTTCTTAATTATTGATGACCAACTCTTTCATTTGCCCCCTGTTTCATATCTGTAAGTTTTGATTTTCACGTGGTCTTCCCCATTTTTCTGTTATTCTGCTGTTTGCAATCCATTTTCAGGGATTGTATAGTAAGCCTAGAATTCTGCCAGTACTTCACTGTCCTGAATTCCGTGCCCTCACTTTCCATACTGCACTGCACAGTCTGTGGTTCAATCAGCAGAAAAGTAGTATATAAAGGCCCACCCCTCTGCTTTCTCAGGACAATGAGGCATTTAGAGACATTTTGTCTAGATGGTTAGTAAAACCTACTACTTTGTGTGTGTAATGTGTACACACACATAGACACGCTATGGAAATATCCCTGTGTTCTCCCTAATACAGAAGCTCTGTACCTAACAACAGTAGATTCCAGAGAAGCTGGAAAGGAGACCCCTAGTGGCAGCCACTTCACATCTGATTTACAGCGGTAAAGCAGCTACATTTTTAATGCAATTATATTACAGAAAAGATAAGACTAACACAAGCTGGATGATGAGCAGAAGTTGCGTGAAAAGTTAGTGCCCTTTAAGAAGTGGACAACCCCTTTAATAGGCTGAAATCCCTGGCAGGTCTGGGGGCCTTCACTAGGACTCAGGCTGACATAACAATGAAATGGCACTGTGCGATTTTGTCTTGGGGTAGACAGAGGGTACACTCTCTATTTGTCCAGCTACTTCAATTCCACAGTCAGTAGCTAAGGATAGGAGTCAGCTGGGTCTTAGGCCCAATATCCACTGGCAGATCTGATTTGCGGAATCCGCACTGGTGACCCGTGTGAATTCCTGAAGTCAAACCGCTTATGGGGAAGCATGGGAGTCCAGACATGACTTAAAGCATGCGGATTTGTTTTGTGGACCTTTTGGTCTGGAAAACAAATTGCAGCATGCTCCATTACATTGCGGTTCCCGCACGGATGGCTTCCATTGACGTCAATGGAAGCTATCCGATCCGCGGCCCGGATTCTGTGGAAGAGCGGGAGTTTAAAAAGGAAAAACTTCACTGTGCATGCGCAGCAGCGCGCTGGCCGGCACTGCGCACACATCCACAGTGAAGAAAATACAAGACCCCGATAGGTAAGCAGAAGACCCAGACAGGTAAGCAGTGTCCTCAGCCGTGGGAATCCGATCCGCCTGTGGACATGAGCCCTTACAGCAAGCACCCTCCGAGCCTGCTGCATACAAACCATGCGCACATCCAACATACAAGTAATGTTGCATGGTATAAAGAGGTTAAAGGAATGGAATTGCAAGCAGCGCATGTAACATATGTTTGAGCATTTATCCCGCTGCCCAAGAGGTCACATCTCCTGCATCCGAGGTTCCAGGTCAATAATAGCCAAGCAGAGCTTCCTCATCATCACTGTAGGATGTAGAGGTAGAAGAGGACACACGAGAAGTCTCTGCTGGCTCAGCCCCAGTCTATAACTATGGCTCTATGAGAAGAGGGATTCCCTCCTATCAGTTTCACATCTATAAGTTTGTCTTTCACCAAGCAGCCGCCACAGAAGCTCTTAAAAAGGAAGAGTATTAGCATAATGTCCTGGAGAATGTGGCTGTCTTTAAAGAGAGACTGTAATAAGATGGGTGAATCTTTAGAGAACACACATAACAAAACAACTCTAATAAAATCCCACAGGAGCCATGGAAGCCGATCTGCTGAACCCTCCCGCAATGATAAATATGGAATTTGGTAAATCAGCTGTTCGCAGAGCAGATTTAGACATACAATGAAGCCAGACGTTCTTCCATTCATCACCGCATATATAAATATTGCTCTTTAAGTGCTACCATATCTCATACCAATAATATATATATTTAACACGTTCAGGACGCCCGCGCCAATTATTGCATTTCAATCATTCCTCGGAGACTCGGCCTATTTTTATTCTCCATCGCACCTTTATGAATGTGTGTGATATTGTGTATATATCTGGATACACAAATGTGAGTGAATGTAGTTAATGTATAACTCCTCGGCTGTATAACGCACAGACTAATGATGCTGGCACAAAGAACCAAGCTTTATTTGATCCGGACGTCAAAGATTTCAAATAAACACTATGTTAAAATTGGATCTTTTCACAGAAGAACGGGACGTTTTCTGAAATATTTGTCAACGTCTTTCAGGGAGAAAGCCGGAGATTCATTATATTCGTATGGTTTCGATTGGAGACAATTTTCAGCAATTGAGGGAGAAAATAAAAACATATTTGTAGCCGAGTTAATTTAACATTTTCCTTTCTCCCCTTAAATGAGGAATTTTCTCAGAAACAGTTAGCAGCACTGGTGGCTTCAGATGGGGATAATTTTTCAGAAAGGCTGCTTCCTGGGGACCAGAGTCTTAAGGCTTTCCTTTAAATGGCCTTTTTATGCAGCAAGATAATGGGTAGTTTGTGCACTTCTAAATCAGCCCTATTTTGTTAGGAATGTTGCAGTCAGGGGCACTTACAATTTGTCAGGGGAAATGCAGAGCTTCTCTACGGGAGTCTGTTTAACAGGACATCATTTCTCGATAAGCTCTTGGTTGGGTCAACATGCAGCACTGCCCTTCACTATACCCCTGTTGATTCTGCCACACGGGAATGCTCTGATTTATTAAGATTACACAAGTCATGTCCTCCGCCTGACTGAATCCACAATGTGAATATTTTCATTTTTTTTTCCCCTTCTTGTAAGCAGAAGAAAATTTAGAAGGTTATTTGAAAGCCTTCACAAAATCGTCCCAACTAGTGGCCACTGCTGTTTAATCTGCTGCCATGACAAATTCCCCTCATCTTCGTAGAAGGCCATCTAGTGCAATTATCTGCTTACGGGTGCGACATATGGACACTTGCTGTTTTACTCAAGCGCTGGGCAACTGGAGTAATAGGTACAATAGACCTTCGGCTCCTCAAACCAAACCCACTTGTGGAGCCTTTCATTGCGTTACCTTGTACCAAACATCATCATGATAAGGTTGGACAGACCATCTCCACCAGCAAAATCTTCATCCGATGCAACAGTTTATCATGAGAATGACCAAGTCCCATCGGCCTCAACTATACTGTTCACATCATAAAAAATTCCACTCATAGGGGACGGGTTTCTATGTCATAAGCGCGAACCAAAGTATTCTTGAACCAGGCTTAGGATAGTGTGTCAGAGAGGAAGGACTGCCCCAGGCTGGTGCTTTTATCTGGCTTCTGACCTTCCCTGTCACCTGACCCCTTGACTAGCACCACTGGAAAGAGAAAGATGAAATAAGCCTGGTGGCCTGAATGGTATGCATTAAAGGGGTTGTCCCGCGAAACAAAGTGGGGGTATACACTTCTGTATGGCCATATTAATGCACTTTGTAATGTACATTGTGCATTAATTATGAGCCATACAGAAGTTATTCACTTACCTGTTCCGTTGCTAGCGTCCTCGTCTCCATGGTGCCGTCTAATTTTCAGCGTCTAATCGCCCGATTAGACGCGCTTGCGCAGTCCGGTCTTCTCCCTTCTGAACGGGGCCGCTCGTGCCAGAGAGCTGCTCCTCGTAGCTCCGCCCCGTCACGTGTGCCGATTCCAGCCAATCAGGAGGCTGGAATCGGCAATGGACCGCACAGAAGACCTGCGGTCCACCGAGGGTGAAGATCCCGGCGGCCATCTTCGCAAGGTAAGTAAGAAGTCACCGGAGCGCGGGGATTCGGGTAAGTACTATCCGTTTTTTTTTTTTTAAACCCCTGCATCGGGTTTGTCTAGCGCCGAACGGGGGGGCTATTGAAAAAAAAAAACCTGCTTCGGCGTGGGACAACCCCTTTAAGAGCAACGTAGTCCTACAGTCAGGAGCCCCCTGGTTTATACAACCAGGGCAGTCACATTACTTATAGTTTAAACGCTTTTCATTCAGCCATATGTTTGGTATACATAGGAAAGGCGTTAAACAGAAAAATTGGAAATTCAATTGGTTGTGGTTTACAACTAGATAAACATAAAGGCTGAGGAAACCTTTGTGCATAAAAAAATCAATACACACATATCTTACTAAGTTCTTGCAGAAAAAAACGATGGACTAATCTATTTTTTTGCATTGCACTTTCCTTCTTATGCATTTAGAAAACCTCATACTTGGTTTGCAGTCTCCCCTATATTTAAGTTTGTAACTTAGGGTGTTACCAGCACTAATCAGCTAGTCTCTCTCATGAATGGGCGCTAGCTAAGGTCCTCCTCCCCCTTTCAGAAGCCGTGCAGCATAACCACACCCACTCAATACTACACAGCTATCTCTCAGTGAATCTCATCTTCTCTCCGAGTAGCTGCTGTTCTGTTCCCCCTCACTGCTGATAAGAGCAGAAAATTCTGAGTGAATAAGAGCTTTTTCTGCTCTGCTCTCTGTCCTCTTGATCCCTTCCATCATCCCGCAGCACTGTCATACAGCTCTGTAAGAGCTCAGTGGAAAGGCAGTGAATACATATTCACAACAGGGGAGCAGGCTGCAGGGAGGAGCTGTCAGTTTACTCCAACTGACAGAATTTGCTAAGATTTCAGTCCTCCAGTCTGCAGCGCCTTGGAAAACAATACAATAATACAAATCAAACATTCAGAAACTTTTAATGAAAACCAATTACAAAAAGTCTTCATTTCCAAGAACACATATTGATTTAAAAAGTGCAAAGGTGTACATAGCCTTTTATAGCCAAACTTTACTGAAAACCAGAAAGTTTAGATGTCACTGGAATTAGTCCCAATCTCTCAACACCTCTCCACTAGAGAGCTGCTTAACGGAATTGCCAAGCAGGAAAAACTTGGAAATACATGACGCCCATTCACCGTGTCATATAGGGTTGCGCTGAGCCCTTCAGAGTGTAAGACCATCCTTGCAGCGGCTCTACTCTCTGGCTATTATAGTCCTCGAAAATGTCCATGCTATCTAATATGACATTTAGAAATAAGTTATCTTAATGGTGTTTTAGGACTTCTTGTTCTCTTATTGCAAAAATGTTTCGTTTCCTGGAGGAAGATTCTGGCACTTGTCTTTTCCCTATAATTATAGATCAGAGTCCAAATCACATGTGCCTGGAGTCCATTTACAGGGTTCATGTTGGCCTATACTCAATGATGGTTGGCAGATGGAGTATTGAAATGCAGGAGGCATGTGAAAGTGATCACCCTAAGCATCTGGAGCATTTTGATACATAGTTCCTCACGCTTCACCTGTATGGTTACTAGATGGTAGCCATCTTGGATTAATATCATTCTTATGAAGAGGGCTGTGGAGTCAGTTTTGGGTGCAGTCAAAATTGGTAGAAAAGGTACCAACTCCAACATAAAAATATTGGATATTACAGTGAGCTTGGTATTACGAGTTACTATATGTAGCCAATTATGACAGAGCCGGAACTGGAGTCAGAGTAGGAGTGCTCAGCTTACCGACTCCATGGCCATGCTTACAAGCAGATATTGCTCGGATAGTAGTAAACATACCCACACTATAAATAATAATCATTTCCTAATAAAATAAATGGCTGAGGAAAAACAGTGCATGGCCTAAGGTGTTATCGGAAAAGCCAGTGATGAAGAGCGGAGCGTCACGCTGGGTGATGTGCTTGAATAAATAACATTAATTTGACACAAGTGTCTACAAAGGGGAGAAAATTACAGCAAATCGGATCCCTGACACAAGGCTTCTCAGATACCTGTGTAATAGGAAAAATAATAATTCCCCACAGTTATAATTTCATGGACCACAATTGTATAATTTAGCATGTGGGAAAACGTACAGGTCAGAGAAGAAAAGCAAGATCAAAAGACAACATGATTCTGAATAAATTTATATATATTTCATAAAGGGTTGTCCAAGTGAAGGAAAACATTGAGAAAGGGCAAAAAAAGTTAACGAGAAAAAAAAAAGAAAATTAGTTAACTTTTCTAGCCCTCTCTCAATTTTTTTTCTTAAAGGGGTACTCCGGGCTTCTTTCAGCTGTTAAACTATCCTCTGGATATATCAGAAATTGATGAACAATGGTCCACCACTTAGGACCAGCATCCATCAGCTCATCGTATGGCTTGCTGTTCAGTGCAGCGGCCCAGATGTTTGTAAAGGGAGGGAATGGGAGCGCCGGCTTCACTCTCATTGAAATCAGTGGGAGCGCCATGCTTATCGTTAATGACATTCTGTCCTGGGCAAGAAGTGGAATAGCAGCGCGGTGCTCCTACTGATTTTAATAGGAGTGAAGCCGTTACTCTCACTTCCTCCCATCTGCTGAAGATGACGTCTGTGCAGCTGGTCGGATGATCAGCTGATGGATAGGAGTCCTGAGTGGTGGTCCCTTGTCCATCAACCAGTGATTTTGGGAACCCCTTTAGGGTTATATGACATTAATTACAGGATTTCAAATACATTCTTTGTAAAAAAAAATAATAAAATTAAGCCCCTATTAGGAGTTGTTTTGCAGCAAAACGCGTCCTGCAGTTCCATCTCAGGCAGATCTGTAAATGATGAGAGTTGTGGTGATTAGATGAACGCTATTGTCACCGGAGACCCTAAAAGTGGTTCCCCCTTGGCCTATAAGAGGCTCTCAGAGGCTCCTTGTGTGTAGTGACCAGAGTCTGAGAGGGGCGCATTATTGGGATGTGAGAAGCTGGATGGCCGTATCCATGAATTGTCCCCCACCGGCTGTTCTGACCAGAGCGTTAGGAGGTGTTTGGACCAATGGATGGGGGCACACAGGGTGACCGGGCTCAGGACGCCCTACAGACCACCAGTACAGAGGATTGTCTGAAAGCACAAGCAACTCCAACTGTTTGGTTGTCCGCCATCCAGAAATAGGTGGCACCATCATTACCTGTGTCTGCAGAACTATTTCTAGGCACTTGGCTGACATTTGGTCTCACGGCGGCCATTACGTGTGCTGCCTCTGACACCCGCTCACCGTCGCCTTTGTTTGCAGTGGTGTTGTGAACAACGAAACTGGATGCTACGGAGTGGAACCAGGTTGTCTTCAGTGGCGAATCCAGGTTTAGTTTGGGTGCTAACAACGGTCATGTTTGTGACTCGAGACTTCGGGGTGAACACCTCAACGCTGCCTTTGCGGAGCAGCACACTGCCCCCTGCTGGTGTGATAGTCTGGGGGGGGGGGGCGCATCGCATACAACAGTCGGTCACCCCTAGTAGTCGTACGAGGGACAATGACAGCTCAGCGATATGTTCAGGACATCCTGTATCCACATGTGTTCCTCTCATTGCGGGCTTCCAAGAGGCAGCAGGAAAATGCTCAGCCCCACACACAAGGGGGTCCCAGGAAGCCCCCACAACATTGTCACACGTCTGTGGCCTGCCTGATCACAAGATTTATCACCAATAGTACAGGTATGGGACCATCTGGGACGCCAACTTCAACCGCCTACGAGTTTGCACGATCTAGTTGCTCAGTTACAGCAAATGAGGACCATTATGCAGCAGGACACCATACAGAACATGTATGCCTTCATGCCAGCCTGTATCACTTCTTGTATCCAAGCTAAAGGTGGTACAACAGGGTATTAGAGCCTCCATGCCCACCCATATCACATCTTGCATCCAAGTTAGAAGTGGTACAACAGGGTACTAAAGCCTCCATGCCCACCCATATCACATCTTGTATCCAAGCTAGAGGCGGTTCAACAGGGTACTAGAGCCTCCATGCCCACCTGTATCATATCTTGCATCCAAGCTAGAGGTGGTACAACAGGGTACAAGAGCCTCCATGCCCACCCATATCACATCTTGTATCCAAGCTAGAGGCGGTACAATAGGGTACTAGAGCCTCAATACCTGCCTATATCACATCTTGCATCCAAGCTAGAGACAGTACAACAGGGTACTAGAGCCTCCATGCTCACACATATCACATCTTGTATCCAAGCTAGAGGTGGTACAACAGGGTACTAGAGCCTCCATGCCCACCTGTATCACATCTTGTATCCAAGCTAGAGGTGGTACAACAATGCCCACCCATATTACATCTTGCATCCATGCTAGATTTATGACAACAGCGTACTAGAGCTCCCATGCCCACCCATATCACATTTTGTATCCAAGCTAGAGGTGGTACAACAGGGTACTAGAGCCTCCATGGCCCTGTATCACATTTTGTATCTAAGCTAGGGGTGGTACAACAGGGTACTAGAGCCTTCATGCCCGCCCGTATCACGTCTTGTTTTCAAGCTAGAGGTGGTACAACAGGGTACTAGAGCCTCCATGCCCACCCGTATCACATCTTGTTTTCAAGCTAAAGGCGGTACAACAGGGTACTAGAGCCTCCTTTTAAGGGGTTCATTTTCCGCAAGAAATGATCCTTTTGCTCTGATATTGTAATCACTTACTTATATCAACGTTACAATCACACAGAGAACGTTTAATTCCATTCCAACTTCTTCTAGGTACTGTATTTTTTGACAATTCATATATTTTGTGAGCTTGCTTCTTGTCAGTGAATAGAACATCCTTGTTTACATTTAGGAGCTGAAAGCCGGTGGTGACCACACAGGTATAGAGCTAATAAGAAGAGAGTATGAAATAGTTAGGATAGCGCTCCACAGACTGATCGTCAAAATGTAATAACAACAATAGATTTAACATCAGGACTCACCCGGTGTCTAGCGGGGTTCCCTCCTGGAAACTGCCACTAGCACCTCCACATCCAGGTGGGCAGGTAGAAAATCCGTAATAGGGAGCCTCGCAATCTTCTCTCTTATCCTATGGCTATAGGAGAGCTGTTGGGTGATTATGCCCCTTCAGACTGGAACGGGCACAAAGTGAATTGGCTCCAATTGAAAAAAAAACAATTCTCTCAGCGCTTGTTTAGAAAAGAGGGTTCCTGGATCCTCTCCGTAGTTAATTACAAAACGTTAATGCAACGCATTTTATCGCTATCCACGGCTTTATCAAGCATAATACATAAAAAAAAATCTAACTGTTACATTGTGCAGTGATCGGTTTATAGTGCATGCTGAGTCCCATTTGCTTTAATAGGACTCAGCCTGCAGTACCAACCCAGGCCACTGTGAAATGTATGGAGCTGCCTTTGCTTCTTGCAACAAAATAGCCAGAAGTGGGACAACCCCTTTAAGTTCTGTTTAGATAAAGCTGAAAACATTTTAGAAGGGATGGTCTCTCAAAGTCAATCTCCTAACCTGCTGATGGTTTATAACATTTATGAAGATTTGTGCAATATTTCTATACATGCGTCATACTGCAACTAGAGATGAGCGAGCACCAAAATGCTCGGGTGCTCGTTACTCGAGACGAACTTTTTGCGATGCTCGAGGGTTCGTTTCGAGTAACGAACCCCATTGAAGTCAATGGGCGACCCGAGCATTTTTGTATATCGCCGATGCTCGCTAAGGTTTTCGTTTGTGAAAATCTGGGCAATTCAACAAAGTGATGGGAACGACACAACAACGGATAGGGCAGGCGAGGGGCTACATGTTGGGCTGCATCTCAAGTTCACAGGTCCGATTATTAAGCCACAATAGCGGCAAGAGTGCCCCCCCCCCCCCAACAACTTTTACTTCTGAAAAGCCCTCATTAGCAATGCATAACTTTGCTAAGCACCACACTACCTCCAACAAAGCACAATCACTGCCTGCATGACACTCCGCTGCCACTTCTCCTGGGTAACATGCTGCCCAACCCCCCCCCCACGACCCAGTGTCCACAGCGCACACCAAACTGTCCCTGCCCAGCCTTCAGCTGCCCTCATGCCACGCCACCCTCATGTCTATTTATAAGTGCGTCTGCCAGAGGAACCGCAGGCACACACTGCAGAGGGTTGGCACGGCTAGGCAGCGACCCTCTTTAAAAGGGGCAGGGCGATAGTTCACAATGCTGTACAGAAGCAATGAGAAATCCAATCCTGTGCCACCTCCATCAGGAGCTGCACACGTGGGCATAGCAATGGGGAACCTATGTGCCACACACTATTCATTCTGTCAAGGTGTCTGCATGCCCCAGTCAGACTGCGGTTTTTTATAAATAGTCACAGGCAGGTACAACTCCGCAATGGGAATTCCGTGTGCACCCACAGCATGGGTGGCTCCCTGGAACCCACCGGCGGTACATAAATGTATCCCATTGCATTGCCCATCACAGCTGAGGTAATGTCGTGCTTAATGCAGGTGGGCTTCGGCCCACACTGCATGCCCCAGTCAGACTGGGGTTCTTTAGAAGTGGACACATGCAGTTACAACTCCGTGTGGACCGACAGCATGGGTGGGTGCCAGGAAGCCACCGGCGGTACATAAATATATCCCATTGCATTGCCCATCACAGCTGAGGTAATGTCATGTTTAATGCAGGTGGGCTTCGGCCCACACTGCATGGCCCAGTCAGACCGGGGTTCTTTAGAAGTGGACACATACAGTTACAACTCCCTGTGGACCCACAGCATGGGTGGGTGCCAGGAAGCCACCGGCGGTACATAAATATATCCCATTGCATTGCCCAACACAGCTGATGTAATGTCGTGCTTAATGCAGATGGGCTTCGGCCCACACTGCATGCCCCAGTCAGACCGGGGTTCTTTAGAAGTGGACACAAGCAGTTACAACTCCCTGTGGACCCACAGCATGGGTGGGTGCCAGGAAGCCACCGGCGGTACATTAATATATCCCATTGCATTGCCCATCACAGCTGAGGTAATGTCATGTTTAATGCAGGTGGGCTTCGGCCCACACTGCATGCCCCAGTCAGACCGGGGTTCTTTAGAAGTGGACACATGCAGTTACAACTCCGTGTGGACCCACGGCATGGGTGGCTCCCTGGAACCCACCGGCGGTACATAAATATATCCCATTGCAGTGCCCAACACAGCTGATGTAACGTCAGCTGTAATGCAGGTTGGCTTCGGCCCACACTGCATCCCCCAGTCAGACTGGGGTTCTTTAGAAGTGGACACATGCAGTTACAACTCCCTGTGGACCCACAGCATGGGTGGGTGCCAGGAAGCCACCGGGGGTACATTAATATATCCCATTGCATTGCCCATCACAGCTGAGGTAATAATGTCATGTTTAATGCAGGTGGGCTTCGGCCCACACTGCATGCCCCAGTCAGACTGGGGTTCTTTAGAAGTGGACAGATGCATTTACAACTCCGTGTGGACCCACGGCATGGGTGGCTCCCTGGAACCCACCGGCGGTACATAAATATATCCCATTGCAGTGCCCATCACAGCTGATGTTACGTCAGCTGTAATGCAGGTGGGCAAAAAATTAATTGGATTACACTGTAGGCGAGGGCCCCCAAAAATTGGTGTACCAACAGTACTAATGTACCTGAGAAAAATTGCCCATGCCCAACCAAGAGGGCAGGTGAAACCCATTAATCGCTTTGGTTAATGTGGCTTAATTGGTAACTAGGCCTGGAGGCAGCCCAATAAAAATAAAAATTGGTTGAGGTGAAAGTTTCAACGCTTTAATGAGCATTGAAACGTATAAAAATTGTTTAGAAAAATTATATGACTGAGCCTTGTGGGCCTAAGAAAAATTGCCCGTTCGGTGTGATTATGTCAGGTTTCAGGAGGAGGAGGATGAATATTATACACAGATTGATGAAGCTAAAAGGTCCCCGTTTTGGATGGTGAGAGAGAACGATGCTTCCATCCGCGGGTGCAGCCTACATTGTGCTTAGGTATCGCTGCTGTCCGCTGGTGGAGAAGAGAAGTCTGGGGAAATCCAGGCTTTGTTCATCTTGATGATTGTAAGCCTGTCGGCACTGTCGGTTGACAGGTGGGTACGCTTATCCGTGATGATTCCCCCAGCCACACTAAACACACTCTCTGACAAGACGCTAGCTGCAGGACAAGCAAGCACCTCCAGGGCATACAGCGCGAGTTCAGGCCACGTGTCCAGCTTCGACACCCAGTAGTTGTAGGGGGCAGAGGCGTCACCGAGGACGGTCGTGCGATTGGCTACGTACTCACCATCCTTTTACAGTGCTCCCGCCGACTCAGCCTTGACTGGGGACCGGTGACACAGTCTTGCTGGGGAGCTATAAAGCTGGCAAAGGCCTTGGATAATGTTCCCCTGCCTGCGCTGTACATGCTGCCTGATCTCTGCGCCTCCCCTGCTACCTGGGCCGCGGAAATGCGCCTTCGGCCACTAGCGCTGTCGGATGGGAAGTTTACCATCAGTTTGTCTACCAGCGCCCTGTGGTATAGCATCATTCTCGAACCCCTTTCCTCTTCGGGAATGAGAGTGGAAAGGCTCTCCTTATACCGTGGGTCGAGCAGTGTGTACACCCAGTAATCCGTAGTGGCCAGAATGCGTGTAACGCGAGGGTCACGAGAAAGGCATCCTAACATGAAGTCAGCCATGTGTGCCAGGGTACCTGTACGCAACACATGGCTGTCCTCACTCGGAAGATCACTTTCAGGATCCTCCTCCTCCTCCTCCTCCTCCTCCTCCTCCTCCTCCTCCTCCTCCTCTGGCCATACACGCTGAAAGGATGACAGGCAAGCAGCATCTGTCCCCTCAGCAGTGGGCCAAGCTGTCTCTTCCCCCTCCTCCTCATGCTCCTCCCCCTCCTCCTCAACGCGCTGAAATATAGACATGAGGGTGCTCTGACTATCCAGCGACATACTGTCTTCCCCCGCCTCTGTTTCCGATTCCAAAGCGTCTGCCTTTATGCTTTGCAGGGAACTTCTCAAGAGGCATAGCAGAGGAATGGTGACGCTAATGATTGCAGCATCGCCCTCACCATCTGGGTAGACTCCTCAAAGTTTCCAAGGACCTGGCAGATGGCTGCCAACCAGGCCCACTCTTCTGTAAATAATTGAGGAGGCTGACTCCCACTACGCCGCCCATGTTGGAGTTGGTATTCCGCAATAGCTCTACGCTGCTCATAGAGCCTGGCCAGCATGTGGAGCGTAGAGTTCCACTGTGTGGGCACGTCGCACAGCAGTCGGTGCACTGGCAGATTAAACCGATGTTGCAGTGTCCGCAGGGTGGCAGCGTGCGTGTGGGACTTGCGGAAATGTGCGCAGAGCTGGCGCACCTTTCCGAGCAGGTATGACAAGTGGGGGTAGCTTTTCAGAAAGCGCTGAACCACCAAATTAAACACATGGGCCAGGCATGGCACGTGCGTGAGGCTGCATAGCTGCAGAGCCGCCACCAGGTTACGGCCGTTGTCACACACGACCATGCCCGGTTGGAGGCTCAGCGGCGCAAGCCAGCGGTCGGTCTGCTCTGTCAGACCCTGCAGCAGTTCGTGGGCCGTGTGCCTCTTATCTCCTAAGCTGACGCTTGCCCACCGCTGAGCTGCCATGCCGCGCGACACCGACTGCTGGCGACGTGCTGCTGCTGACACATCTTGATTGCGAGACAGAGGTTGCGTAGGAGGAGGAGGAGGAGGGTGGTTTAGTGGAGGAAGCATACACCGCCGCAGATACCACCACCGAGCTGGGGCACGCAATTCGGGGGGTGGGTAGGACGTGAGCGGTCCCAGGCTCTGACTCTGTCCCAGCCTCCACTAAATTCACCCAATGTGCCGTCAGGGAGATATAGTGGCCCTGCCCGCCTGTGCTTGTCCACGTGTCTGTAGTTAAGTGGACCTTGGCAGTAACCGCGTTGGTGAGGGCGCGTACAATGTTGCGGGAGACGTGGTCGTGCAGGCCTGGGACGGCACATCGGGAAAAGTAGTGGCGACTGGGAACTGAGTAGCGCGGGGCCGCCGCCGCCATCATGCTTTTGAGAGCCTCCGTTTCCACCACCCTATACGGCAGCATCTCCAGGCTGATCAATTTGGCAATGTGCACGTTTAACGCTTGAGCGTGCGGGTGCGTGGCGGCGTACTTGCGCTCGCGCTCAAACAGTGGCGCTAGCGACGTCTGGACGCTGCGCTGAGAGACATTGCTGGATGGGGCCGAGGACAGCGGAGGTGAGGGTGTGGGTGCAGGCCAGGAGACGGTAGTGCCTGTGCCCTGAGAGGGGGGTTGGATCTCAGTGGCAGGTTGGGGCACAGGGGGAGAGGCAGTGGTGCAAACCGGAGGCGGTGAACGGCCTTCGTCCCACCTTGTGGGGTGCTTGGCCATCATATGCCTGCGCATGCTGGTGGTGGTGCCTCCCCAGCTGATCTTGGCGCGACAAAGGTTGCACACCACTGTTCGTCGGTCGTCAGGCATCTCTGTGAAAAACTGCCACACTGTAGAGCACCTTGACCTCTGCAGGGTGGCATGGCGCGAGGGGGCGCTTTGGGAAACAGTTCGTGGATTATTCGGTCTGGCCCTGCCTCTACCCCTGGCCACCGCACTGGCTCGGCCTGTGCCCACACCCTGACTTGGGCCTCCGCGTCCTCGCCCGCGTCCACGTCCTCTAGGCCTACCCCTACCCCTCAGCATGCTGTATTACCAGTAATGCAGAAACAGAACGCTGTAATTAAATGTGCCGCTTATTGGCCTGTGGTTGGAGGCTGACTTCGCTTACGGAACGCCAGGAAATAATTTGGCGCAAGCCTGTTGTAACACTTAGCTGGCTGTGTATGATTTTGTAGAACTACTACACCCAGCACAGACAGACCCAGAACACTGAGCACAGTCACAGGCAGGCCAAATAGATTTTTTGCCCCAAATTTTTTAGCAAAGGCCCACTGCCTATATTCAATCAATATGTCTTCTGTCCCTGCCTACGCACTTCTGTCCCTGGAGTATTGCTGCAGGGCGCAATGCTCTGCACGGCCGATATACCAAAAAAAAAAAAAATGTGCAACACTGCACAAAGCAGCCTCCACAGCACTGCACACGGTTAGATGTGGCCCTAAGAAGGACCGTTGGGGTTCTTGAAGCCTAGAATACTCCTAACACTCTCCCTATAGCAGCTCCACCAAGATAGCACTTTCCCTGAACTATGTCAGAATGCATCTGTGGCGAGCCGCGGGAGGGGCCGATTTATATACTCGGGTGACACCTGATCTCGCCAGCCACTCACTGCAGGGGGGTGGTATAGGGCTTGAACGTCGCAGGGGGAAGTTGTAATGCCTTCCCTGTCTTTCAATTGGCCAGAAAAGCGCGCTAACGTCTCAGAGATGAAAGTAAAAGTATCCCGAACATCGCGTGGTACTCGTTACGAGTAACGAGCATCTCGAACACGCTAATACTCGAACGAGTATCAAGCTCGGACGAGTACGTTCGCTCATCTCTAACTGCAACTTTTACCAATATTGCATTGGGTTAGAGAATTGACATTAGTGATAGATACACCACGTAGCTCTAAGTCATTTTCAGTATAATGTCCCTTGAAGGTAGTTTATCATCTTGTACAATGTTACAATTTATCGGCATGGAATCTCCCAGTCTGCTGCGGACGGATCAATGGTTGATATGTATCTTTTTTGTGTGGCTGCAGGAAGAGAATTCTCCTCCTTATGTTTTGTTATGAACCTGTTTCTGTCCTGTTTACCTCTTCGAGGCATTACTCTTCCTCCTTGGAAGGTTGTTGACCGGGCTGCATTAACATTCAATCGCAGGAAAAATAATTTACTGTTTCCTGTTTTCTCTGTTATCAAATAATGAATATAGATTTTAGTATTGTATTCGCAGGCTGGCCGGGACATCACTCTCCGCTAACCTCTTGTAACACATTTACATTAAGTAGGAGACTGTATACAGAGCCGGCCTGACCTCTCTATAGAAATAAATCTACATGGCAGGTTCTGATATACGGACTGAAAACTACATGTTGGGATTGGGGGTGATCAGACAAGACAAGTGTCACCCATAAATTGGCTGGAGCACCACCCAGGACCATAGCAGTGTTAATGAGTGACATACGGATGATACAGTGTGGGTCTAATTACATGAAGGGCTATTGGTGGAGTGTAGGAATATCACCATACATCTGAGTGTGGACAGCCACTGCTCTATACACAGTCATCGCACTTTGTGCCTTTTTTGTACTAATTTCTCACTTTGCCATAGCCTGCAAAAGAAAGCTTCATCATGGAGTCACAAATAATACATAAAAACATTTTTTAGTTATTAATTCCCTTACAAGTCATTAAAAGAGTCCAACATCTACCATAGCTGCTGTGCGGCAGGAAGCAGACAGCTCCGTACATTGCACAGTGGCCCAGGTTGGTACTGCAGGCTGAGCCGTATTGATGGAAAGGAGACTGAGCCTGTAGTACCAACCCTAGCCACCATGCAGCTGTCTGCTTCCTATCATAAAACAGTCAGAAGAGGGACATCGCCTTTGACCCATTAAGAACCACTCACCGAAGTACTGCACTATATTGTAGGAACGATCAAAATTGCAAGTTCAAGTCCCCTATAGGAGCTTAAAAAAGTACTAATAAGTTGAATATGATTTTTAAAAATATTTAAAGGGGTTGTCTCGCGAAATCAAGTGGGGTTATACACTTCTGTATGGCCATATTAATGCACTTTGTAATATACATCGTGCATTAAATATGAGCCATACAGAAGTTATTCACTTACCTGCTCCATTGCTAGCGTCCCCGTCGCCATGGTTCCGCCTAATTTCGGTGTCGTCTTGCTTTTTTAGACGCGCTTGCGCAGATGGGTCTTTTCCCTTCAGCTCCGCTCGGCAGCATCTGCGTTTTGGCTCCGCCCCCTTGTACGCGTCATCGCGTAGCTCCGCCCCATGACGTGTGCCGGTTCCAGCCTCCTGATTGGCTGGAATCGGCACGTGACGGGGGCGGACCTACGCGATGACGCGTACAAGGGGGCGGAGCCAAAACGCCGATGCTGCCGAGCGGAGCCGAAGGGAAAAGACCCATCTGCGCAAGCGCGTCTACAAAAGCAAGACGACACCGAAATTAGACGGAACCATGGCGACGGGGACGCTAGCAATGGAGCAGGTAAGTGAATAACTTCTGTATGGCTCATATTTAATGCACGATGTATATTACAAAGTGCATTAATATGGCCATACAGAAGTGTATACCCCCACTTGATTTCGCGAGACAACCCCTTTAAGAGAATAAAAGTTATAAAAACCTTTGCCATTTTTCATGTAGAAATAAAATAAAAATAATGAAACATAATTGGCATCACCGCATCTATAAAAGGGCAAACTACTAAAATTCATAATCTGTTCTACACTGTAAATGTAAAAAAAAGCCATAATTGCATTCTTTTGGGTTGCTCATCTTCTAAAAAGATAAATAAAAAGTGATCAAAAAGTGTTATGTACCCCCAAAATGGGACCAATAAAACCTTTAAGTCGTTCTGCAAAAAAAAGCCCCACGCGGTCACATCGACAGAAAAAGGTCATGGGTTTTGTAATATGGTGACACAGGTAATGTTTAATATATAATACAGCAAAAATCGTATAAATTTGGTGTTGCCACATTTGTACTGACCCACAGAATAAAGGGACACATTTATTAAAGCTTTTACACCAATTTCTGGTGTTAAAAAGTCACCACTTTTTGCACTAGCAGATATGTATTCAAAAATGTTCAACTTTTTATGCAGACACCATCACTTTTCTAAAGCTGGCCGGGGCTTGTCAGGAGGGGGTGTGGCCACCATGGACCGACAGATTTATGCATACTGTGTGCCAGAAATTGGTGTAAATTATACTAGAGGCGTGTGCCAGGACGGGCCTGAAGTACATTTCTGAAACAGTGCACAGAACTGCCAGGGATGCACTGAATACACGAAGAGACGTGCACCTCTTCATGTATTCGGCACACCATGCGCCCGAGGAAATAATGCTAAGCCCAGTGTTGGAAATGCTAGACTAAGTAGATCTCCCACAAATGTCATCTTTGTTGCACCATGAACACCATAAAAGCAATACCCAATAAACAAAGGTGCAATTGTGTTCTTATTTAATCCCACTTAAACATTTTTTAAAACTTTTTCAATACATTATATGGTACATTAAATAGAACTATTAATTCTTAAGGGAAGTAAGTAATGTGGTAGACAGACCCTTGTTACTTATATTTAAGGGCCCTGTAGTGATGGGGTCTGTTCCACTGGATTGGTGCATAGCCAATTTGGTGCCTATATTTAAAAAGGGGACAAAAAGTGACCCTAGTAACTACAGGCTGGTAAGTCTGACTTCTATTGTGGGTTAAATGTTTGAAGGCTTTCTAAGAGATGCCATCCTGGAGGACCTCAAGGAAAATAGCTGTATAAATCCATATCAGCATGAGTTTATGAGAGATCGTTCCCGTCAACACCAACCTGATCAGCTTCTACCAGTGGCTCAGAGTGAGAGTGTATTTGTATTTGTTCCTGTGGTGTATTTTTGTTTGTCTCATGTCATAGAGCTGTGCATTGTGTGGTGTGAGCTGTATTGGTGACAAAAGGGTTAATGTCTGGTGCTGTATCAGTCTAGTCTTGTTATGTGTATTGTCCCTCCTAACCTTCTGTGTGCACGCATGATGTGGAGTGAGTCAGGTGATAGGGGAGGAGTTAGTCTGTGGAGTGGTAGTCGGGAAAAAGACGTGAAAGGAGTTGGTTGGAGAGTGGAGATGCGATGGAGAAAAAGAGCTGTGTGAGGAGGCAGGAGTCTTGGAGCATACCTGTGTTGTGTCCCGGGCACCCACCAACAGCAATGGAAGGCTTTTCCTTGGGAGAGATCGGGGAGCAGATCCTGTTTTCCTGGAGTTGACAATGGCGTGCACATGGTTCCTTCATATGTCTGATTCACTAAGGAGTTCACGTGAGAGAGACTGTAGAGCTGGAGCTTGGGAGTATGGAGATATTTAGGAGAAGAACTGCATTGAGATGTGTGCTTAATTTTGCAATGGGAGCACTCCCACAAGGGTCTGTTAGATAACTTAGACTGCGGATGCACCAAAAGAGAGAGAGAGACTTCTGGATATAAACATGGTGAGAGAAGAATTTAAAAACAAACGTTTGCATATTTTTACATATTTTTGCTTAAGACTGTTGAAACCGCGTAATGGAGCCGCACCATTTGAATTAAGAGAAAAACCATGTGCCTCCGGCTTTGGAAAAACTATTTCTTTGTCTGTGGACTTTGATATTTACACTCATCATTTGAAAAGGGGCACTGGGGTCACGAAGGCAATCAGATACTGAATGGTTCCCTACACAGGTGTTATTTTTGGGACCTGTGAGCGTCGGGTTTACCTATGTTTTGGGGCCTCCAAGGACAAGATGGTAGAGCCACCCATGACAAAAGTAAGTGTTCTACACGCCATCTTTCCCAGCGCTTAGGGTGGTACCGGACCGTTGCAGTAAGTTCTAGACTGGACCGGGGAGTCACTGGATCTTGTGTATCTGGAATTTTCCAAAGTGTTTGATACTGTGCCACATGAAAGGTTGGTATATAAAATGAGAATGCTTGGTCTGGGTGAATATGTGTGTAAGTGGGCTAAAAACATGCACTCGTATAGCCGTGTCAGCAGAATAAAATCAAGTTATAGCTCCTCAAAAATGGAGGTGAAAAAACAAAGAGGAAAATTTAAAAATTTCTTGCCTTTAATGAGTTAGGCTGCGTTCACATGCGGTGTTTTTTGTTGCGGTTTAAAGAAAACGCATGCATTTTAAAACTATGCATGCGGTTTTTACTGTAACAATACATGCAGTTTTTTTTAAAAATGTGTACGTTTTTTGAATAACCACCGATGGTTTTTTGATGGGGTTTTTAATTGTGGTTGAAAACTACAACAAAAAACATCATGTGTGAAAGCAGTCTTCATGCTCAAAAGAGGCCACATGGAGGCAAATAGGTGATACAAGATTAAAAGAAATCAAATTACAGATAACTATGTAAAATAGAGAAAAGCAGTTCACCTTTCTAATAGCCTTCCCCATTCAATGCTGTCGTTCCAGTTTGATCACGAAAGAGACTGCAGCGATCACTTGACTGCCCAGCCAATCACTGGCCTCAGTGGCATCTGTGAATGAACTGCATGTTACCATGGGCACATATGCAAGAACGGCACATGAGTGCTGGACAGGGGCGTCGCAGGTCAATTTATGCACTTTTTTCCGCAGTGTATAGATGAGATTTCTTAAAAAAACACGACAGTATGATATGCTCCGTATTTTCAGCAGGAGATCTGCAGCGTTACAACACATGTGAACATACCGGAGTTGTATGACCGCAGGGGGCTGGTTTGCTGTAACTTTTCTATGCGGACGCTCTCCTTCGAAAATCTGCAGCATTTACAGTAGCAGCAAAGTGAAATCTTGTTCGCATGCTGCAGGAATGGACGCGTGGTGCGGAATGTAAATCTGTACAATTGTAGCGGTGGATTATTGGCGCGGAATCCTCCTTAATTGCGGGATGAATTGCGCAGTTTTTGATGCCGATTTTGCACTGCGGCTGATCCGGAACGTCCACAGCAGACACTCCGCAGCATATCCGTCCCGTGTGGACTAAGCCTTACAGTGAATACCAAGAGAAGCTTCACATTACTTTACATATTAGTGTTTGAATGTAGCCATCTGCTGGAGCTGTTTTGGGGTTAGAATAGACGTATATATACACACAGATGGCAAAGTTCTAATTACATTTCCCAATCTTACTGAAAATTTGTCTCTTGACTCTTGGAGGCTGCATTGTAGTATAGATAATACCTCGTTTATCACATCACCATGGTGCAAAAGACAATCTGCACTCTGCTACATCTGTAACTACAGGAAATCCTATCCATGTACACTAGGACAAATCAGGAACCATATAGTGTATTGCCCCAAAAGTCTGGCTACCACAGCTTGGTTCATGTAGCGTATACAATAAGATGCTTTATCATTTGCAGCTTCTGGAAGAATTGCCGTTATTCTTGCTACATTCCCTTTAATGACTGTTAATGGGCGTCTTCCTGTATAATCACCAAACCCCTGCTGAGATAGAACATCATACGTACCAGAAATAAAGACATAATTATACAAATGCAAGGATTTAATAACAGGAATTAGACCACGGGAGGTTTATAATATTATCACTCTGACCATAAAAAAGTGGTTTTGTGAAGCCCTCCGGGAGGCTGCATTTCATGCTCCGTATATACACTTATGTAAAGGCATCGCAAGATACATAGTTAATAAGTATTATTTAAATGAACAGATAGGCAAGGATATAATAATCTAACCTGAATCAACCCAACCAATCCTCATGTCCTCACTATGTGAAATCTCAGGTGAAGAACAACAGAATTACCTAGCCACTAGGAAGTAAAAGAGATTACACTCTCCAAACATACTTAAAGTGACCCTCTAGTCCTAGACAAACAAAGATGGCCGTACCTGTTCTCTGACTATCTGATACACGCTGTACATTAGTATGCATCTGGGTTATAAGACACTACATGTTGATCGGACTGGCCAGGCTGCTGACATGGGCTACACTGTCCATTCAAAGCAGCAATTAGGGTCTTAGACTAATGATACATAATAATGCACAGTGTGCATCAGGAAGTCAGAGAACCGGTGTGGCCATCTTTGTCTAGGGTGGAGGGTCACTTTAATGTCTTTTAATATAGTGCAGTCCCTTTACCGCTTTGGCACATACAGAAATGTATGGCTCTATATGGTACAAATCTTCAGACAGATCACATGGCTGTGTTTTTTATTCTCGCTTTGCTGTGGAATAACAAGACCTGAGCTGCCCAATGATTGGCTGATGGGTTGGGTATAAAAGGCAGGTCCCGTTCCCGGACTCAGATGTCACTCAGTGGATTTTGCATAGAGCCTTGTGAGGAGTAAGCTGCCCCAGTGCTACTGGAGTGCTGGGTTTTTCTGTACCAGAGAAAGAGTGCAACTCAGATTCTTAGAGTGGCGCTCCCCAGTTGTTGCAATACGAGCCCCAAAGGGAGATCTGCTAATCATCCAAAGAAACGTCAGCTGCAATTACTGACTGCAAGTGCTAAGCTGTCACCGGGTGAGAGACCGCTATCAAGAGCAGATAAACCAAGAGCCAGTATCTGGATATTCAAGTTTTGGGGGTGAGTACCATCACCCAGCCTCTCCACATGTATAATGGATTATTTTGACTTCATGACTGTAGAGCCTCCCCAAAGGTACTGTGCTAATAATTTGTTCAGGGGACGGTGACTGCAGATTTTAGGTAGTGGATTTAGTTAACTGAGGTTCCTGCAAGACTAAGTTACTTCAGAGGAGACTTTTATCTTCAAACAGCATCTTTGGTGCTGTTTCTCCTTGGCCAGGGTGAACCAATCATTGACAGTGATAATTCTATACTTTGTGCACAATATTATGGACACCCTCTTCGTAGGGTACGGAACACGTTATAGTGTTAATCGAACCCCATTCTTTATCGTACTGTCAGTAAATCATTGTTTGTTCAGCTGAACGGGTGCAAAGCCTCTCCATCACCGGCCTCATATTCCTCACCTGTCACTTGTTTCAGACTAGAGATGAGCGAACGTACTCGTAATGAGTACTTACGCACCCGAGTACCGCCATTTTCGAGTACTTCAGTACTCGCGCGTAAAGATTCGGGGGGGGCGGGGAGAGGCGCGGCGGTGCGGGGGGTAGCAGCGGGGAACAGGGGGGAGCCCTCTCTCTCTCCCTCTCCCCCCCATTCCCCGCTGCAACCCCCCGTGCCGCCACGGCGCCCCCCGAATTTTTTCGCCCGAGTACGGAAGTACTCGAAAATCGCGGTACTCGGGCGAAAAAGGGGCGGGGCCGAGCACGTTCGCTCATCTCTATTTCAGACGTATTGTTTACAGGCTGCATCAGCCAGTGACAGTGCTTGAGTAAGTTGGACAACGCCTTTTACATGGCCCAAGGGTTGAGTAAGAATATTGGGCTGTGTGAAGCTGCATCCAATCACCCGACGAACAAACAAGCGCTAATTCATCGTGTGATCCCATCTTTGGTGCTGTCAAAAAAATATATATTGCTTGCGGCACATCTCTCCCGTACATTCTAAATCATGAACCTGCGTAGAGGCCAGGCAAACGAGCGCCGATCTCAGGTGGCAGTAGTGACCATCACATTTACTAGTTTGTAGCTGGGGCAGATTTCTTCTTCTGGTACATGGGTGGCCTGAGATATGCCTTCTATATTGAGATGTGTGTCATTCTTGTTTTATTAGGCACATCCTCTTATGACTGGGATCATATAAGATTGCCATATGAAATTCCGGTCTTAATGGATCAGCCCCTGAGATGTTCTTCTATAGTAGCAATGCCTGCGTCCAATGGAGAAAGCTCTGGTGTTTTTCTTAGATTTGTATCTAATCCAACAGAAAACCCCTTCCGTATAAAATTAGAGACATATAGAAGAACAGAAGAGGCCCTTCTGTGCAGCCTAATAAGCCGTACAATGGCTGTGAGCCCTAACGTTTGAACTTTGGAAGGAGGAGCGTCCCTTTAAGGTCTACTGGAGACTTTAACAAATCATCACTAAGTTATTGATTACTTCTGTCTCTCCCGGTTTTGTATATTTGACCACTAGACTAATCCATGCGAGTGCAAATCTCAACCAAACGAGCAACAGCTGGCGACACAACTGCCGGGGCCACGCGGGTCTTCTGACTAGTTAGTAATCAGGCCATTAGGCTTCGCATGTCGGTTACGTAATGAAGCGGTCACGGATCATTGCAGGAGATCTGTTGCTGTTTATTTTAAATTGCGCTGACTGAAGTGGACGTCTGCATTAGATAACAAGTGAGGAAAGCACCTTACTGACAAACCGTTATCTCCTAACACATTCAAAACATATGTTAGCGACCTTCTGGGTGCAATATTTCAGCTCCACTTAACTGTATGCAAAGAGCAGATCAAATGTGATCTCTCCAGTCTGGTTGTACAATTAAAGGTTTAATCTCAAATTTCATGGCTTGTTATAAAACCAGGAAAGAGAAGGGGCGAGATTACCTGCCTGGGCTATAAATTTAATTCTTCCGGCCAATTACAACACTTCAGGGGGTTCAGATTATGTCTCTAGTACAAGCTGAAAGGGATGATTAGCCCGGGTCTCCTGATACTTGTGTCTGATAGTAAATGCTGGCACATATCCTATTGATTTTCATTTAGATATCTTAATGTTTACAGATAATCCTACAAGATGTGGCCTGGGCCGCGATTGCCGGGAGTTGCAATTCTGCAGCATTTTTCTCTCTCTTGCCTTTTCATTTTTCTTATGTGACTGAATTGAAATCAAGAAGGACAAATGGAGAATGTGAGCTTTGCCAATCAATCATGGCGAACACAAATATTGCGACTGCCCTTTTCCAAACATCCTATTACCACCGGGTACTTGGCTAGTCAAACAAGAATAAAAATTACACTGCAAACACCATAAGTTAGACTTGAAAGTCTGACAGTCCTGTCAGCGGAGTACAGCTCAGTCACACTGAACTTGTTATGGCTGCAGAATGTCTATAAAGAGCCTCCGTTTAATAGAGAACGGCTGCGGGAATAATATGGAGGAAGATCTCGGTCCCTGCCTTCAGTGCGAGTCACCAGACGGGGCCGTTGCAGGCATCTGCAGCTAGAAGGGGGTCGCCGAGAATCGTGTCATCACTCTTTGTCATGAAGGATGGAATGAGACCAATGTCACCCGCTAGGAGGCTGCGCAAGTCCTTTGTAATGTTGTGTGGGCTTGTGACCAGCTATGAATAGGAAAAATACTATTCCTTCTGGGTTTTTTCAGGATTGGTATGTGCTGCATTTAGAGTTTAAGGGTTCATGTCCACAACCGTGTTTTCACTGCGTATTACGTGTGCGTTCCACAGATGCGTAACACACGGTGAACAGAGTCAATAGACTTTCATTGATACATGTGCGTGTAGATACGCACAAGAAATTCAAGGCAGCATGCTCTATTTCCCTGCGTACCACACAGAGTGAGCCCTATACATTTGTATAGGCTGCGTAGGATATGATCTATTTCTCGTGCATATCTACATGCAATGTCTACACGCCGGTGTGCATGGATCAATTAAAGACCATTTACTTTCATTGACTCAGTTCACAGCGTATCACGCGTCCATGCAACGCACCTATAATATGCGGTGAAATAATTGTCGTGGACATGAGCCCCCACCAATGACCCCATCTCCCCATCTGCCTCTCAGCTTCTATCGCTCACCTCCTCCCTTGTTCTCTCTCAACTCACAGCCTCTCCCACTCACAGGGATGGAAATACTCTGGATCTGGTCTTCCTCCATCTCTGCTCTGCTTCCCACTTCACTAACTCCTCTCTCCCGCTCTCGGACCATAACCTCCTCTCTTTCTCTGTCAAGCTCCCAAGCATCTCCCAGACCCTCCTACCTACTATACATATAGGAACCTTCAGGCTGTTCACACCCATAACTTTGCCGAGTCCCTACAGTCCTCTCTATCCCCTATCTCTCTCCTCTCTTGGCCCAACCTGGCCGTCGCACACTACAACACCGCTCTCAAACATGCCCTGGATGAAGCGGCACCCCCTGTGACTCAAGCCATCCATTGCAGGCCGTGGCAATTCTGGTTCACGCCTCAAACGCGCTTCATATGGCGGTGCTCCAAGTGTGCTGAATAGCTGTGGAGAAAGTCGCAAACGTCCGCAGACTTTCTCAACTTTCTCCTACAACCTCGCCCTCCACCATGCAAAACAAGTCTATTTCACCTCTCTCATATCCTCACTATCCTACAACCCAAAACAACTCTTTGGCACTTTTCACTTCCTCCTCAGCCCTAAATTGCAGATCTTCAGACTGCTCTCCGCTGCTTGCCCCACCAGCTGCGCTAGCAACCCTTTTCCCTCACACCTCCTCTGGTCCCTCTTCCCGGTAGTCATTTCCCACCTCATCACTATATTCAACCTCTCTCTGACCTCTGGCATTTTCCCCTCCTCATTCAAACATGCCATCATATCCCCACTGCTAAAGAAACCGACTCTTGACCCGACCGATGCTACCAACTATCAACCCATCTCAAATCTCCCCTTCATCTACAAACTATTAGAACGCCTGGTTTACTCCCGCCTTATAAGCTATCTATCAGCAAATTCTTTTCTTGACCCCTACAGTCCGGCTTACGCCCCTTACACTCGACAGAAACCACCCTGACTAAAGTGTCAAACAACCTCCTGATGGCCAAGTCGAGAGTTAACCAATCCCTACTGATCCTCTTTGACCTCTCCGCAGCATTTGACACTGTTGACCACAAACTTCTTCTCAGTATGCTTTGCTCCATCAGACTAAAGGACACTGCTCTCTCCTGGTTCTCCTCCTACCTATCAGACCGCTCCTTCAGTGTCTCGTTCGCTGACTTTACCTCCTCTCCTCTTTCCCTTGCTTTTGGGGTCCCACAGGGCTCGGTCCTCTGCCCCTCTCTTCTCCATCTACACAGCCTCTATTGGATAGACCATCAGGAGATTTGGCTTTCAGTACCATCTCAATGCTGACGACACCCAGTTATACACCACTTCCCGTGACATCACAGCACTATTCCTCCAGAACGCCACTAACTGTCTGTCTGCTGTCTCTAACACTATGTCCTCTCTCTACCTAAAACTGAACCTCTCAAAAACTGACGTAGTCGTGTTTCCGCCCTCTGCTGACTGACCTCATGATGACATCTCCATCTCAGTGTGTGGCATCATAACTCCCAGCACGCCCGCTTTCTTTGGGTTCATTCGACCCCGATCTCTCCTTTACCACCTACATCCAATCCCTGGCCCAAACATGTCACCTGCACCTCAAGAACATCACAAGAATCTGCCCCTTTCTCACTGTGGACTTGCTAAAAATGCTCACTGTTGCCCTCATCCACTCTTGGCTCGATTACTGCAACTTGCTGTTGATCGGCCTCCCTCGCACCAGATTCTACCCCCTCCAATCCATTCTGAATGCGGCAGCCTGGCTCATCTTTCTGTTCAGTCGCTACTTGGACACCTTTGCCCTGTGCCAATCACTGCACTGGCTGCCCGTCAAATACAGAATTCAATTTAAACTCGCCACCCTCATCCATAAAGCTTTCCATAGCACCGTGCGTGTTACTCTACATTGGTTCCCTCATCTCAATCCACCACCCAGCCTGGGTCCTCCGCTAACGAAATCAGACTAAGTGCCCCTTTAAACTGAACCTCTTATTCCCGCCTCCAAGACTTCTCCAGAGCAGCACCAGTCTTCTGGAATGCACAACCCCAAACTATCCTGGCAATTCCTGACTCACACAACTTCAGGCGTGCTCTATAAACGCATCTCTTCAGGGAGGCATACCGCATTCCCTAAACCAAACTCCTCTGTACTCCACCTGATAACATGCTCCCTGACCTACTGACTGCAATCCCTGCTAGCCATAACCGACCGCCCCTGCAGTCATACCGATTGAGCCACAATACAGCCTGACCATTGTCTATGTGTATAGCACCCCTCACTCTCCACCCCGCCATACTGTGCACATCTCCAGCCCCTTTACCTTCTGTATCACCCCAATATTTGTAGTATGTAAGCTCGTTGGAGCAGGACCCGCACCCCTATTGTTTCCATCAATTGATTACTACATGTAACTGTAGTTTTGTTTTTGTCCTCCTGCTCTGTAAGCGCTGCGGAATATGTTGGCGCTATAAAAATAAAGATTATTAATATTATGAGCCCTTATGATCTTTTTGCATAACCATGATCAGCCAAAGTACAGTGTTTGGCGGCTTTATGGTGTCTTTTAGGTTCACGTTTGTTGCATACGTAAGCATAATTTGTGTGAGTCAAATGTAAAGTCCTTACATATACAGCAATCTGTGGCAGAAGGGTAGACTGCTATATACCTGCCTGGCAGGTGCCAACAGAATGCTCTTTTAACATATGTTAGGTCTCTAGGACACTATTGACCGGGTCAGTGTATGTGATGGAAGCTTTTTGCTTGTGTGAACATTGGATGCTCTAAGTAACACAAACCAGCTGGTGGAACGGCACACACTGGGGGACCCCATAAACCCCTCTATGTAAGATGCCTCACAATATAAGGTGATACAAAAAGGTGATTTCTTACACAAAAGCCAGAATGACCTGAAAAGATAGAAAAACTCATCATGTTTTTAATGCTGATGTTCTATGTTGGCGCATTGGTGATACAACTCTGCTGCAGTGGAATTGATGATAGAGGATATGCTGGGGCCCTTTGCGCAGAACTGGACTAGTGACTTGACATCTGCTGTCTTACCCTCATCGGACATCCGTAAGGTGCTTTAAAAACTAGACTTCTTTGGTCTGTTGTATGTCAGTTCATGTATGAAGAAATCAGCATTACTTTTGCACAGCTTTTTTTGAATCAGCCTGTATCTGGAATAGAGTCTAACATGCAGTGGGACACATAATGATACACCAAAAAACCACACTAACATTACAAGGGGTTATCCTGGGTAATAAGTTATTAATTGTCACCCAACGAAAATATAATGACACTTATTAATATACTTTAATTATAAAAACTACACCCATGCCCTTCTGTTCCGCACAGCTCCAGGCAACTCTACTTCCATATTTGTGCCTTGCCCTCGCATTGGTGACATGTAGCTGGCTGTCAGGGTCATTTCAATAATTAAAGCGGCTTATTTTCATTGACGACCTGTTTTCAGGATAGTTCATCAATAGTCGATCGGCTATTCGAGTGCCCGTTATCACCATCTAAAAAAAGACCGGGTATGGAGCAGAAGCAACTCAATGGGCGCTGTGCTAGCAGTACTAAACTGGGCTGCAGCAATGTTGAGAGCGCTATCTGCTTTCAGTAATATCCACATTGACTTTGGGTCCAAGGATCCTGAATGACGGGCCATGGTTGGTCAACTATTGATAGGCTACGTCATCAGCAGTTCAAGTCCTGGATAACCCCTTTAATTTCCAATTGGGCAAAAATGAACAACTTTGTATTTCCCCAGACGACCCCTTCAATACTTCATACATTATAAGATGTACATATACTGTAATCAGTTATGAATCCATCTGAAGTGAAAGCAGTCATGTCAATCACGTAGCAGCGCGGCATTACCTGTCAATAACGGAGTCTGCATTAACCATTATCAGGGCAGCATTAGCGGAGAAGCGGCAGATGTTTTATTGCTGGACTTATTTACTCTGGCAAGATGACTGTCAGATCTGAAGAATGGATGGAGTCTGTTACAGCCATTGAAGTTCAGATGACTGTTAATTGCTTTAAATAAAGATTGACTAATTGTCCCCACTGTATGCGGCCCATCACAAGGAATGTTAACATTCATATTCTGCTCTGTTTGTTTTTCAGTCTCTGCTGGCTTCTGTCTTATAGTATCAAAGAAGCGAGATTCTCCGACAGTCTCCCAGAATCCCCCATGCTTCCTCCTTACTAACTCATCACTAAAGGGAAATGTCTGCGTGAAAATTGCATTTATTTTTCCTCTTATCAAACAGAAGTCGTATGTTTCTATGTTAGTAGAATTAAGAGGGGCTTCACAAAGAGGAAAGACGAAATCTGAAGAGAGCGATTATCATATCTGTCAGCTATAACCACATGAAGCTGCTCGTTGTATGGATGTGTCTGGTGTTGTGCGACGCATCCCATGGACAGCTGTAGCAGAAAGAGAGCTGCCATGTTTTCTTAATCTTGTACAACCCCTTTAAGCTCCGGAATCATGGCTACAGCATCACTCAAATGAATGGGGATGAGCTGCAATATCACACACAACCAGGTGTGGTGCTGTTTTTGGAAGACAGCAGCCATGTTTTTGTAATCCTGCACAGCCCATACATAATAGATCATCTCTCATGAAAGCAACATTTTGTTTCATTAAAGAGCTTTTCCAATATTTAGATCATTGGCAGCAGTGGAGGACAAACTATGTAGTAAAAAAAAAAACAGCCATACTCACCTCTGCACTGCTGCAAACTGCGCCCGCGCCACCCCTCCGGTCCTCTGTTTACATCGGCTGCAACAGTCACTTGAGTTGTTTACCCATGTGACCATTGAAATCAATAAAAGGCCCGACAGAGAAGTCATCAGTGACGTCCAATAAACCTTCTGGGGCTACTACATTTTAAGGTTTACATGACATCATCAGGCCAGAAGACCCGATGATGTCACTTGTTGGATATTGAGTTCCTAAAGTGTGCATATGAAAGGTACTATTGCATGCTAACATGACAACCCTGACTCTTTGTGACAATGTGAATAGTGCATGTCCTGTCTTCTTGGATCTTCAGGCTTCTTGATGACGTTCATGTTTTCTGTGACTGTTTCTACCAACTTGTAGCTTGTTCTACTTTTTCAAACATAATTGTATTTCCCCAGATGACCCCTTCAATACTTCATACATTATAAGATGTACATATACTGTAATCAGTTATGAATCCATCTGAAGTGAAAGCAGTCATGTCAATCACGTAGCAGCGCGGCATTACCTGTCAATAATGGAGTCTGCATTAACCATTATCAGGGCAGCATTAGCGGAGAAGCGGCAGATGTTTTATTGCTGGACTTATTTACTCTGGCAAGATGACTGTCAGATCTGAAGAATGGATGGAGTCTGTTACAGCCATTGAAGTTCAGATGACTGTTAATTGCTTTAAATAAAGATTGACTAATTGTCCCCACTGTTTACATGACATCATCAGGCCAGAAGACCCGATGATGTCACTTGTTGGACATTGAGTTCCTAAAGTGTGCATATGAAGGGTACTATTGCATGCTACCATGACAACCCTGACTCTTTGTGACAATGTGAATAGTGCATGTCCTGTCTTCTTGGATCTTCAGGCTTCTTGATGACGTTCATGTTTTCTGTGACTGTTTCTACCAACTTGTAGCTTGTTCTACTTTTTCAAACATAATTGCCTAATTCGATAAGACAAGTGTTCCCCTTATTTGCCCATCATGATCATGGTTTGGTTTGATGTGGGTAAGAATGCACTTGTTTTCTATTCCATGGGCAATTCTGAGTGTTCTTCAGCTTGTCTACAGCATCACAATATCTCGATTATAACATCATGGGCAGATATAGGCTAAGGTCAAGACAAGACCTACCATAACAAGAGTCGCAACCTCCATACTCAACAAGAGTTGCAGTCACCACCTAGTGGCAGAAGGTTGGTCCTCTTCTCAAGTTTCTTTCTTCTTAACAACTTGATGTTATAAGAGTTTACAGATGACAGCTTCCATTAAACTTACAAGTAACTATATTTCTCATCTTGGCATCGTCTCCTTGCTCCGCAGTATTATTGATCGCACATCAGTGTTGACAGGACTTTGATACTTGGTTAATCACTGTTAAATATCATTTGGGATATACTTTGTACATGTACGAGACAGAATGTCAACTGCCTCAATTAGAAACAACGTATCGCCCAAACAACTTAGACAAAGGAAAATCCGGCAAGAACCATACGTCAAGGTGACACTAATATCCATCACTGTCCGGCTGTCACATCTGTAGCCATCAAAACTAACTTGGAGAACTTTGCAGATGTTCCGCTCTTCCACCAGCAGTTATATATATATATCCGATTAGTAGATGTCAGCCGTCTGCTGGCTTCTTGAAACCGGCTGCAAGTTCCATTCATCACAGCAGCTGCGCAGATGCTCACAGATTTGCCCTCGGTTACACACTACATCGTGTCCCAGGCCTGACGCTTTGGCTTCCTCCATAAAGGATACTTATTGTCTTGCTATAAGTTATTCCAGAGACGCTGGACAGCCATTTTTATATGAAAAATGAATGTGATCATTTATGTACCTGATGTTGCAGAGAATGTTGTCATTAATCTGCGCTCCACTTTCATCAAGACCTTTATTCATCGCGGCTACGGCAGCAGATGGCCGGGAAAGAGACTTACTTTGGACATTTTGTTCTGCAGCTATCTCACAGACATGCTTTGCACCTTTGACCCGCTGCCCTTGTACTTTAAAGACTGTAACTAACTTACTGCAATTCTACCCAAGGTTCTTATGTCAGATGGGTTTTCTACAGAGACGTTAGTCTGTTGACTAATTTCAATTACTCAATTAGTAGAAATACTCTATGCAAGCTTTTGGTCATATTTCCTGAACTGTGGAATTGCCCTTCCCTGACGGTGCATTACATTTGCCTCTAATACTACCTACTGTTTGTTAGAATGATAACATGCCACTATACACATATTATATTAATAAACTGCATGGTATTTTGCACTGTAACATTATAACAGGGGTTCACAGCCTACAGCCCGGAGGCTACAGGCAACCCTTGACACCATTCTGTGCGACCCCCCCAGCCATCTGTCCCATCCATGTTTGTCTGTGTCTGGTTGAGGCTCATATCTAGTTTCCATATCACAGAGAAGAGGAGTGGTGTATATCATATCAGTAGGATAGGTACAGGGGGTGGACAAAAATATGGAAACACCTTACGAAATGCATGCCTAAAAATGGGTCTCTACAGGTCTTATTGAAGTATGATTTATAATCCCATGTAACGTAAGTGGAGGTAATATGGCACAGATGCTGCCAGGCAGAACTGGACATTTGCACAAGCAACAAGGTTCCATTGGTCAGGGGGTTGAGCCGCAAAGCTGCTGTTACCAGTCCGCTCCCAAATCACCCAGAGCAGGGCAAGAGGTGAAGTAAACACAAATTTGATGGGAAAGCTTTCAGCCAACCAGGGGCTAAAAGGGCAGCTCAGTGCTAATGGTTAAAACCCCATGCATTTCCTATGGTGTTTCCATATTTTTTTGTCCAGCCCCTGTAAGTACTAATGATAGACTTTAAGGATAATTGTGGAACCCCCATATGTTGGCAGAATGAGGGTTTCCCTAACCACGTGTGGCACTTTAGAAAGGATTAAATGAGGTTTAGAGGGGCCATGCATGTATGTCACTGTAATGTTATCAGTATAACAAAACACTTGGTCAATTCAGCAACTCAGGTAAACGACTGTGGAGAGAGATGCATGCATGAATGCAAAAGAGGAAGAAAGGGACCCCCATTCTCTCAATAACAACAGGTGGGAGTCTTGGAAGTGCAACTGGCATTTATCACACCTTTATGCTATATACTTTCAATACGCCAACAGTATCTCAGACAGTAATAGCCCATTTATTGCAGCCCTTGTGATTGGTTCAATCTGACAATGTGACCCTCAGACCAGAAAAGGTTGTGCATGGCCGCTCTACTGCCTACACAAACGCCCTAATAGACGCCCGTAGGACCACTGCTCAGACCTCTAATAGAACAAACCTCAACCGATGAAGTATGGATTGTAGAAGTAGGTGTAATGTAGACTGTTATCCAGAATGATACAAAGATGCACATTGGGAAATAGGATATCGAAAATGATAACCTGGTCCAGTTGTAGCCGCATTATAAATATGCAAAATCATTCATTTGTTCATGATATCAACAATGAAGCCTAGAGGTAACTTCTGGTAACATTAGTGCTTATTTGTTAAATTGCCGCCTCCAGTGGGTAATGAGGACAGGGAGACTAATAGAAGCATATAACACACAAATCCGTTAGATGACATTGGGCCTTCAACCTTTTCTCCTGCTTTTAGCTCATCTGATTTATCATTCAGGTCAACATTAACATTATTATAAATGGTTGGCATTAAGCCCAGTCCCAAACTGCCTACATCATCCCCTGTTCTTCCTCAAGATGCCCCGTCTATGCAAGCTGGCCCCTTCATGTCCTGAGAGTCAAGATACGTTTGAAGCTTGTAGTTGTGCAAGATTTGAAAGTGACGGAAAAGAATTAAATTGAAAATCCATTTCCAGAGCAAAACTCCAATTATAAAAAATAAAAAAGACAAAAAAAGTTTACATTCTGCACAATTTATTGAAATGACGCTACAAGTTTGTCACCAATCATACCAAACCCAGTGTAAGGGGTAGAGAAGTGGGACAGGGCTATACTACTGCTGGCCAAGAGTTTGGGGGAAAAGACATTGATTTCACTAATACCCACCTAATGTCACTTCCAACCCACCAAGTACCATGCTTGGGTATACTGATCCAGATAGATTCAGGAGTCCCGTGTGCCGCAGTCATTTGACTGTTTTGATCATGGATTTCTACTGGGCAAATCATGGCACAATGAATTACTTCTCTTCTGCATTCTTCACTGATTTTTCGACACCCACTTATTCCTCCTTTTTCTGATAACCCTCTTCTTACTTTTTAAAAAAGTCATTGTGTGCCCTCATGAGGTGGTGACACAGGCACTGGTACAGGGTTGGCATGGCTCTTGGGAAGGGGGCAATCTGGACAGACTGCAGGTGGCCCAGTGTCTGCACCCACGACCTCTCCTGGGAACCTTTATGTCCCTAGCTCACGCTTGCTCCAAGATATGCACCGCAGGAGCTAAATAACCAATGAGAAACTTCTCAGGAATTGCAAATGAAAGATGAAATGTCCAGTGAAGCACCGGGGTGCGTTCCTTATTCAAAATTCTTAGGTTTAGAAGAGGCACAACTCTAAAACTGGTCAGTCTCTGCGAAGGTGCAGTTTGTTTCCCAAATGTCTCAGTATCTGTTCTTCAAGGTTTTTCAGCACGTAATGGGGTAGAATGCTGGTATATTGTGGAAGGATTCCCATTGAGGGAGCAGAACGTACTGGGTCACTTAAAGGGACTTAACTTAAAGGGAAAATACTCCCAAAAGTAGCCACCGATCCCTCAAGGAATTACTGGTGTTGCCAGTAGTAAAGCACGTTCCCCGCAGGAGATACACGCAACACATCAGTCTCCTTCGGGGCTCTTTCTGCTCAAAATGGCGCAGCTCCCACTTCTAGGGCGCCCCTTAAAGCAATAGGTCAGATATAACTGCTATAACTCTTACACACAATGGAGCAGGTGATAACGGGTAAGTGGAGGCCCCTTAGACATTACTAATATACTCTAATGATGTAGTTTTCTTATGTCCAGAAATCCATCTCTACACCCCATATTCCTATCCTGACTGATGTCCATGTTATTTTGCCACAGAAGCCCCAATGACGCGATGTTTCTCCGAGGGATGATACCTTTTATGACCAAAATGTGGGAGCAGATGGGATGCAGGCAGAGATTGTGACCCCCAGCATATTCTCCTTTATGCAGATGATAACATCTCACCTACGAATAACCCAATTAACCAGTAATGTATATCAGTGTTGCAATGCTCAGAAAAGCCTAATTATTAATCCAACTAGTGGAAAACATTCCGCTACAATGTATCTACAACATGCAGACAGCAGTGACAAAGAAACATTATTCTTAGATTTACAATTAATTACCCCTATGTCTATACTTTGCATTTAATTTGCATATCTTAAAACTGTTATAAATTTTATGCCAGTCCCTGGGTTATTTGCCTTCATGGAACTTCTCTTTTTTTTCATATAGTCACGTATAAAAGTCAATAAATATTATTATACTTTTGTGAAGCCTGGTTATAATTTTTCTTCCTTTTCTTTGAATGTTTTTCATTATTTTTGTGCCTTGTTCCTCCTGCCCTCTCATTTATAATCCCCCAAAGAACTGCGAGATATAGGAATCTTGCTGGAAGACGAAGTGAGTGGTCAGTAGTGAAGATGTTATCGGTCCCTGGGAATCCTGGGCTGCTGGGTGCCTGACATATTCTATACATCTTCTTAGTGTCATGCTCATTAAACAAATCCCTCTCAAAGTAAACCTCACATGAGAAGAAAAAGCACCTTCTCCCCTTGTCTTAGTTGTATATTATTGCTAATGAAACAAACATCTTCCAGGAGCAGCCGCACTGCTTAGAAGCTGGAAGACAAATATTTCATTTTTTTGTCAATTTTTTTGCCCAATGCCCTTTCCTAATGCCCATTTAGGACTGATCTATGGAAATATGTTAGCCCTACATAAGCAGCAGGAAATAAATTGCTTAAAGGGTTTATCCAATGATTAACCTTTATCACCTATCCACAATACAGGAGATAAAAGTCTGATCAGTAAGGGTCCCACCCCAAGAAACCCCACTAATCCAGGGAACATGGGTCTCGAGTTCCCCTCTGCTCCTCACCGCAGCCCCTGCAGCAGGGGCGTAGGTAAAGGCTCATGGGCCCGGGTGCAAAAGTTTATCTTGGGGCCCCCTAACTTCTCCTAACCCATTAACGCTGAGGCGTAATTTGAAGCTCCAGGGCCCTAATGCAAAACCTGTAACAGGGCCCTCAACTATAATGCTTTATTCATAGTACTGGGCTCCCTATATGGGGAAGAGAGGCCTTATGGGCACCTTAAAGGGGTTGTCCCGCGAAACAAAGTTGGGGTATACACTTCTGTATGGCCATATTAATGCACTTTGTAATGTACATTGTGCATTAATTATGAGCCATACAGAAGTTATTCACTTACCTGTTCCGTTGCTAGCGTCCTCGTCTCCATGGTGCCGTCTAATTTTCAGCGTCTAATCGCCCGATTAGACGCGCTTGCGCAGTCCAGTCTTCTCCGTGTTGAATGGGGCTGCTCGTGCTGGAGAGCTGCTCCTCGTAGTGCCGCCCCGTCACGTGTGCCGATTCCAGCCAATCAGGAGGCTGGAATCGGCAATGGACCGCACAGAAGACCTGCGGTCCACCGAGGGTGAAGATCCCGGCGGCCATCTTCGCAAGGTAAGTAAGAAGTCACCAGAGCGCGGGGATTCGGGTAAGTACTATCCGTTTTTTTTTTTCAACACATGCATCGGGTTTGTCTCGCGCCGAACGGGGGGGCTATTGAAAACAAAAAAACCCGTTTCGGCGCGGGACAACCCCTTTAAGGCTCCTGGGCCCGGGTGCAACCCCTATAGTTCATATGTCCAGTGCCCTGCAGTGAATAGGAGCTTCAGTGGAGTAGTGGATACATATTCATTTCCATGGAGCTGCTGAAGATAGTACAAGTACCAAGCTATCTCTGGCAGACCCAACGAGTTGAAGGGAGCGGCAGTGCACATGCTTGGCCCTTGACACACCACTCCATATCTATACATATACAGATACCAGCTGATGAGTGGCTCATGTAGCTTTATATCTAGTACCCAACTAGGTGAAAGATGGCCCAACTATTGTACAGAACACGCACTGGTACCTTGTGTCCCCCCGGTTTCCTCACTCCTATTTCTCCATAGACTGTAAGCTCCTATTAGCAGGAGCCTCATTCATATTGCTCAAGTTGTTTATTAGTTTACCACTGGATGTAATGTCTGATTTAGTCTGATTGTGAAGTGCTGCAGAATATGTTGTTGGCGCTATAGAAATAGTGATTGTATTATTATGATGCTGAGTTGCTCAAAGTTGTCACAGGGCAACAAACAGCCCCAAAGTTGTGACCCCATATACAAGGAGTTAAAATGTAACCAATGTGACTAAACACTATACAATGTGTTGTCACCCAAAATCAGTATATTAGCTGCGCCAGACAGCGGCGTCCTGTATTTTTAATTCTGGCTCGCGGTGCATATTCATTTTTAATTATTACCTAATAGAAGTTAAATTTTAATTCCTTATATCGGGTGTCACAACTTTGGAGTTATTTGTTGCCCCGTGGCACCTCTGAGTATAGTAATTGATAATACCCAGTGTGACCCTTGGGCAGTTTTCTTTGTTGTTTGTGAGCTACAACACCAGACACAATCCATTAATTAGAGGACTGCTGTGTCTGAAGGGGAAAAAAAGCAGACCCTTCAGATGAACTTCCACAGAAGCCCCTCGGTGACTTATTTGGGTACTCCGATAGTTACTATGGATGTCCATGACCTGATTTTCACTACATTCATGGGGCAGCAACTTTACACTTTATTCTATTTAGGTCATCTATAGCAAAGATGTCCACTGCCTTGGATGGGTATCCTTATTTTATAGCATTAACCCTGTGCCACAAGGTTATTGCTATGGATTGGACCAATAATATAATGGCAGGGGCAACTGTAATCTCAGTGGGGTTGCCCCAAATACTCCCATATAGAAAAATTATGTTAGTGACCTGATTGGGGAGTGGAAATTATGAGTTGGAGCTATTTGTAAATATGGTGACAATCATTACATTGGAGTCCCCAGGATTTCCCTAATCAGCACAAACATAGTATGTAAGCCTGAATGCAGACAATATCTATCTAGTTCAGCCTGTTTTCACCCCTCCTTGTTGATCCAGAGAAAGGCAAAAAACACCATAAGCCAATTTAGCCGATTTTTTTGGGAAAAAATTTCTTCTCGACTCCATAATGGCAGTCAGAATAATCCCTGGATCATTGTTTAAAACTTCCTTTGTGAATGTAAGACCAGGATCAAGAACCCCGCTGGTTATTTAGTGTCTATATCCTGAAATATCATAGCGCTCTAGAAAGACCTCTAGTTCCTCTTAAACTCTTCTATGGATTTTGCCATCACCATGTCCTCAGGCAGAGAGTTCCACAGTCTCACTGCTCTTACAGTAAAGAACCCCCTTCTGTGTTGGTGATGAAACCTTCTTTCCTCTGGACGTAGCGGATGTCCTCTTGTTACTGTCGCAGTCCTGGGTATAAACAGATCATGGGGGAGATCCTTGTATCGTCCCCTCATGTATTTATACAGAGTTATTTGGTCGCCCCTTAGCCGTCTTTTTTCCAGGGTAAATAATCCCAGTTTTGATGCCTCTCTGGATATTCCAGTCCTCTCATTCCGCATATTAGTATAGTTGCCCTTCTTTGAACCCCCTCAAGCACTGCAACATCTTCCCTGACCACCGGTGACCAGAACTGTACGCAATATTCCATGTGGGGCCTGACAAGTGCCTTATATAGTGGGAGGATAATGTTCCTGTCCCTCGCCCCTATACCTCTTTTAATGTACCACAAAACTTTATTAGCTTTTGCAGCAGCTGACTGGCATTGGTTACTCCAGTTATATCTACAGTCCACTAGTACTCCAGGTCTTTTCCCATATCACTTTTCCCTAGCAGTACCCCATTTAGTGTATATTGGTGACATCCGTTTCTCCTGCCCATGTGCAGTACCTTACATTTATCAACATTGAACCTCATTTGCCATTTTTCTGCCCAAGCCCCCGGCTTATCTCGGTCCGTTTGTAGCCGCACATTGTCCTCCGTTGTATTAATTATCTTGTATAATTTAGGTTTGTCTGCAAATATTGATATTTTACTGTGCAGACAAGGATTAAAAAAGACTTCTGAGCTTTAAAAAAAAATGTCTCTTGTTCAGAATGGTAAAAAAATAAATAGAACAGCCACTACTTACCCTTCCTGGTGCCTCAGGTCCAGAGCCACTGACCTGGTCCCCACTGAAACAGTAAGCAATGGCATATGTTCATCGCTTCCATAACCGCTGCAGCCAATTGCTGGCCTCAGTGGTTGTGTATGCATGAACAGCATGTGGCCACTCAGGCCAGCAATTGGCTGCAGCAGTCATGCAAGCGATGAACATGGCGGCACTGCTTCCTGCTTCCCCAATAAATGAAGCTGAAGGGATCAGGTTAGCATTGTGGGACTACAGGCACCATGGAACGTTGAGTAATGGCTATTTTATTTTTTAATGCCATTCCCTACCCAGGGGCAAGTTTTTTTTAAACATCAGTAAATTTTCTAAAGGGTTTTTCTATCACAGGGGAAACTCAAAATCCAATTTTCCTTCTAAAATTCATTATTCTGCAAATCGCCTTTTAAAGTAACAGCATCTAACGTGGGACAAAGATGGAATCATTTACATGATGCTGCTTCCTGTGATGAGCTTTATAGTATAAGTATGGAGATGCGGGGAGGGGGATGAAATCAATGTTTACATTTCCATACAATCATGGTAATGGAGGGGGAATCTCTTTGGAATAATTTGAATGTACAATTTTAAAGTAGGATATTAGGAACAATAATGAAATTACCATCCGAATGGCTTCTAGGGACAGCGCAACTGATACATAGGGATAATGTTAGAAAATAGACGCGTTACAAGTTGTACCCGACCCGTATCACTTCAGTCTGCGCTGTCAGGACCGCAGTTTACACCACAGCCTCCTACTGTATATGCGGATCCGAATTTTCATGTTAGACTTCAGTAATATAAGATCTGCGCTAAAGCTAAAAAGTAATTATGTGTAACATCCAGATAAACTCTCCTCCGTTCCCTGAAAACACGGAAATAAAAAAAAGTTTAAGGTTGTAATATTAAAATGTCGGAAAGGAACTATATAAGGTTATGAGAGTCTTAAAGGCTATGTACACTAGAGATGGGCGAGCATGCTCGTCCGAGATTGATGCTCGATCGAGCATTAGCATACTCAAAAGTACTCGTCATTTGAGCGAGCAGCACGAGGTGCTCGGGTACATTTCAGAAGAGAGAGAGACCATTCCCTATGCGGAGCATGGGGCACCTTGAAAAATGCTCAAGTCTCATATTGACTTCAATGGGGTTCGTTACTCGAACCGAGCTCTCGAACATTACAAAAAGCTCGGCTCGAGTAATGAGCACCCGAGCATTTTGGTGCTCGCTCATCTCTAATGTACACCTTTGCAAACTTTTTTCTTTTAATCTATGTGATTTTTGGACTTTTTGTAATTGGTTTTCATTAAAAATGTCTGACTGTTTGATTGGTGTTCTTGTATTGTTTTACAAGGCACTGCAGACTGGAGAACTGAAATCTTAATAAATTTGAAATGAGGGGTTGTTTCTCAGCTCCTCCCCAAGTCTACTCCCCTGTTGTGAACATGCATTTACTGCCTTTCCATTGAACTATTACAGAGGGCTGTATGACAGTGCCAGGGATAGTGAAGGAGATCAGGAGGACAGAGATCAGACAAAACTACTACTACAAAGGGCTGTAATTCACTCTGAGTTTTCTGTTCTGTTGAGGGGGAACAAACTAATAACTAATCAAAGAGAGGAATGAAGAGTTAGCTGTGTAGTATTGAATGGGTGTGGTTATGCTACACAGCCTAAGAAAGAGGATATGGGGAGGAAGCTGAGCTGGTGTTTCTTCATGAGAGAGACCAGCGGATCAATGCTCAGAATGCCCCAAACCAGAAACTGGTTATAGAAGAGCCTGCAAACCAATTATGAGGCTTTTTACATGTATGAGAAGGAAAACTCAAGGTAGAAAAACAAATAAGTGCATTATTTTTCTACAAGGACTTAGTGAGATACATGTGTATTGATTTTTCATATACAAAGGTTTCCATAACCTTTAAAGGTTATGTCTTCTTTCACAAAAACCAAGCTACATTATAATAACTTTTGATTAAAAATGTACAAAATTTTCTGTCATTCAGTTTGTACAGCTCCTGTGCATATCTATACATCACCATGGTAACAGACGAGAACTGTGTAAGAAATAGGGGGCAGTTGGAAGAGTGTATGACTACAGGATTAGACTATACAGGGTTTGTTTATAGGGTGTTACCATGGAGATACATAGGTCTGCATAGGAGCTGTAGAAAGAAAGCAAATAATCAAAATCTATTGCAAAGTTAAAGCTACTGCAGACATTAAATCAAAGTCACGAATTTCATCAAAACCATCGGACAGCTTCTGTCCTGACAACAGATGTTGTGCCGTGATTTAAAGCTTTCCCCTAATCAAATGATTGCAAATGATTTTCTGATAGGTGGACATCCTGCCCAATCCTGAGAATGGGGATCCCAAAGTTACCTGCATAAATGAAACAGCAGTCAAACATGCACACCACGGCTCTATTCATTTCAATGGGACTAACGGAGATAGCAGACTTCAAGCGCTCAGCTATCTCTAGCAGTCACAGTGAAATGAATAGTGAAGCGGTGCACATGGTCGACCGCTATTCCATTTGTACAGGGGGTTTTGGGACTCCCGTTCTAGGGATCGGCGGAGGTCCAAGCGGTTAGGCCAAAGTTTTCCTCTATTCTGTGCATAGGGGATACCTTTCAATCATGGTGCAACTCCTTCCAGTCCAGTTCACATGGCGTATTCGTTGCACAGCAGCAATGAACAGTACAGGATACAGTAGGTGATTGTGGTTTAGAAAACCTGCATTCATATGTAGCTGTATACACTGTTCTGCTGTGGATGTGTCTTGGTCCCGGCACGGTCTAACCCCTTATTATTCATAGGGACTGGATTATGGCAACTGTATAAAAATCTTTGCATCCGTCTCCTTAAACATCAGGCCATCCTCACTATGGTGGGTAGGTGACCTTCAGTTGGTTATATATTGTGAGGGATTAGTGTTTAGGATCGGTAGCAACCTGGGCATAAGCAGTAAGAGACAGTGACACATAGGATAAAGTCTTTAGTCCAGGCTTTGCCTGGGTTTATTTCCAAGTAAACAAAAGCAAAATACAGGCCTTAACATCAGGCAAACATAACGTAAAACCCTGCTCGTCTGAGCACTTACTATACATGGAGCGTCCCTGTCTACACACTGGTAACACAAATGGCTCCTGCACACAGCCAGCCAGGACTCTCAGACCTGCAGAGGTCTCAGCTCTCCTCCTGGCCCTGTAGGCCCAGGCTTTATAAGGCCTGGTACCAGCCCCACCTGGTACGTGGGAGTGACCATCCCACCCTTCACTTTGGTCACTCCAGGAAAAGCCGGCCCGGATTATGCGGCTTGGAGCCACCTACTCACTACAACGTGTCAGTAACTTAATGTTACTGACACCATACTGCCGGCTTCCTCCACCGAGCCCAGGCTGCTCGGTGGCACGTATCTGCCCAAGCGCTCCCCAAGGCAGCATAGGAGAGCATCCTAGGCAACACATACCTGCCCTCCAGCACCTTGCCGGTCACCGTCTCACAATATATAAGCTGAAATTTGCCCAACTCTACATTATCCCTGCCTTTTTTACCTTGGAGTACACTGATATTCATGAATGTTAGTACGGGCCGTGAAACAGATGGGATACTTTTAAGTAAAAGATATATAATAAAAAGGCTCAAATAAATTGCAACAAAATGAAGGAAAAGTATGCTCCAAGTTACGCTACTTGCTATTAGCTGAACATATTCCTGCAAGACCCGATTCGCCCTCTGAGCAGGTGCAGCTCCGCAAATGCAAACCCCTGCGACAATCCACAAGTGCACAGCGGTATTTAGCATATTTAATTATTATAACAATTCTACAACCGAACATTATTGTAATCAACACTCAGGCTTGTATGTAATTGTGGACGTCACTGGCCCCGTTTGGCAAAAGTACTTAAGTAGCAAGGATTTTCCGAGTCGTATGCTCTATATACATCTGTTAAATTACTCCGAGATCTCATTAAATAAAGCTAATGTACTTGTAAAACAGTAGGGAGAGGCTGTATATCATTGTAATGGTTGGAGTCAGCCATTCTGTCGGGGAGAAAGCCAAGGAGGGTAGGTGAATGCCGGTCAGTGTGCAGGTTCCCAGCCTATAAATTAGGTCCCTTTGCTGCCTAGTTATTGTGTATTTCTAAGATGGGAGATTGATCGTCGCTGTGAAGATAAATTTGCCCGTATACCCTTTCTGATGTATTTTTTTCTGCACTTTACACTTGCCAAGGTGATAATGCTCCTATTTTCCCTGCAATCATTTGTTTCAGATTAAAAACAGCATGAACTAGCAGGAAGAGGCCTTTGTAGTCTCCAAAACATACGGACATGCAGATGTCCTGGGCTCCCAGGCGAGACCTCTCACTGGGGTAAGGCAGGACCTCAAGAAGGAATTTGGCTTTGGAAGTGGATGGATGTTCATCCAATAGAAAGATGAAATGATGACATGGAAAGATGAGCACGGCAGCGAACAGAGACAAGGAGTCCCCGGTGATGACCAGACGTCTACTCATTATGGACTCTTACTAGGAGATACGAAATCTGCTATATAATGTACATTGTGATCTCCAGACACCAACCATGCTCATCCCCATCTCACTGCCTTGTATGTTAGCACACGGCTCTTCTCAGAACTAGGGTTTATTTGCACAATGTGCTCATACTGCGTTTCCATGATCGCCCCATGTAAAGAAACGCACATTCTGTGGAAACAATTACGGTATGAAAAACTGATAAGAAAGCAGGCCGCGATACGTACCATGCCGATTTATCAATCTATGATGTATTTAGATTAGCTGTTACTCCAGATTATGGATATGACCACACAGGTATGTCCTCTGCAACATATTTGCAGTAACATTTCCATGTGTTACATGCAGATTCACGATGGATTTTACCTGGTTGTTGAAAGGGCTGCAATCCACGGTGAAAATCCACTGTTTATATCACTACGCTAGATTTAAGATTCGCACCAAAGCTCAATATACTTGCAGAGTCTATGCAGTGTCTCGGCCATTTGCTGGTTCTGTAATACACTGCAGATTTCCAGCACACTATGTGGGAATATACCCTAAAAATAAAATCATTACTCTCCGTTCACCTCTACATTATGGCTTGTATCGCTAACAGAAGCCGTGGCGCGGTGGTGGATCCGTCACATGGCTCTTGACTTATAATGGACTATTCTTGGGCCAAATATGATGCAAGTGCCGATGTATGCGCAGCCCTAAAGGGGTTTTATAAGGAAATACTATCCTCAGGATAAGACATCAGGAATTGATCGGCTGGGGTTCCCACTCAGGACCCCGGGCGATCAGCTGATCATGCACTTGTTGTCAGTGCCACAATACACAGGGACTGGAGCACAAACAGTTGGCTTGTAATTGTAGGTGCATCTGTTATTAATTTTAATGAGAGCTCCCTGCAATTATGGGCCCGGCCACTACACATGGCAGAGCTAACTGTTTGTGCTCCGACCCCTGTGTATTGCAGCACTGACAGTGGTCGCCCAATCAGCCGGGGTCCTGAGCTGTGGCCCCAGCCGATCAATGACTGATGCCCTATCCTGAGGATACAGAGTATTCAATAAATTAGGGGCAGCATACAGAGGTGCAGGTAAAACGTAATGACTATCTGTTTTGGCAAGGTGGAATAAAGTTACTTGCTTTACCTGCACCTCTGTATGCTGCCACTGATTTATTGAATACCCTGGGGAATGACGGTTCAAGTCCCCCAGTGGCCGTTGTATTTTACCAGTCCTGCCTGAATTTCGAACACACGTGTGCTGCTGGTGAGTCTTCTATCAATACTCTATCCTGAAGATACGTCATCAATAGTATATCCTGGAAAACCCCTTTAAAGCCTTTGGCCATGTGACTGTTAGAACACATGTAAGCAGGACTGCAAATGTCCATTCGTTGGTTAATTGCATCTTTTGTTCAGCTAGAAAAATCCTCATTGTCAGCAGTATATCACCGGGGGATGTACTGCCGGCAGCACTGGGAGTACGGGGGGAAGTACCTGCTCTCTTGTATAAGTAGGTATATGGACGCGTTCTGGGATTTGTCTGTTTAGATTCCCTTTTTCTGTGATTTTGTTCTACAAGTCATTCACTCAAAAAGCCAAAAAATGCAATACCTGATAGGCTGCAGAGCAGGCACAGAAGCCACAGGCACAATCGCCACCGGCACACTCGCCATAGGGCAGACGCAATCGCCGTAAACCCTAATAGAATGCAGTCAGTCAGACTATGATATGGAGGAGCAAATTGTTCAATGCAGACTAATGTGCTGCCACCCACTCAACCCAGCCCAGATTGGGGAGGAGCGACTGCAAACAAACATAGCCCGCACATGTGAACGATACCATAGAAGCCAGCCAAAAGATGGCTGCGCCCCACCACACAGGATAGCAACTCTCACTGACAAGCAGTAGGTTACCCTGTATCCAGGGGCGTAACTAAAGGCTCAGGGACCCTGATGCAAAAGGTGAGCTGGGGCCCCCCCTCTATCTGTATCTGTACCCGTACCCATACCTAAACCATGCTGCACAGAGACATAACTTGAAGCTTCTGGACCCAATGCAAAACCTGTAACAGGGCCCCCAACTATAATGCTTTATTCATAATACTGGGCTCCCTATATGGAGAAGAGAGGCCTTATGGGCCCCCTAAGGCTCCTGGGCCCGGGTGCAACCGCATCCCCTGCACCCTCTATAGTTACGCCCCTGCCTATATCTCCAAAGTGGACAGCACTGGCTGACATCTTGGGCTCCCCCAAAATCTCTAGCAAACTGCATACAAAAAATACTGATAAATACTAATAAATGCGGGTGTTATTCTACATTCTGGCCAAGACATATAAGCTGACGGGCAACGACAAGGCCACCACGTGTCCATCAGAACCTGCGCTTTCTCACTATTAACTACACTTTTCAGTTAATGTCTTTGGGTTTTTTTTCTCTCACCTCTGTGTTTTCTTGTTCTAAGAGTCAATACCATTCCGGTGATGCAAAAGCTATATAGTTTTTTAATGCTGTTCTATTTTTAAAAAGCAAGTAAAATTTTTCCTTACAAATTATTTTTTATCGCCACATTCTGAGACTCGTGACTTTATTTTTTTTATCGACTGGGCTGTGTGAGGGCTGTAGTTAGTTATTATTAGTACTATTTGGAGAATTATAAATCCTTTTCATCATCTTTTATTCACATTTTTGGAAGCCGGAAAACAAAAAGAAAAAATTGCAATTCTGCCATTCCATCTTTTTTTTTAAACTATTTTTTTTTTATGTCCCTCCACCTGCAGGATAAATAGTGATATTTTAATAGTTTGAAATTTTACGTACATGGCGGTGCCAAATATGTGGGTTTTTTCATTTACTTTACATTTTTTCATGGGAAAATATATTTTTTTCAACTTTTAATATTTTTTGATTTTTTTTTATAGTTAAAAAACTGTATAAAATCTTTTTCTACACTTTTATTTTGATCACTTGTACTATAGTGATTTTTTTCACTGTTGCCTATGAAGCCCTGCCATAACTAGGGCTTCATAGGCATCCTATCAACACCATTCCATCATGCCGAGGAGGGTGCCAATGGGGCACAGGAAGGGTCACTCCCTCTCGCTTTAACCACGGCTTCTAAGAGTCATCTAAAGAGTCAACTGCCGTGATCAGAGTTCGGGCTTAAACACATGGGCGTGTTTTAGTACAGTTATACGGCCATGATAATCACGGCTGCATAACGGGACGAAACAAAACCATTCAATGTTTGCTGCCGCTGTGCATTTAATGCGTTGTCAGGTTAAACACTGCTACCTCTGTATTCCATCCTTTAGACACTTGCCGTTCTACAACTGGAGCACTGTACTTATTTCCTCTATCACCTGCGCTGTCCTGTGATCATCCCAATATCTTGTTGCACAGCAGACGATCCTAAGGCGACAATTCTAGTTTCACGAATCCCCTGTGTCGCTTCGCCCTTACACTCCAACATCACAGGCTGTAAGCGGACAATAGCTGTGCGGGCCGGCGGGGGAGTCTTAGATGGTGATCTGTTACCGATCAGCTGAAATTCAGATATTCTTTATTTCTATAAGGAGCTGTCTGAAGGCGAGCAGCCACTCGAATTGATTAGGAGGATTAATATGCAGGCGATATAGGTACTTATCATTGGATTATAATTGTATTGAATACGCATCTCCACCACACCGTTTAAACAATGATTAAACCATATATTGATCCGCAGAGGGAGATGGGAATCCTCACGCACCGAGACTTGCTGAGCTGTGCTTAATACTAATCTTCCACACTGAGATAATAATACACTTTAACGGTCATACATATGGTGGATTTCTAAAGATCAGCCGTCTGAAATGTTGTACAACATGTCAGGGCTGCAGTTCTTGCTAAAATACTAACTTAATCATGAAAATTTTAGAGCCTCATTAAAAAGTGGATAAAGTCCATATTTGGCATGGCACTACTCAAAGGTTAAGGTTGTATATAATGTGTTCTGCAGACATTTTAAGTCATTATCTCTGAATGCCATGGTTTATCCTACTTACACTGCGCTAAAGAGGAGACGGGGTGGGGGGGGGGGGGTGAAGAAGAGGAATATGCGTTTACAATAATGACAGCGATCATCATAAAACTGATTGATGGCTCAGTAGTCATCATTGTCCATTGACATGTGCCCCTTCTCCATTGTTTGGAGGAGGAGGGAACGCGTTGTGAGACGCTAAAGCAGAATATAATATTTTTGCGGGGCGTTTGAGGGACGTTGAATATATTATGAAGGTGGCTCGCACCATCAATCATCGGTGCCCTTCCTTAGTATTGGGACAGGGGTCTAGAGCAGGTCAGCAGACAATAAGTGTGATCTGGGAGGAAACAATTACACGGCTTTCCTGCAATGTTATCCATGTTTATGTTGTTAGTACTATTGGCTACATTATTGCGCATAGATTATTATCATGTGTCAGACTTGGAAACATTGCGGCGCATTAATGGTATTTAATCTAATTTTTTTTTTATTTTGTTTTGATCTCCTACAGAAACAAACTTTGAAAGTCAAACGAGAAGTGAAATATTGACCTTTCTGCAAGGATGCCCTATATTCACTGGTTGTCAGCACATGTATGCAGGGAGCCATTTGTCACTGCCATCCGTCAGTCCTGTGCCATTCCCATCAGCCCCATTATCTGGGATCAACAGAGAGCCTAGGATATAGCCTGAAGGATCATTAAGCCTCGGTTCTCAGGTACTTCAGGTAGTCCAGGTGGCCTGTTATTTATAATAAAGCCACGACACAGCAGATCTGCCTACCTCCGGCCCAGGAGGGTTGCATTGAGGACAAGCACAGAGATGTCATCACTGAAGGACAGTTAAAAGTGGACGTTCCCCGTCCCCCACTGTAAGCGGAAAGGATTTATTGAACATCTGTTCACTGCACGGCCAGGAAGATTGATTAATTTAATTGCTCACACTTTCCTAAACTAACTTTTGAATATTTAATGTCAAGTTTGAAGGATATCACAGAGTGTTGTGTCTTCATTTCAGAACTCCTGAATGGGTTTAATTGGACCATAAAACGTTCCTGACATCACTTTTATAGGACATCGCCGGTCTCTGTGCTGCTATGTGTATCATATTATGGTAAAGGACCAGAGACTTTATAAAATATTGTGCCCACATTATAATTATTACTTTTAACGCTATACGTAGAAATTGGCACATACCGCACATACTACCGGTCAAACATTTTACAGCACCTCAATTTTTCCAGTTTTTATTGATATTTACAGTTTAGTGTCTCAAATACACAAGTTAAGATGAATGAAAATAATGGGTTAACTTTATTTCACCAAATTAAATCCTGATTTTTGACTCTTCACAGTCGCCCCCTCTCGCTGATATAATGGCTTTACACAATCCAGGTATTCTTGCTGCAGTTGTATTCAGATATTGTTCAGAAATTTCTTCCAAGCATTGTTGCAGAAGTTCCCATAAATCTGCTGCACTTGCAGGTTGCTTTGCTTGCACCCTTCTGTCAAGTTCATCCCAAACAAGCTCAATGGGGTTTAAGTATGGAGACTGCAGGTAATTCCATTCTTTGAAGCCTGTCGACTTCTTCTTGCCTTTTTAAGTATTTCTGACATAACCTAGAAGTATGTTTTGGATCATTATCTTGATGTAATATGAACCCCTGACCAACTAGGCGTACACCAGGGAGTATTACATGCATATAAAAATGCTGTGGTAGTCCTTCTTGTCCAGTTTGCCAGTCACCGTATGTAAGTTGGCAGCTCTGCATCCAGCAAAAGAGCCCCAGACCATCACGCTTCCTCCCCGATATTTGACAGTTGGTGTCACTCAGGAACCATCCTTTCACCTACTTGACGGCGTACAAAAACACTGCATGATGTATCAAAGATGTCAATTTTGATTTATCAGTCCATAAGACCTTCTTCCACTTTTTGTTAGTCCATTGGAGGTGCTGCTTGGCCCAAGCAGATCTTTATTTATATTTTGCAGTGTTAGCAGTGGCTTTCATAAGGCCCTTCTACACAGGACGATTATCATTCTGGTCGCCCAGGGCTCCCGCGCTCCCGCAGGGTTTTGAAAGATATTCGCTCCATGTAAAAGCATGCAGAAACTGAATGACTGGACGAGAATCGTAAAGTCGTTCAGTTTTAAGCATTCTTAAAATTCTGAACGACCATCGTTCAGTGTAAACAGCAGCCAATCAGTACTGAACGGCCGCTGCTTACAGTGAATGAAGAGGGGCGGGAGAATGGGCAGGAAACTCTCCTCCAACCGCCCCACCTTCCTGCTGGCCGCGCTGTCAGCGATCCAGCGATATTCGCAACTGTGTAACAGCATGGAAGCGAGTATACACGGGGACGAGCATCATTTGCCCGATACCTATCCCGTGTAAAAGGACATTTACTGATGCTCTACTTTTCAGTGCCATAGATAGAAGTCTTCTCTTTACAGTTGAAATTGAAACTTGTTTATTTTTTGCTGCATTAAGTTGTGCTTGAAGATTTTGTGCTGTAAGGCGCCAAACACGCAAACTGTTGACTCTCAAAAGCTTGTTATATGATTCTGTAGTGGCCTTCGGTTGGCCAGACCTTTTCCTGCCAGAGGTTTCTCTAGTTTCCAAGTGCCTTTTGATGGTATAGGAAGCTGTACTGACTGCCATTTTGGTTTTCTTGGCAACTTCTCCGTAGGACAGACCTACACTTCTAAGGGTTATAATTGTCTGTCTACTTTGGGTTATTGCCTTTTTCTTGCCATCATGATAGCAATATGTCCTGTCCTGAAGAATAAAACTATCCAAATCGTGCCCTAGAGGGGGTTGTAATGCAGGCTGTTCCAACACTTGTTATATAGAACTGGAGGGTTTGAAAGTAATCTACAAAAGTTGAGACACCTATAGGAATAGTTTGCATCGAATTTCAAACCATAATTTGCTTTCTGTGTTGCAGAACAACTGTCCTTGATGTGTTCCCTGAAAAATGCACTTTCGTTAAAATCATAAATTCAGACTATTGTTGCATTTTAGGTTTAAAATTAAATAACTGGAACAATTGAGGTATTCTCAAACCTTTGACTGGTCGTGTACATACCCCTAAAGCATACAAGATCACATGTAACTGAACCTTTCATTTTTTTTTCTATGGTAGTTTAATTATTTAATATCAAATAAGGTCCTCTTTTTTTTAAGCCAAAGTACTACATCAACTTAACCAATGGCAATAACTCACTGTACCGTGGCCAGGTCAACACCAAACACCAGGTGGGCCACCCTGATGCTTTGGCAACACAGCTCTGACATTTTTGTACAACTTTCTCAAAATATGCACCCTTTGCCCATAACAAAATAGAAGTCAACTAAAAACAATTTTAGGAATGAAGTCATCAACACTCAGAAATAGCTCATACCTTAGTGATATCATAGGACCTAGGAAGATGCCTGACTGTATCACTGCCTGCATTGTCCACGGTGAAAAGATATACATGAATAATGTTCTGTCTTCTCTCACAAGGGTTGATAGGTTTATAGTGTAATATTGTATTATATGTAGTAAAATGTAATTTAAAGGGTTTTTTCCATACCGGGAATACTTGCTGATCAATGAGGGTCTTACCACTGAGACCCTCATTGATCCTGAGACCAGGGTCCTTTCTCCCCACCCTGCAAACTACAGACTTACAACACCACCGGCAATGATGAGGAGACTGAATGAAGTGCTGGTCACAGAAGTGAGTAAACGCTACATTCACCTTCAATGGGACTTGTGGAGATGCAGTGACTAGTGGCAAGCACTTGGGTAATTCCATCAACATCGAAATTAATGGAGCTGTGGCCGTGTATGCATGGCTAGTGCTCCAATTATTCTGAAGCAACCCCATAGTGACAGGCAGAGGGGGCCCAGGACTGCCATTCCCAAGAGAATGGTGGTGAGACCCCCAATGATCAGCAAGTTATCCTGTGGATAGGGTATGACTTGTGAACCAGTACAACGCCTTTAAAGAGGTGGTCTCATAAAGATCAGCTGCTATTACTGGGGAAAGCTGCTGCCATCCATACATTTTACACCACAGTGATGTTCCTCTCTACTTTGGTTAATAGTGTGCAGGGTCCCAAGTTGCAGAACTGACTCTATGACACCCATATGAAAAGGGGTCATCCTGGTGAAACAATCCCTTATAAAATATTTGATTCTAAGGAAAAAAGAAACAAATGACAAGTATATTCCTAATAAGTATAGTACAACAACCTAACCAAAGTCAAGGAGTCACCGGAGTACTGATGGCCCGGCGCTGACAATGAGCATAGCTCCTCTCTGCAGTGAGGGCTCACACTGCCAAGGCCAGAACCAGGGCACGGCGCTACGTATATCCTTCTACATCAGTCATACTGCAGGGAGCAGACAATTAATTCTGGAACAAAATTGAAAGTCAGAGGCAGAGTGTGAAAGAACACAATGACAATAATAAAGAAGGCCGACTTCACATTAATCTCCCTCACTTCAGGGCTGTCAGGGGCGGCCTAGCAATGACTAATGCCAGACTTTGCATACAGTGGTCACAGACATGAACAGTGCCCTGTCGCTGCTATGCATTATTGGGCTGTTGATTTTTTTTCTTTTTAGAGGTATGTAATGCTAAGTTGCTGTGGACCTCAGTGATAGGACCCGTTGTACAGGTCTTCGAGGACTGACGCAGAAACTTCATCATCTCAGCACAGATCAATAGCCGGACGCTCGGGAGGGCGCTGCGAAGGAACGTCTATATCTGGGCAGCTACACTGCTTGTCATTTATGTAAGGCTGTAAGATGGGTGACCGAAGGGTTAAAACGGTAAACCTGCTCCTCTCACGACATGTAAATCCATTAACATTGTGAAGGGCTGTGATGTTCTTTTGAGGATAGGGCTTCATTGATTTTATTGTCATCTTTTCCACAAGTAGTAAATGGCCTAACATTTAAGGTGCCCTGTAATTATTCCTGAAAAGCAAGACATCAATGTAAAATTTATTGTTATACAGGGGACGTTTTGACAGAAATACAGTAGTCTCCCTTATTGCTAACAGATTACTGAAAAGGTTAAAATCCAGTTCCTGGTGTAATAAGGGTGGACACAAAATTGGGGTGGGGGGAGACCCAGAGCCCCGTGTGCGCTGAACAAAGCATCTGTCACTGTCGGACCGGCAGAATTTCCCTTCCTCTTCCATAGGTGCCGGTGTTATTGTACGCACACGGGGAAGGATTTATCATACTTTTTCTCTTGTTTACTGACCAATGTGGCAATTACTTCAATTTTATGCCTGGTCAGTAAAGACTATTTATCAAGTGCTGACCCAGGCATAAAGTGGGAGAGATGCACTCAATAAGGAGCTGGAGAGATTTCGTGTTTAACTAGAATATCGGAGGAGTTGTAGCGGGGTTTGCATGATAATAGGGACACTAAACGCATCCAGCAATTTATCACAGCCCTCCATGTCTCCGCCGATCCGGTATAATGCGCAAGCTCTGGGTGAGGCGAGATCTCCAGTTACTGTGGAGTCTAGGGGGCTGGAGAAGTTTTATCAGTGAAGCCGCCAGGTAGAAGCACAGTTTACGGCTCCAGGGTCAGAGAAGAACAGCCATTCCTGAAATTCCCCTTAAATGCCAATGACATCATGAGCTGCAGCATATAATGAGGATATTGTACCGTATGTGAGCTATATACTAATTAATCATTGGTTCGGTGACAAGACCTCCATCTAGTATGACAAACTAGTATGATAGATTATTGTATGTCTAGTAGGTAAGTACACGGGGTCTACAGGTCACAGTGCCATCTTAACACATGGGCCTGATGGGGGCCCCATACTAATCTATGTATGTTAACATTTCAATGCACCTTGTATCATATATGATAATGTTGTGTGGCGGGATATGAGCGTGGCTCCAATCTGTCTATGCAGCGTGTGAAGACTTTCATTTTGTCACTTTCTGTTTCACTTTCAAATTACCCATAATTCCTATTGTAAATTATCCAGAATTTCTATGCTAAAAAGAGAGATTTCCCACTGAATGGACGTGTGGATCATTACATCAAGCGCAGTCCATCGTCTCGTTACTTTGTAGTGTAAAGTAGCCTGGCACAATGAACAAAGTCGTCTACAGTGCAAGAGGAAAAGGGACCCTGGAGACTTAGACTTCCGCTTCTCCGGCTACTAACCTAACTCCCTTGTCCGCTTTATCCCTGTGAGTAGTTTTTGTAGGGGCCCCAGTAAACTGCTTTGCCTGGGGGCCCATAATGCTGTTAAGACGGCACTGCTGGGGCCCAGTTACATTTACTCATATTGCCAAAACCATCTGTTGTGCATTACGCTGCATTTGATTAACATGTGACATAATCTACTGCTTACCTTTATCATTCACAGAATTGCCAAGCCCACATTACTCACAGATACACCTGAAATAATCTGGGGCACCTGGGAACAACACCCACATAAAGCAGTGTATATTGGATATATAATCAGGCAGTTCAGGCTGGAAAGAACAAGAAAAGGGCGAATTAGAGAGAATTTAAATGGTCAATGACTTCTCAAGAAAATTGTGCTTCTTATGTGATAACTAGGAAAGGTGTAAATCATATTATATACCTAATATAATGTTTGTGTGGAGAAATATCACTTGTAAAGTGCTGCCACTAGAAGTCTCCCTTCCTTCTAATTTGCTCTCCGCCGCTTATTGTCAAGTGAAGTCCGTCTTTAGTAACGGAAACACCGAGACAGAGAACAGGAAGTAGAGGTGGATGTTGTCTCATGATGCCCAAAAAAAGTCTATGGAGAGGAGAGTAGGAGGGAGCTGCTGCAAAGGGAGAGAGACTCACATCTATACTTAGCAGCGGAGGCCTCATGTGTATGGCAGTATTCTGATCACACTTTTGTTGTAGCATATGTAAGCCAAAATCAGAAGTAGAACCTACAGAGACAAAAACTATAATGAAAAGATTGGTTGTGCTGTGTTTTCATCCCACTCCTGGTTTTGCATTACAAATACTGATTTGGGCTGGAAGGGGTCTCGTTTTCTGGCTTGGTTTCCTGTTCCCAATCATTATTTTAAAGACTTGTTTGAAGAGTCATACATTGATTTGAAGGAACGCTGCCATCCAATAGGTGGCGCTGTAGAAATATTGTTCCATCTTCCTTATTTGCTAATACTGATGGAAAACACTGACCAGAATACTGCCTTCTGAATGAGGTCTTATAGTGAATGATTGACTGTGTTACTGAAACCATTAGCAGCGAGTCTCCACCCTCCAGCTCAGGAACAACTGAAAATTAGAGATACAGCTTGCAGAGTGATAAAGTGGTGATACATGCTGGATGCAAGTCATATAATGGCCAGAAATAATGTTATTCCTCATGTACATATCAGCTGATTCTGAAAAATCACCTGAAACGACAGATAAGCTTTAAAACATTAATATGTTGGGTTTTTTGGTTTTTTTTTTAAATAACTGTAAAACCCCTCTAACCTAATGTTTTCTTCTTTCAAAGGCTCATACACAAAGTTGTATTACATTAAACCCTTATGTACACAGCTGTATTATGGTATCACAGCACTGCATTCATAAAAATATATCAGCCCCTACTATATTTTTTATAAAACGAAAAAAAGGTTTGGTACCGTGTTAGTCAGCAGAGCAAAATGTGATTGTTCTCAGTGAGAGAAACCAAGTAATCTTGTAGATATGAGACCTTATAATGGCTAACAAAAATACATGATGTTACAGCAAGCTTTCGGGTCTTCTATCGACCCTTCATCAGGCTAGAATGGAACTTGTTATGTATATTATATATATGTGCCCCATCCAAACCAATTCCAACTTTCGGATCTTCTATGCTGTGTCCTTGACCACAAAACGTTTTTTCCATAGGTAATTCTGTCTTTCCCCCTGCAATCGTGTGGCGATGAGATCTCATCCTCGCTCTCAGTTTTTGTCCTGTTTCCCCGATATAAAGCCCCCCAACAGGGCATTTACTGCAGAGGATCAGGTACACAACATTGGATGTGGAACATGTGAATGTCCCCGGGATCTTATAATCCTGCTGTGTATTGGGGATTTGTATCCTGTCCGCGGTCCGTACATGTCAGCAGGTCTTGCAGCTCCTTACAGGGATAAGTTCCTTTTTGTGTGTCAGAGGACAGTGGACTGATTAAGTATTTTCTGCTCTGCTCATCTTGTCTGATATTGTTTTAAGTACAAATCTGTTTTATTATGCCCGAGGAGGGGTCCATAGAAGATCCCGAAAGCTCGCATTAACATCATGCATTTTTGTTAGCCATTAAAAGCTATCATATCTACAAGATTACTTGATTTCCCTTACTGAGAACAATCACATTTTTCTATTTTTTATGGTTCCAATGAAGGCAATGTAAGTTTTTTGTCTTGCCTTGTGATGTTACAGGTTCCATCAGAAGCCATGTTACCCATACAGTGGTGCGCAGAGTGCTTACTGCTTAGTAATATGCAACCATGTGAGGCTCTACAGGCTCTTCGCACCGAGCCTTATTGGCTTTCTGCCTCTGTTCCTGCCAATTGTAAAATTTTAAGGGCCCAGATACGAGATCCAACTAATACAATCTCCATCGCTGGAGGCGGTGTTATCCTTTAAAACCAGACATTTACGCAGCATAAACAAGCAGAAACTGTTTGGTGCTAATGAATTATAATTTTTGTGCTTCACGCTGAATCAGACTTCGAGGAGACAGAACAATTTGCAACCCGAGTTTTAAACCCTGAAATTTGCAAGCAGATTTATGCAATAAATTGTTAGCAAATAACATTTTGCAATTTGATGCTAATTAGACATAAGGCAGATACATGCAATGATAAATTAGCAGCACGGAGTGAGATTATATTAACTGGTTTCTGCCTTCTACCGTCATCTCTTTTTTTCCCCTTCTAATCTTTCAAATGTTTCATTTTTCCTGTAAGAAATCGGAAACCGGAGCAAAAATCATCATTTTTTTGGATGCATGTTTAATTGCACGCTTCAAAAACTTTCCCTCCCGCCCCATAAAAAACCCCCGAGGTATGACTCCTGTCAGATTTATTACGGTGCAGACCTGGCTTGCCGCGTGTTTACCTTGGGATTTACCTGGCTTTCCATACATCGCGGTTGTATTTATTCCTGCCATAATTTGTAGGGCCACCTTGTTATTACAAACACCTCGCACAAATCTAACGCATAGAGAGGGGATTCAGCGATGGGTTTTTGCTCCTGTCGCTAATCAGTTAACGCTTTGTGGATTTATTTGGACTGGTAGGTTATCGTATTCTTCGCCACACACCGTCATCATGGTGGGAACCGAACTTTAGACCAATAAGCAGAGAGCATATTGTAAATTACATGGAGGACTAGTTCTTTACAACATGTCACATGCGAGTGAAGCCAGATGGACTTTATGGGAAGAAGGTCCTCAACAATCAGCAATATATAAACTATACAGCGATGACTATATAATACCGTATTGAGGCCACTCGCACAAAAAGGTTTGGTAACGTGTCACCAGTAGAGTATGATTGTTCTCAGCAAGAGAAACCAAGTAATCTTGTAGATATGATACCTTTTAATGGCTAACAAAAATACATGATGTTACAGTAAGCTTTCAGGTCCTTCATCAGGCTAAAATGGAACAGTTTTTTTTATATTATATATGTGCCCCATCCAAACCAGTTCCATTCTAGCCTGATGGAGGATCGATAGAAGACCTGAAAGCTCGCTATAACATCATGTATTTTTGTTAGCCATTAAAAGGTATCATATCTACAAGATGACTTGGTTTCTCTCACTGAGAACAATCACACACACCTGTTTTTGTCCGTGAGTACCGTGATGTTTTGAACGTTGCGGTAATCACGGGATAATGCTCCAATTGATTGCAATGGAGTTTCGTAGACCTGTGCTCGAACGCGGTGCTGGATTTTCAAGCGCTGTCTGCTCTATTTTTCCGCGTTTAGCGCACCTCATCACCCATCACAATGTTGGGGTGCGCTAAGACCATTGTCAGAGGCTTTTTCCCGAAAACGAAAGCAAAATCGAGGCAAAGTGCCACAATCAAAGTCGTGGCGTTTTGCTGACAGCATGTGTGCGAATGGCCTTAGGTCACTCGCACACATGCATTTTTTCCAGCGTTTAACGCTGTCTGACACTACCATTGATTACAATGGGGCTTCCCAGACATGGGCTGAAATGCAGTGTTTTTAACGCTGCGCTTTTCGAGCGCCACATGTTCTATTTTCATGCGTTTTTGCATTTTAAAACGCGATGCTTTGCCCATTGAAATGAATGGGGTGCGGTTTCAGCGCTGCTAAAAACATGGTAGAATGTTGTTACCTCATTTTTGAATGCGTTTTTTTCTGTTCGGGCGATATCTGCTTGCTTGGTTGCGTTTATAACTATGCTGAAAATGCAGCTTTAAACGCAGCGTTTTTACAAGCGCACATGTTAGAGTGGCCTAGAGGTTTTCTCACATTTAGGTAAAATGTGCCCCAGGATAGAGAATAGTATAAAAATAACATATCCATTACTCACCCTCTCAGGCTACCTCTGGTTCAGCGCCATCAACCTGTTCCGTTCCGATCCTTGCGGATACGGCAAGTGATGATGTCATTTTCATCCCCACAAGAGCACTACAACCAATTGCTGGCCTCACTGGCCATGTGACTGATGAACGTGACGTCATCGTTTCCTGTATCAGTGGGGACTGGAGCGAAGGGTACCCGGTCGATGGTGCTAGACTGGGGGCAATGTGAGCGGGTGAGTAAGGGTTATTTTTTTATATTATTCCCTATCCTGGGGCAATTTTTTTTAAATGTCGGAAAAGCCCTTTCGGCTAAAGGGATATGACTGTGTTTTCAAGCTGTGTGCTGTCTGTAATTCCATGGACAGCGCATGACCCCATTATAGCCTATGAGGCTATACACATGGTTGAGACCTAATTGTAGGGGCCTCAAGTACATCAGGCTGGAACTTGGAGTCAGAAATACACATAGATATTTAATACAAAGTATCATGCATAAATATATAATTACTAGCCATGAGCAGCTTCCTTCACCTGGGGTCCGTGTGCAGAGAGCACTGGTTTTCCAACCAGTCCACGCTCTTAGGGCTCTTTCCTACAAGTGGATATACGGCGACGGCGTTTTTCCGTTTTCACGCCGCGTTTTTCCGCAATCATGGCCAGCGTTTCTCGTCCATTCACACGACCGCGAGCATCGTTTTTAGCAAAAAAAATATATGCCGCACCCCGAGAAACCCTCGCTCTGCCAAAATCCTCAGGATGCCTTTCAGTGTATATATAGAGGTACGGGTAAGCTTTTCGCAGCATTGGCCACTACCAAAATGCCTCCCTCTCCCTTCTTTTTCCCTTCTTTTCCATAGGAGTCTATGGGTCCCGCCGGCATATATTGGCCAAAAAATAGTTCCAGAACTATCTTTTTGGCCACCATATATACACTGGGAGTATTTCGGCCACTTGTGTTTCATCTTTCACACTGCCAGCATATTTACGCGCTGTATATTCGCCTGTGTGAACAGCTGCATTTGAAACTAATGCTTCACATGGGTAGTGTATATGCGCCCGGGGGCGTGAAAACGAGGTGTATATGCGCTCGTGGGAATAAAGCCTTAGGCATCAGGCTATTTAGCAGCATTTTCACACCAGATGTAAATCACAACCATCTGAGGCTTTGGATTCCAATGCATTGGTTCACATGGGCGATTTTGTGCCGCGAACAATTCCCCGGCAGGGTAAAATAGCAAATACGCTGCCGATTCCGGTGGGCGCTTTCACGCACGGACGGAAAATATAGTCCTAGTTCTATGTTTCCCAACCTGTTAATAAGCTGATCAGACAGTGTCTTCCCTGCTGGCACCCTCGTTGATCACTGTAATCTGTGGGAAAACCTGATAGCAAAGGCCTATCTACACGGGACAATGATCAGGCAATGATATTCATAGGAACATTCATTTGCCTGATCATTGGATCATGTGAAGCAGAACCCAATCAGCCGATGAACAAGCAAAGGGCTTGTAAACTAGTGCCAATGTCATTGATCAATGCTCGTTATGGCTTAAATTAAGCCAAGTAAAAGAAGGACCCTAAGTGTTCAATTTCCCTGCAGCACTCCCACAGGGGAAATAAAGCATTACACCTCATTGACGTCATCGGGTGTGCAATTCAGAACGAGCCAGGTCTTCCAGAGTAACAGCATTCTTCTCTGGCCAAGTGATGAGGGTTCTGAACGTTGCACTCCTATAGCATCCCCCCTCCACACTAACCCTGATTGGGTGTATGAAAATGAGTTTTCCGGCCCTGACAAAAGCTTTAACAGAAAAGATCAACTCAAACCGAAGATCTTGCCGAATAATACATTTATTCTTGAGGTTTGAAAGGTAAGCCGTGGCTGGATTAAACTTTACATGAACCGTCTCGTACATAGTGAATGCCGGATGTGTGATGTAACTTTATCTTCGGTGAGACGGGAACATCAGGAAAGTGTGAATATGCAGGTGCGGCGCGGCTGTGAAAGGGAAAGGTTATTAATGAATATCTAATAATCAGCGTTAATATGGAGCTGCGCTCATCGCTCTGCTGGTTCTGCAGACTAACTCGAAATAGCTTCGGTTTTCAGTCTGTGGGTGATGGGAGAACGGCAGGTGAGGAGCTGCTGAACGCATCCGTGGGGCAACTTCTGCAGTAACGATGGACCTTCGCTGCAACGGCCACAACCCAGGTTCATAGAGTCAAAGATAAAACGTGTAAACTGGAGGTGATATATATGCAGTAAGCGTCCTCGCAGGAGCGGATCTCAGCGCTGCCCGGTGCACAACCGTCTCCTGCCGTCATTTATAAGGCTCTGGCGGGAGATGCTGCTAGCTGGATGACTGGAGGTGCCCGTTAAAGGACACTAAATGGAAAACTGTGTTATGCCTACCGCCGGGGGCGGGGCATGTGACAGGGGTTTACAAAGGAGAAAAACGGTGTCACGCACCGCCCGTCAGGATCTGCACATGGCATAACACACCGGGCAGATTTACGATTGAACATGCACAATATTTCTGCTGCAAATTGTGCCAGGAAACCGTCCTAGACCCAATGCACATGGGCGTATTCATATTGCAGAATCTGGAGCGGTTGTCCATAGAAGTGCGATAGAAAATCACTTTTCCCTGTCAACGAGCAAAAGTCAATTGTGATTTTCCACTCACGGAGGGAAAATCGCAGCACGTTCTATTTTGTCGCAGATTCCGCACGGACGGCTTCCATTGAAGTCAATGGAAACCGTCTGATCCGCAGCCTGTCAGCTTAATCTGCATCATCGCCTAGCGACGGTGCGGCATCGTCTGTACTGCACATGTGCCCAACTGGCACATCCACAAGACAGATTCAGACAGGTACACAGGGATTCGCAGGGGTCACAGGCCGGATATCGGGTTAGATTCCGCTGCGGTATCCCGCATGCAGAATGTGACCCAGCCGGGTGCATTCGGCCTTACACAATTTGCACCACTTTTATGATGTGTTTTATATTTTTACACACACTTTTTGCTGTGGCGAAAAATGGACATGGCCTAAATGTAACGCTGTGCGCCAAAGGTTGCACCAAAATCTGGGTGCAAAAACAGACGTTAACGAAGTCAATATGAGGAGGAATAAAGTCAGACCGTATAAGGGTACCTGCGCTGGGGATTCCGCTTTCCTGCTCTGTTTGGGGAATCCCTGCGGTCGAACGGTTCCGTCGCTGGAGAGAACCAAACAGCACCAGGCGGACCCCTTTTACTATAATGGGATCCACCCAGCTGCCCGGTTTTGGGACAGAAGAAAAAGTGTTGCTTGCACCGCTTTTTCTTCTGGTATTTGCAGCTGGTTCTGCGACGGTACATCCGGCTGGAGGCTCCGATGCAGATGTGAGACCATCAGTAAATCAGCATCAGTATTTCTCCTGAAGGTTTCCTTTAAGATCTATTTCACATGAGCGATGAGTGAAAAGGAAAAAGGAAAAGGCACAATCTAGTTCCGGTCAAAATGTGAGTTTTCTCGTCCATTCGCACGGGCGGCTGCGGTATATTAGTGAAAACATACATCGCTGCGCGAAAATCCCACGGCCGGCATAAATCAACAGAATGCCTTCTAATGGATAAGTAGAGGGCCGTCGCCGTATATCCGCTCGTGGGATAGAGCCCTCAGACAGTGATTTCCAACCAATAGCTTTTTAGCTGTTGCTAAACTGCAGCTCCCAGCAGAGACACCAGCAGGCTGTCCGGGCATGCTGGGAGTTATAGTCTTGCAGTAGCTAGAGCTAAACATTGGAGATCCATGCTCTTTCTTTCTCTCCTTCATCCCTCGTTCTTTCTATCTCATTGATTTCATCACTTCTTTCTGAACATCGGATGTTACAGCGTTACTAAATAACATGCCTACCTGCGCTGTTGTGCAAAAGATCAGCTGCCCTTTAAGGTCTGAGCATAAACATAAAGGTTCCCGCTACCTGCCCGGAGAAATACATTTAGGGGTATAAAGCGGAAAGTCTGACTTCAGCAAAGTGATCCGGCTGCATTAAGTCAGACATATCCTCATCATCTGGGCTTTAAACTGTGACAAGGCAATAAATGGGCTGCAGCTCGCTCCATATCTAACCTTGAGAAACGACATCCGTTGGCTGCAGCAGCGACATTAGTGTATTAGTCAGGTCTTCTCTGATGGTTTCATTTGCATCTGAAAGTAAATTGAAGACAGCTACAGAAAGTTTCATCTTCCCTCCTTCATCCAGAGACTGGAGGAAGCTTACAAAACCTACAAGATACAACTGAAATACAATGTTGTTTGCAGTAACATTGTATCTACCAAGACATTCGCTGCTGCTGGTATTGTGAGACCTGGTTGTTAGGCAATGCCCTGCTTAGCAACCTCAGCCTGACTGTGCCATGCTCTACAACCAGCTCACTGTGGGGTAGGGACCCCCGCACCCGGTTCTCCATGTATCGGTCTTCTCACAGCGCCACACTGGAAGCCCAGCAGAAGTCTCTGTTCTCGGGCACCGCTGTCTGGTGACAGCCAGGCTCTTGTTCTAATGGCAGGGATCGGTGTCAGCTAGCAACTTATTTGGGCAAATGTACGTAGCACAGAGAAGTTGTATGTCCCAATTGATAGCTGTCCAGCGCAAGTCCGGCAAGAATAAGCTGATGCCCTTGTGGACACCCATAAAACAAGGTGTAAGACAATTGTAAATTGGACCTGTATTTGCTCTGACCTCAGAGACTGCAAGTCCCGGTAACATGGTCGTACAGGACCTTATTCCCTTTAGGGTCTCCCTGGCACGGACCTCATTCCCTTCAGGGTCTCCCTGGCACGGACCTCATTCCCTTCAGGGTCTCCCTGGCACGGACCTCATTCCCTTCAGGGTCTCCCTGGCACGGATCTCATTCCCTTCAGGTCTCCCTGGCACGGACCTCATTCCCTTCAGGGTCTCCCTGGCACGGACCTCATTCCCTTCAGGTCTCCCTGGCACAAACCTCATTCCCTTCAGGGTCTCCCTGGCACGGACCTCATTCCCTTCAGGTCTCCCTGGCACAAACCTCATTCCCTTCAGGGTCTCCCTGGCACAGACCTCATTCCCTTCAGGGTCTCCCTGGCACAGACCTCATTCCCTTCAGGTCTGCCTGGCACAGACCTCATTCCCTTCAGGTCTCCCTGGCACGGACCTCATTCCCTTCAGGTCTCCCTGGCACGGACCTCATTCCCTTCAGGTCTCCCTGGCACGGACCTCATTCCCTTCAGGTCTCCCTGGCACAGACCTCATTCCCTTCAGGTCTCCCTGGCACAGACCTCATTCCCTTCAGGTCTGCCTGGCACAGACCTCATTCCCTTCAGGTCTCCCTGGCACGGACCTCATTCCCTTCAGGTCTCCCTGGCACGGACCTCATTCCCTTTAGGTCTCCCTGGCACGGACCTCATTCCCTTCAGGTCTCCCTGGCACGGACCTCATTCCCTTCAGGTCTCCCTGGCACGGACCTCATTCCCTTCAGGTCTCCCTGGCACGGACCTCATTCCCTTCAGGTCTCCCTGGCACAGACCTCAGCAGCAGTTATAGTGAATAGGTTGTGCAGTCATAGATTACAACAGCGATATTACTTGTATATTCAGACTTGACCGTTTGGCCTCCAGCCTACAACTGAGCACAGACGCCTAAATTCACTCTACATTAGACCAAAGAGCCGCGACTACCTGAACATTTGTGTCCTTGCGGAGTTCTTACATAAAGTTCAGTCATCACATAAAGTTTCTAAAATACTTTGTGTTTCATTCCTTCTGCATTTTTAAGATCTCTGCTTGCTGATAATAGAAATATTTCTTGCTTACATTAAAGTGGATTTCTATTAATGAGCTATCTCTAGGATCAGCAGTGTTCAACATGGAGACCCCCGTTACAGATGGACTTCATTGAACAGGGTCCGAGCTGCAGTACGGACATCACTGCATGTGTGGATTTTCTGCTGTGGCTGGAGAAGCATTGCATGGGATGTGGTTCTCCTGCAAGCGCTGCAGATACTTAGGTGGGCTTGACACAAGCAGAACAAACGCTGCTTTTCTACACGTGCATCTGCGTATCTTACTGTACTTTTTGCGCACACCAAAAAAAAAAGCACCAATGCTCCAAGAGTGGGTGAAGACAATATTCATATGGAGCCCAGAAGGTTCCATAGACCTTAATGAGGCAGAGACCAAAGGTGCAAACTTTTGTCTCAGTTTGACATGGTTTCCATTAGTCTCCATCTATCTCTGAGGGCACAACAGAGTAGCCAACTGCAGTACAGTACCTGCTCTGATACACTGTAACAAACTGTAGTATGAAAGTAGAACAACATATATTCTGGAGTTAAGCAAGACCATTTAAAGGCTGTGGACACCTTTGGAGGGGACACATTTGTTTCACTTAAATGCATGTATTTTGGGCTGACAATCATTTTTGCAATAGGATTTAATTTACAGATATTGCAGTTTGTCTTCTGCAGCTTCTACATATCACTGTATATAGACACTGCAGTCTAAATCTCGGTGGCAGATCCATCATTTTGCTGGACTGACGGCTTAGGGTGGCTCTACATGAGACAGTTGTGCAAATGATTGTCGCTCCTGTGCTTTCACATAGAAGTGATAGTGGGTTACTGAATGTAGGTGGAGCGGGCCAGAGATCTCTTCCAACCACCTGCCTCCATTCAGAGTAAACAAACAGTTGTTCATAGATGAACGACTGCTTATCAACATGGGCCAATAGTTGCTTGCTTTTTAGGTGAACCAAATGACAGATTCTCGCTCACTTGCCCTGCCGGGCCTCCTGTTTGCATGGGACGACTGTCACCCATAATCACTCTTTAGAGCAAATATCAGCTCCTGTAAAGGCAGCCTTACCTCTTTCAGCCCTCACCTCTTCTCTTGTACAATTCTTATCAGCTAATTTATGATCACAGCAAAGAAAAACTTGGTTGTGGTCATAAATTAGGTGATAAGAAGGTGCAGAGAAGAAAACATGGGGGAGAGGGTGGCGCTCAGGAAGGTGTAACTATATATACAACTTTTATGGAAGAACACTTACTTTGTAGCCCCCTACTGGTCACCCAATATATCCCCCGTTATCGAGGTAAGCACATAATTGACAGAAAGTCATCTTCAAAATGGAAAGATGCTTCATTAAGGAAAGATAAGAAGGTGCAAGAGAGGAGAGATATTCAGCCTGTCCATCCAGCACACTGATGGATCTTCTATTGAGACTTGAGCCCCATTTAGACAGGACGAGTGCAGCGAGCTGGAGTCGGCAGACGTTTTCCCGAGTGGGTGTTCTAACTTTGGCCTAGTCACGGTGGTGGCTACTCTGCGTAGATCGGTGGCTAGTGCAGCAGTCAGATTAAACAAGGGTGATTGATGATAGCAAATAGTACAAGTTCAATGTGACGCCAGTGCCTTTGCATGTAATGTAGTGCTGAAAGAAAGAGATTAGTCCAAAGAGCTTTAGTAAGACCGGAGGCACACAGTTTACTGGCTCTTGCAAAATGACAAAGCAGTTTTAGCAGGCAGTAGACACTTTAACAATTCCAATAGACATGAAAGAACCTGCGGTGATTTCTCAACTCCTTCTCACTTTAAAGGCTAAAGCCGCCAGACTAAGTTAAGTCCTGACTGTCTGTGAAAGTTATTTATGGAGGAATGGAGGGAATAGGGAGAGCTTGCCGGGGGAACACACTGACGATTAGCTGCATAGAGACAGGTTAGACTCATGCTTGTGATAGCTGCTTTCCATCCAGCTTCAACGGGGTCTGCCCTGTCTCAGTTTCCTCCTGGCAGGGTTGAAAAAGACTCTGCGCCACCCGAATTCCTCACGCAGGCTTCACCTCCCTCTCTCTTCCTCCGACTCCCTTTCACTCTCCTTCACTCTCCTCGACTCTCTCCTCTTAACTCCACCTCTGCTCTCCTGTCACACTCTTCACTAACCAATCCCAATACTAGACAGGGGAGTCTGACAGGTAGACAAGAACGTTAGGAGGAGAAACCACTAGACGCTTACCCTTGGTGGCGCAGACATGGTTAATACACATAACACACCAGACATACACATCCATACATATGGACATAAAGACCCTCTACAGGAGTTAGCTATGTCAGTGCTGTGGAACCCCAATCTGGGACACTACATGAGCTGTCGGGTAAATGATGCCGACAGCACGTCCCAGTGATGCTCGCTCCTGTGCAGTTGTTGTTAGCCATTTAGTCGTTCACGACCCTCGGCGACCCTAAAGCCGAGCTTCTTCCATGTTTTTCGGTTTTGCACGGCTTCTTTCAGTTGTATGATCTCCATGCCAGTATCAGTTTGACCGTTACAGCCCTCGTGTGATTGCAGTTACATAAGAGCAGGTACCATTAGCATCGCTGAAAGCGTTGCTGGCATGGATGTGTGCCGCCTGCCCCTATTCACAGTCGTTCAGTCGCTGCACACATTTACACGGGATGACTAGCGTTCAAATTCCCACAGGAGCGCGGGAATTTGAACAACTCTGAACGATAATGGCCCTTTAGACTGCAGTGTCTGTATACCGCAATATATAAGCTACAGAAGACAAACAGTATAAAGTGAGCGGCCTCTGTTGTGTCATTACAGGCATCGGTCACATGGCCTGAAAGCAGCTCAGTCCTATTCAAGTGAATGGGGTTGAGATGCAATACCATGCACAGCCAATGTATAATGCACAGCGCTGTGTCTGGTATGGCCTGAAGTGGCAGCAGCACCCACCCGAGCGCCACTGTCACTTCAATGAGCTGATCAGTGGAGATCCCAAGTGGCAGACCGTCGCTGATCAATTATTGAGGACCTGAGGGTAGTGCAGTGCTGGAAAACCAGTTGCAAAAATCAGCTCATCAGCCCAAAATACGGGCTTTTAAGGTGAAACAAGTGTTACCCCCAGGGGTGTCCGTAAACTACACATTTCCTGGCATTTTTAAACACTGTTAAAAATTACAAAGTATATTAAAAAGTTGCAGCAATTTTCCTTCTATAATTAGTATTCATTGGTGGATATCATCATAGGATGACATGCGATTGGAATGATTTTCTGGTATATGTCTCCTTCTCTTGGTCTCCCGTCAGCGCCGACCTCCAGACTCGGCAGAGTCCATTATCAATGCTCACATCTACGTGTTCCCCAACAACAGTAACCGCTATTGTTGCTATTTCTATACAACTGAATAGATGAGATTTTTTTTCCTTTCTTCTTCACAGAATGCAAATAGTGACTACAACGTGCCGCTAAAAACACACAATAACTTTAATGGGCGCGCTGACATTTTGTGCCCGCTGACCCCGTTATTACGACATGAACTTTAATGGTCATTAATAGTGTTGGTCGTTAGATGAATTTACTTGTCTCGGTTCCCGTGTCCAGCGTGCATCAATTATCGGTGGAATCGCTTTCATCTTTCATTCTAATAAAGAATGTTTTGGGCTATTAGTACACTTATAAACATCTCGCCGAGCGTCTCGCCCGTAGGAGAGGCTGATGAGTGAATTGGGGAAGAAAAGCAGAACAAAGAAAATGAATGAATTTGGGGGGAAACAGCGAGAGGGAGAAGTGAACAAGGTGAGGGACGGTCACCAGTGGCGGATTAAGGGGACCAAAGACATCCCCCCCAACAACGCATCATGTATCCACCCGGTGGGATGTTTTCTGGTAACGTTCACATGTGTCATGTTTGTTGCGGATGTCCTGCAGTGGAAACATTTGCACAATTTGCTGTAGACTTTGATGCGAATTGACAATAGACTTTCTTCCCGGCGGTTTCACACGCTGTATGTGCAGCTACAGAGCGTAGTTGAAGATGAACAAGGTTTTTTTTAATCAAAGTATGAGCTATAGCGCAGGAGTTTGGAAAAAATAGCGGGCAGATAGGTCCTTCGCTCTGTTAACCATGGTCGGGGGAGATAGGGCAGGACCCATCTTTTCTCGCCCGTACATTCAATGCGCGAGAATCCCGCTACTGAAAACGAAACCGCTGAAATCCATTAAAATCAGTGGTTTTGTTTCATCCCGTCATGCGGCCACGATAATCACAGCCACGTAAAAAACGTTTATGTGTTTAAGCCCTTAGGGTGACTATGCCCGTGTAAAGGGGGCCTCAGCAATGCCCACTGCTCGCTCGTGCCCCGCATTGACCTTTCAGGTCATCCTTGGTTTTCCAAAGCAGTGATGTTACTTTGTAGTCAGGAGCCAGAAAAGAAGTTGCAGATGAAGTTGTGTTTCCTGGCTTAAAATGTAGTATGGTGACAACACAGCACCGCTGCATTCACGGACTTCAAGCAGGCAGGGCTTTGGGGAAATGTAAGAAGTACTTCATCAGACCTCGGTCACACCGGCGTTTTTTCGCGTGATTTGCGGATTGCATAACGGATGCGCATCCGCAAATCGCGTGACCGAGGCCGACGATTTGCCGAAAGATCTGCACCGAGCCACGTTTATCATTGCAGCAAAACGGCCATCTGACCTGAGTAAAATCGCCGTGCGCATCAAAATGTGCATGAATCTTGGATCGTCTGGAACTTCCTAGAAGTCTATGCACTCGCGCTGATGACGGGAGTACAGTGCGGCGTGCTCGCCAGCGAAAAATCGCAGCTAGTTGCAGTACATGCTTTTTGTGCGCACAATTAAACAAAGAACGCAGATAGGTGCGTTCTGCGAATCGTTGTGTGCTATAATTTATCGCATATCCGCATAAAAAACGGACATGTGACCGATCCCATTGCGAAGCACTGGGTTTATATATATGCGGATCGCATATGCAAATCGCGCAAAAAAACCGCCCGTGTGAGTGAGGCCTCAGGGAGCAGAATGGAAGAATATTTTAAAATAATGTATTATACACACCAACCAGTTTACTTTGTGCTCATTCACACGACCAGAGGTATTTAGCCCCATGAAAAAAAAAAAAAAATCACCCAAAACTCGCGACCATGCGATCCTTCGGATTTCAATGTATACATTCAGATAAACGTAGCGCATACACGAGCGTTTTGGGTTGCCAATTTTATACGTGGCGTGAAAAGATAGATCTTGCCCTATTTTTGTCGAGATACCCAGGAAGCTACCAAAGACTTCAATGGAAGCTGGGAAAAAGGTAGAGGGAGGGAGTTACCCTGCGGACACCGGAAAAAGAACACAGCTCGCCCGATGTAATCATTATTAGTCATTCTGAGCATTTTACAGCGATCTATGGTTTTCATCGCTTCTGCGTATTTTTTTGCTGATACGTAGCAGCGGCCCGTGTGAATGGCTGAAAATACGCGAATGAAGATCGGAACTCAATCACAGCAATTCTTCATTCATGCGATTATATGCTGCATACGGTGTGTATACATTCGCCTGTATGCACCGTATAATCACATACGGCCGTGTGAAGCAGGCCTAAGGCCTATTTCGCCATATGCTCCGGGAAGCATATCCATAGGTCCCTACTGACCTCCATCCCTACATCAGGCTGGTATATGTTGGTATACTTTTTTTTTCAGCTGTGTGGAATTGCGCAGTCTGCTGTATTAATTCATATAGATGCATGCAGTAGGAAAACGTATACCAAACAGTATCAATTATTATTTTAGCATGGAAGCCTACACTGAATGGTCAGTTTACTAGAGACCCCCATCTACTACCACATTGGACTTCCTTTGGCCTTCAGAACCACAGCAATTCATCATGGTGTCCATCCACAGGTATCAGAGTACATAGAGCACACCATGAAAACCCTCCCCACACCAGCCTGACAGGAAGGGCTCATCAATTCATGCTACTTGTGCCAAGTTCAGACCTCCCATCAGCACGGGGCAACAGAAATCTGGATCCATCTGACCAGGAAATATTTTTCCGCTGCTTTATTATCCACGTTTTTTGCTCTTTTGCCCCCTGAAGTCTTTCCTTTCTGTTTCTTTTAGACACAATGGCGCTGGAACTGCTATACCCCATTCATGCTAAAAACGACAAGTTGCGTGTTCAGACACGTTAGTTGGAGCACAAGCGTTGAATTTGGCCGACTGTGCAGCATGTGTTGGTTAGAATGATTCCTGACATCCTCCTATGACCCCTTCTTGTGATGAGTTGTTTCTGTCCACAGGATCCCCTCTCGGTGGATTTTTCCTGTATCACACCATTTTCGGTATACTCTCTACACCATTACATGAGAATACCCAATGTGGTTGGCAATGAGACCCGGCCCCGGCTAGTCTAGCAGTGATGACCGATCCTTGTTAGAAGTCACTCAGATTGCTAAAAATTTCCATCTAATATGGATTCATACTAAAGCTGATCCACAGAAAACTCGTCACGTGATTTTATGCTGCACTCATAGTTCTAATTTCAATACAGACAAGCCCCAAACGTGAGCGGTCGGTGCTCCTATAAAGGCGTCACTGTGCAAAACTGCGTGAAAGCAACTTATTTTCCCATTGGCATTAGATCTCCTAGATCCATAAACGTCACGCTTTACCATCCACACTTAACCTTACCACCACACGGTTCAGATTTTATTTGTTCCTCCATAGAACATTAATAGCGTCCCCCTATAAAGCGCCGGCGCCAATTCTTTCACACAAGAAGGCATTACTTTCGCGGCTTGTATCAATTCTCTATGTGCGATCCGTCGGGTTCTCTGTGCAGTTAAATCTTGAGCTCCCTTCCAGCCTCTCATCATAAAGGCAGGGAATACGCTTACCAGCCAGAAATGCCTAATGATGAGGGGAGTGCAGGAATGAAGCCCGGCGCGGGGTAATATCTCACCTCCTTATTTGTTGCCAGGTAGCAGCCAATTAGCGGTGCAGGGTATTATTTACATTTAATACTATATATCACCAAAATGGGGCTGTTGATTTATCATTTAGATTGTTGTATTGTCAGCATAAGTTATTCGGATCATGCTGAGATACCTGTGAAATTAAGCATTAAACATTATGGAGCCGGATAGATCTGCATTTCTTGATGTTTTATATTTTTAATGAGAAAGCATGTTAACTGAAATCTCAGATTATGCTTTCATTTGCAATTTTTTAGACTTATTAGAGATTCTACAGAATGAATTTCATTTTAGAAGGCGCCGAGGCAGCATGGCGGTGTTTTCTAACAATTAAAGACGTCTGTGCTTTCATGCAGCCACCGGGTAGCGGAAAAAAAAAAAAAAAACACAGAAAAACTCATTTTTCTTAGAACGTCGTTTCTCATTTTTTAGCTTTTTGCTCAGTGTCTTGTTGCCAAAATAAACTAGAGCCGGTCGGATGGTGGATGGATGGGAAGGAATGAGTTGTAAATATGTCATTTTTATTAAAGCTTCTCCGGTTGGTACGAATACACCTTTATTTTACACCCTCTAGCCTGAAAGATGCATTGTGTCTTGTTAGGAGATTTACAGGCATCTGTAATATTATGGGTTTTAAAATCGGTCATGAATTTCATGCGGCGCGGACGCTCATGTTTGACAGTTCCATCTTTGAAAGTATCACTTTTTGCCTCCCAATCCCCGGCGATGTGGGAAATCAGGGCTCAGGGATGTGCATAAAGAGTCGATGCGAAGACAGAGCGCATAACTTTGGGAAGTTTACAGCGTGGTAAGGAGCGCTAATCGTTACTGCGGGTTTGATGGTCATAATTTAATGCACACATGTCAGATTTTTTTCCTCTACAAATCTCCCGGCGGATCTGCAGAAACATTCACATGGGTAATATATGGGTAATATATGGGTAATATATGGGTAATATATGGATTTTACTGCTGATTTGATGGCAGAATTCACCCTTTTACATTCAAAGACGTGAAATCCGCAGCTCAAACTGACTTAAGAATCCACAATGCGTTAAAAAACCCTTCTGCGGCTAGATGAGCTTTACTCAAGTCTTATTGACATTTCTGGTAAGGAAATTGGTGTTAACTTACAGTGAACGAGATCGGTAGCATTTCTGGCACCCGCGGACATACCCGATGGGGGAATTCACAAACAGCACATCTGTTACAGAAGTTTTTGCTACTGTATCATTCATCTATATAAGGCTTTCAGAAATCCATCTGCTTGATGCCAAAACATCCCATATGACAGCTGTCCATATATAATTATATACAGGAGATACCCAGGTTATACCAGCATGCTCTATATCACTATATACAGGAGATGTATAACTTATACCAGCTGTACATATATAATTATATACAGGAGATACCCAGGTTATACCAGCATGCTCCATATCACTATATACAGGAGATGTATAACTTATACCAGCTGTACATATATAACTATATACAGGAGATACCCAGGTTATACCAGTGTGGTCCATATCACTCTATAAGGGCTTATTTACACGAGCATATATCGGTCGGGATTTCACGCCTGTCCGATATACACTTCCATCTAAGCAGTTCCCGCCTTCCCTGCCCCTCACCGTCTCTCTGCCTCTTTCCTCCAGTACGGCGTTTGCAATAGGAGGGGCGGGTGGGCGTGGAGCTAAGCTCCACTCTGTCCCGCCCACTCCCATAGCTGGCTATGGACAAGGGGCGGAGAGAGGGTGGGATCTTAGCTCTGCCCCGTCACACCCACTCCCATTGCAAACCGCTCGGAGGGGAGGAGAGAGACAGAGAGCCAGTGAGTGGGGAAACTGCTTAGATGGAAGGGTATATCAGACGTCCGTGAAAACGGCGGCCAATGTAGGCTCGTATAAATAAGCCCTAAAGGCAATGTATAATTTATACCGGCTGTACATATATAATTATATACAGGAAATACCCAGGTTATACCAGCATGATCCATATCACAATATACAGGAGATGTATAACTTATACCAGCTGTACATATGTAATTATATACAGGAGAAACCCAGGTTATACCAACATGGTTCATATCACTATATACAGGATGTATAGCTTATACCAGCTGTACATATATAATTATATACAGGAGGTACCCAGGTTATACCAGCATGCTCCATATCACTATATACAGGGGATGTATAACTTATACCAGCTGCACATATGTAATTATATACAGGAGAAACCCAGGTTATACCAACATGGTTCATATCACTATATACAGGATGTATAACTTATACCAGCTGTACATATATAATTATATACAGGAGATACCCAGGTTATACCAGCATGCTCCATATCACTATATATAGGAGATGTATAACTTATACCAGCTGTACATATATAATGCTACACAGGAGATACCCAGGTTATACCAGCATGCTCCATATCACTATATACAGGAGATGTATAACTTATACCAGCTGTACATATATAATTTCATACAGGAGATACCCAGGTTATACCAACATGGTCCATATCACTATATACAGGAGATGTATAACTTATACCAGCTGCACATATATAATTATATACAGGACATACCCAGGTTATACCAACATGGTCCATATCACTATATACAGGAGATGTATAACTTATACCAGCTGCACATATATAATTATATACAGGACATACCCAGGTTATACCAACATGGTCCATATCACTATATACAGGAGATGTATAACTTATACCAGCTGTACATATATAATTATATACAGGAGATACCCAGGTTATACCAGCATGCTCCATATCACTATATACAGGAGATGTATAACTTATACCAGCTGTACATATATAATTATATACAGGAGATACCCAGGTTATACCAGCATGCTCCATATCACTATATACAGGATGTATAACTTATACCAGCTGTACATATATAATTATATACAGGAGATACCCAGGTTATACCAGCATGCTCCATATCACTATATACAGGAGATGTATAACTTATTCCAGCTGTACATATATAATTATATACAGGAGATACCCAGGTTATACCAGCATGCTCCATATCACTATATACAGGAGATGTATAACTTATACCAGCTGTACATATATAATTATATACAGGAGATACCCAGGTTATACCAGCATGCTCCATATCACTATATACAGGAGATGTATAACTTATACCAGCTGTACATATATACCATATATACTCGAGTATAAGCCTAGTTTTTCAGCACATTTTTTTATGCTGAAAAAGCCCCCCTCGGCTTATACTCAAGAGAGGTAAAAATAAAAAACAACAATGAAAAACCCACAATACTCCCATTTGCCATCTGTGTCCCCAGCGCGATGGTCTTCCCGGGGGTGCAGCAAACTGCTTGAGAATTCTCCCCGCTGTCATCTCCCTGCTCAGCTTTGAATTCCCCCGGCGTCAGTGTTGTATAGGTAAGCGCTGTGATTGGATCGAGTGCCTGTCAATCCCAAACGACGCTCGATAAACCAATCACAGCTATTCAGTGGATGACATCACTGAATGGCTGTGTTTGGTTTATCGAGCGCCGGCTTTGGTGGGCGGGCACTCGAGCCAATCACAGCACTGACGGCGGGGAATTCAAAGCCGAGCAGGGAGATGACCGCCGGGAAGACCATCACGCTGGGGACACAGATGCCGTCTGGGAGGTGAGTATTGCATTTTTTCTTTACCTAGTGTAGCTCGGCTTATACTCGAGTCAATAAGTTTTACCAGTTTTTTGTGGTAAAACTTATTGACTCGGCTTATACTTGGGTTAGCTAATACTAGAGTATATATGGTAATTATATACATAAGATACCCAGGTTATACCCGCATGCTCCATATCACTATATACAGGGGAGATGTATAACTTATACCAGCTGCACATATATAATTATATACAGGAGATACCCAGGTTATACCAGCATGCTCCATATCACTATATATAGGAGATGTATAACTTATACCAGCTGTACATATATAATGCTACACAGGAGATACCCAGGTTATACCAGCATGCTCCATATCACTATATACAGGAGATGTATAACTTATACCAGCTGTACATATATAATTTCATACAGGAGATACCCAGGTTATACCAACATGGTCCATATCACTATATACAGGAGATGTATAACTTATACCAGCTGCACATATATAATTATATACAGGACATACCCAGGTTATACCAACATGGTCCATATCACTATATACAGGAGATGTATAACTTATACCAGCTGTACATATATAATTATATACAGGAGATACCCAGGTTATACCAGCATGCTCCATATCACTATATACAGGAGATTTATAACTTACACCAGCTGTACATATATAATTATATACAGGAGATCCCCAGGATATACCAGCATGCTCCATATCACTATATACAGGAGATTTATACCTTATACCGGCTGTACATATGTAATTATATACAGGACATACCCAGGTTATACCAACATGGTCCATATCACTATATACAGGAGATGTATAACTTATACCAGTTGTACATATATAATTATATACAGGAGATACCAAGGTTATACCAACATGGTCCATATCACTATATACAGGAGATGTATAACTTATACCAGCTGTACATATATAATTATATACAGGAGATACCCAGGTTATACCAGCATGCTCCATATCACTATACATAGGAGATGTATAACTTATACCAGCTGTACATATATAATTACATACAGGAGATATCCAGGTTATACCAGCATGCTCCATATCACTATATACAGGATGTATAACTTATACCAGCTGTACATATATAATTATATACAGGAGATACCCAGGTTATACCAGCATGCTCCATATCACTATATACAGGAGATGTATAACTTATACCAGCTGTACATATATAATTATATACAGGAGATACCCAGGTTATACCAGCATGCTCCATATCACTATATACAGGAGATGTATAACTTATACCAGCTGTACATATATACCATATATACTCGAGTATAAGCCTAGTTTTTCAGCACATTTTTTTATGCTGAAAAAGCCCCCCTCGGCTTATACTCAAGAGAGGTAAAAATAAAAAACAACAATGAAAAACCCACAATACTCCCATTTGCCATCTGTGTCCCCAGCGCGATGGTCTTCCCGGGGGTGCAGCAAACTGCTTGAGAATTCTCCCCGCTGTCATCTCCCTGCTCAGCTTTGAATTCCCCCGGCGTCAGTGATGTATAGGTAAGCGCTGTGATTGGATCGAGTGCCTGTCAATCCCAAACGACGCTCGATAAACCAATCACAGCTATTCAGTGGATGACATCACTGAATGGCTGTGTTTGGTTTATCGAGCGCCGGCTTTGGTGGGCGGGCACTCGAGCCAATCACAGCACTGACGGCGGGGAATTCAAAGCCGAGCAGGGAGATGACCGCCGGGAAGACCATCACGCTGGGGACACAGATGCCGTCTGGGAGGTGAGTATTGTATTTTTTCTTTACCTAGTGTAGCTCGGCTTATACTCGAGTCAATAAGTTTTACCAGTTTTTTGTGGTAAAACTTATTGACTCGGCTTATACTTGGGTTAGCTAATACTAGAGTATATATGGTAATTATATACATAAGATACCCAGGTTATACCCGCATGCTCCATATCACTATATACAGGGGAGATGTATAACTTATACCAGCTGTACATATATAATTATATACAGAAGATACCCAGGTTATACCAGCATGCTCCATATCACTATATACAGGATGTATAGCTTATACCAGCTGTACATATATAATTTTATACAGGAGATACCGAGGTTATACCAGCATGTTCCATATCACTATATACAGGGAAGATGTATAACTTATACCAGCTGTACATATATAATTATATACAGGAGATACCCAGCTTATACCAGCATGTTCCATATCACTATATACAGGATGTATAACTCATACCAGCTATACATATATAATTATATACAGGAGATACTCAAGCTTATACCAGCATGCTCAATATCACTATATACATAAGATGTATAACTTATACCAGCTGTACATATATAATTATATACAGGAGACACCCAGGTTATACCAGCATGTTCCATATCCCTATATACATAAGATGTATAACTTATACCAGCTGTACATGTATAATTATATACAGAAGATACCCAGCTTATACCAGTATGTTCCATATCACTATATACAGGAGCTGTATAACACATACCAGCTGTACATATATAATTTTATACAGGAGATACCTAGGTTATACCAGTATGCTCCATATCACTATATACAGGATGTATAGCTTATACCAGCTGTACATATATAATGCTACACAGGAGATACCCAGGTTATACCAGCATGCTCCATATCACTATATACAGGATGTATAGCTTATACCAGCTGTACATATATAATTTTATACAGGAGATACACAGCTTATACCAGGATGTTCCATATCACTATGTACAAGAGATATATAACATATACCAGCTGTACGTTTTCCTGTATAACATAAGGTATACTCATTTACCCCTGCCCAGTCCCCATAATGATCACTTAATGCCATGCTGGTACCCCTCCCCGCCCTCCTTAGTGCCCTCGGCATCAGCCTAAGTTGCTTTTCGGGAAACAGTTTTCCCTGGGTTACAAAGTATTCTTCACTTGCACACTGTTCCTCCCCGTTATCTGCCTCTGACAGCCATGTGCCGGGACTGATGGTACTTGTAGCTCTACAATAGTCCCATGCATTATAATGCCCTTGTTTATTAACGGCCCAACATGCGGAGAAGCTATAAGATGAGCAGAGCGCGTGTGATGAGCAGCTCAGGGCTTCTCCTGCCATTGTGAAGTCTTCGGCCCACCTCTTGTAGGTAATGAAGGACTACTGAATATAATTAGATATGGAATATACAGGCAGTGATGCCCTCCGGTGAAAGGTACAATTCTGTACATGTACCTTCCGACACTCAGGAACCTGCACCCTTCCCTGTAATGAACACCGCGCTTGGAACCATGACACCGCCGGCAGCGCTGACGAATGACATTGAAGAGAAGAAAACTGTATTAGTTGAACAGGATGCATAATCTTTTGGGGAAAAGCCAACAGGTTATGCTTCATGTAATGGGCAGTGATGGAGTATTGGACGTCTTCCCCACATCCTTTCTCTGCAATTTTATTCCAGCTCCTCATAAATTGCTCTAAAGTAACTGACACAAAACAAATGGGAGTTAACTGCTTGTCTGCTAGCAGAGGAATCTGCTCCATGCCTCGGTGTGGTGACTACAGTGCGGCTTTAACATCAGAGCAGAAAGACGCTGCTAATGGCGCCATTTATGGGTGTTTCTAAAAAAATTACTGTAAAATTTTACGCAGGGGGAGGCAAAAATTTGGACACACCTGTTTAAGTGGTGTGATAATTAGAGAAGTGATTTCTAATGTGTGAAAGTATGAATTAGGAGGGAGGCTGAGTTTTTTGTTGGAGGAGACTTTCAGCAGCCATTTAAAAAACGGCCATATTGAATTCAGCTCAGGTTTTTCAAATGGGAAGGGGGTCATGTGATATATTAGTCTTGGCTAGAATTTACTCAGAAGCGGAATGGCTGTGTCAGTTTTGTTCTATCTTTACTTGCCTAGGAGGGAGGTGGGGGTAAAACTTCACAAAGTGCTTTATATTACGTGTTTGATGTTATCTGTGCATGACTGTACAGGGAAGGCTGTCAATCACGGATAGCTCCGCCCATTGGACTGTTCAGTTTAGGATGTGCAGGGGTTTAAATGAATAAAGTACAAGTTCCACTGAATCTTTCCCCATAAACCCATCAATCTGCTTGACTCCTCCTGATCTATAACATGTGGCCTGCAGTTTGGACAGGAGGTTCAAGCTGACAGACTCCCTTTTAAGTGTCAAATTAAAGTTTAGTACATCTATATAGTGAGAAACTTGGTGACCTTCTGATATACTTCCTTATCCATTCCCCAACATTTTGAGGTTTGCTGTCATTAAATGGAAGAATACATTTTACAGCTGGGGTTTTGCTACAAGCTAACCAATCCAGGCAATCATATGTGAGCTCAACAGCCTGGACTCTAGACTGCTACATTGTAGCAACCTATCAGGACAGGAGGCAGATGTGTGGTTATGATGCTCTGATTTGGTTAGTATGTGGCGTAAACAAGACTATATACATCAACTCCGGAAAGAAAACATCAAACAATGTGGTAGCGCTTCCTGAGAAGGAGGACTTACAGATGTAACACCGCCACCCTTGAAGGATGGTGTGCTACATACGCATCGCAGACCGCCAGACGCCTGTATGCGGTGCTATAATAATCATGTAGCATGTCCAATGCCATTCAGTTTGAATGGTAGTCGTGTTATGCCAATATGGTAGCCGCGCGAAGTCATGCTGAGCCGTAACTCCTTACTGAGGTGCGTTAGCGGTGTTACATCTGTATACGACATTAAATGGACACGGTCAGCGTGAAAACAGACTCGGTAGTGAGTGCTGCCTCATTGAATAGTATGGGTTCATATGCTGTCCGTGTGTCATTAGTGTTTTCAAGGCCCCCACACGGATAAAAAAGCGCTAGTGTATTGAAGGACTTTTGCTAATACAAGTGTCTGGTTCCTTAATCCGAATTTGGATTGAGCTCCCCTGAAAAAGAAATAACTGGAAGTTTCCTTGGACAGCAAGACTTTGCGGCGCACACCTACCCATCATGTGGGTGTTAATCTCCTGCCATATGTTTTTTCAGCTTTATAAAGGGGTTGCTCGGGTACCTGACAGCATTTCTCCTATAACTCCAACTGTGCTAAAGTAATATAATCAGCTGTATTTACTAATCCTCTGCCGTCGCGACGCAGCGCTGCAGCCCTGCTGTTCTCTGCTGTTGAAGGTGATGTCACCAGATGTCACGTGACCACTGCAGCCAATCAGAGGCTGCAGCATCACCGCCTGTTCTCCTGGCATCAGCGATCACATAGTGGCTGCAATGATGCCAGGAGTTCAGAACAGTGATGCTGTGGCCTCCGATTGGCTGCAGTGGTCATGTGATATCTGGTGACATCACCTTCAACAACAAACCCCGGGAAGGATTGTTGGGCTTACAGCTCAGTATTGCGCTGGCAGAGGACGGTAAGTACAGCTGATTTTATTTTAGCACTTGGTACAGGGGAAGATGTTGTCCGGTAACCAAACAATGCCTTTATGGTTCAAAAATATTTTATTGTTATTACAAACGCCATAGAACAATGGTACGTCATCAGACAACACCTTTAAAGCGCAGTAGTTCAGCTTAATGTAAAGATATCGGAGGGAGATTTTTCAATGTAAAAGGATGAGATCTCTTCTGTACCAGCGATGTAATGGAAAGGCAGTAGATGTGCGTTGGTGATAATACAACTTATATGAATAACGATGGGTAACGTACCTGGCTGGTATACATTGCACCAGGTAGGAGGCAAGGTCATGCTATTGGAAGTCTGAATATAAGGTATTAAGGTTCTCAATTTATGGACAGTCTTTTCTTAAAGGTTGCAGTCTGGACTCTTTTCAATTGGCCTATCTGGCCATCAGTATTAATGGACAGGGGTTTGCCGCTTGGGACCTCCAGCAATCAGCTGATCATTTGGCCTTCTGTCTAGTGCTGTGACTCAGATGTTGTTATCAGCGGACAGAGAAGGAAGTGGGAGCACCAGCTTTAGTCCCATTGAAATCAATGGGAGCATCACTCTGCTGCTCCACTTCCTGTTCCTGACATCCTGGCAGGAAGTGCAATAACAGCGCTCTGCTCCCACTTCCTCCCCTATCTGCTGATAATAACATCCGGCCTGCTGCAATGGACAGCAGGTCAGATGATCAGCCAATGGAATCCCAAGTGGCGGACCCCCGTCCATCATCGACTGATCGCCTTTCCGGAGCATACGTCATCAATTTAAAAGAGTTAAGACAATCCCTCTAAATTCCTCCCAATGCTGGATATCCTTATTCAGGGGCGCTGAGTGCACCCCTCTATGAATATATGTTGAGTGGAAAGGGGCTTTAATTCTATTCAAGAGCCAAAGAAAATGTGGAGAGATGTAAAGACCGGCGTTCGCTTCAGTCCAGAAGGAGACATAATCCACAATATTAAGTAGAACAGGAAAGCAGGAAGTAAATAAACATTGCAGGATTCAGAAGAGCCGGTAAACGCGCTCGGCACATACGTCTGCTAAATACACCAAAATCTAATCTCACAAACCATTTATTATGAGGCTGCCAAGTGTCCGATGGACTCACCGCGCTGACCTGGTTTCTGGTAATAAATGAACAGCATTATTTGTCCCTGGCACCGCTGCATCTGTGCCCGCTCAGTCATGCAGCCGCTCGCCTACATATTTGCATGACCTAATTTGCATGTACTATATGAAGAAAAAGTCACAAGTAACAAATGAATGTCACGCATGTTTGCACTGACACACTCAATCTGAAAGCTCTGGCCTGGATACTGGATATTAGCACGCTGGTGCAATCAATATTGGAATAATTGTCAGGGTCTCTACTGCGTCTGATAATGGGGCGGCAAGAGACAGGAAGCACCTAAAAAAAAGCCTGAAGAGGGTGTGCGATAACAGCTGCTATTTACTAATGACCGGCGTATTAATCTACAGAGATATTTGTAAAGGTAATTTAGTATTATGTTCAAATCAAAAGAGACGGATGTGAGAATAGGAGGCTTCCAGATACTGAGAAATGGTGCAAAGTGAACCGCTAATCATAGCAGGTTAGAACATACATTTAACATACGGAGGGGAAGATACAGAATATGGAGTGGAACACATCTGTCTGTATGTATGTCAGAGAGATAGATACATTGTAGAAGATATTGACACAACTTGTTTTTCTGCAGTATCACCTCATGTGGGACTCACCTCCATAAATGCCCCCACTCAGCATAGGTCCTAGAAGAAGCTACTGTGGCCATGTGCCATTTACTGTGCATGTGACTGCCCAGCCAATCAAAGGCTTCAGTGGTGAATCTGCCATCAATGACATGTGACCACTGAAGCTTGTGATTGGCTGAGCAGTGACACATGACCGTCGCAGATTTTTCTGGGATTGAAGCGGAGGAGACCAGGGCACCATTTAAGGAGATGATTAGGCCTTTTTCCATTTACCACCATTCCCTGTTCATAGGGGTTATTTTAGCCCCAGAAAACCCCTTCAAGTAGTAAGACCACTTACCTATATTTTTCAGATACATACCACAGGCATCAGAGAGCCCAGGGTGTGCACCAGCAGCCGGACAGGAAGGGGTCATTGATTCATACTCTTGCACAAAATTCTGCCCTCCCGTCAGTATACTGCAACAGAAATATGGATTCATCTGGCCAGGGGATATTTTTCTGCTACTCAGTGCTACAATTTTTGCGTTCCTTTGCCCGCTGGAATCTCGCCTATCTGTGTCTCTTCGACACAATGGCTCTGGGATTGGCTGCCGGCTATTATAGCCCATCGACGTTAATGAATGGAAAGCTGTGCATTTTTGCACGTTAGTTGAAGCTCCAGTGTTGTGTTCAACTGTTTTTGACTGTGTAGCACATGTTCATCAGAGCGATTCCTGACATCCTCCTCTGACCCCTTTCAGTGATTGGTTATTTCCTTCCACAGGATCCGCTTTCAGTGGATGCTTTTCCTTCATCATGCCATCCTCAGTATACTCTCTACACCACCGGCTAGTCCAGCACCGATGACCGGCCTCATTGGAAGTTGCTCTGATCGCTGGATTTTCCCATCTAATGTGGATTCACACTGAAACTGATCCATGGAAAACTTGTCACGTGATTTTATGCCGCACTCCAAAGCGTCAATCATGAGAGGGTCGGGGGTCTAATAAAGTGGTTATTCATTGTATATGAAGAGAAGAGGGGGAAAAGCTTTGATCCAGCCGTGCCCCAACGGACAACAAGACTTGTTTAGAAATATTTATAAGGAAGAGAAAAAATTCAAGCTCTTCACATTCTGTTATATGTTATCCACTAACACTCCCAGAATCCACTAATACAGTGATAGTGGGCAATGAAACGGTTAAGTATCAGTGGCACCATTTAGGAGGAATTAGTGGTCTGCTCCCTCATCGCCTCCCCTAGTTTTAGTGATACCGCCTGTGGTAAAATAGTATCTAATTGGGAGATGCACTGAATTACAAAAAAAACAGAGCTGATTATTAATTTATGAGCATCTAACACACTACAAAGATCATTTTCTCCCGTTATAGGGTCCTCCACGGACAATATTTTCCATCTACTTATCAATGAAAACAGCTGGATGTAAATTATTAATGCGCAGCATAAATGACTTAATATCTAGAAAATGTCATTTTTTGTTAAACGACATCACCTAGGCTGGCATGAAATATTCCCTTTCCGCATATTAGACTCGGTAGATAAAGCAGATTTTGTAAGATCAGCAATATCCGACTGTAAACTTCATAGAGCCGGAGAAGCTTCGAAGTTTCCAAATTAATTGAAACTTTTTTAATTGTTCATTTCGAGGGACGGTGATCAAATGTGCTCATATTTAAGATACAAGATGCTCTGACTATGTTTGCTGAATACAGTCAGTCGTGTCATGTTCTGTCGGGTCTACACCGGGGGCACATGATATTATAATTGTATATATTTGATATTTACTTCAAATTCTTCACAAATGGGGAGTGTAGCTCCTACTTGTCTCTACTGATCACACAGCCCTGCCACACATTATCACATAAGCTGACTGCCCTCAACAGGATGAGGATACTCCCCCTTCCGAAATACTCTGTGCTGCTGGGACCTCTGCTCATTCTACATAACTCGCAGGCCGGCACATGGCCGACAAAATCGACAGCGCTACAGTACTCACATATAAGTGCAGCCCACACTTTCCAATGGGTTCCTTCTAGAGATGAGCGAGTATACTCGCTAAGGCACATTACTCGAGCGAGTAGTGCCTTAGCCGAATATCTCCCCACTCGTCTCTAAAGATTCGGGGGCCGGCGCCAGTGACAGGTGAGTTGCGGCGGGGAGCGGGGGGGGGGAGAGAGAGATCTCCCCTCCATTCCTCCCCGCTCTCCCCCGCCGCTCCCCGCCCCGCGCCGGCCCCCGAATCTTTAGAGACGAACGGGGAGATACTCGGCTGAGGCACTACTCGCTCGAGTAATGTGCCTTAGCGAGTATACTCGCTCATCTCTAGTTCCTTCACATCAGTGATGTTTTGTAGGCTGCTACATTGCAAAAGAAAAAAATTGCGGCATGCTCTATACAGCCACAATTTGCGATGTTTTGTAGCCCATGTTTCCCTATGGAGCCTTCCTTTCTGTTGCATCATATCACACAAAAACACGGTTTTCATGCAACTTTTACAGTAGGAAGTCCTACTGTTTGATCCCTAAAATAAGCCCTATCTGCATTAAACAAATAATAAAACACAATACATCACCTAACTGCCGCTGTCCGCTCCGCCGCACTTCTCCTTGCAGGTCCCCGACACTTTTTTGAAGTCTTCTATCAGCGCTTCCTGGATTGGAGGTTGAAAAACCCCACCTCCTGGAAGTGCTGGCTCTGATTGGTTCTCGAGCGCCATGGCTCAGCCAATCAGAGCCAGCGCTTGATGAACCAATCACAGCCATCACATTGAGTCTCCCATACACCTTAATTGTGCCTCTCACACAAAGCGTGAGAGATACACACTCAAATAAAATTGTGCCATGCATTATCTTGGCGCGTATTACGCAAGCATACACACTAAGATATGCGCATAACTGGACAAAATCATGCCCATCTGTTTAAGCCCTGACACTGTATAGTTCCCCGATGTGCTGCCAAGACAGCTCTGACTCGTGGAGGTCCGGACACCAGAAGAGCTCTGAGGTGTCCTGTGGTATGCGGCATTGGCAGCAGATTCTTTACGTCCTGTAGGGCCACTCTCATAATCCATTGTTTATAGCGATTACCGCGGTGATTGCAGTACAATGCTCCAATTGATTTCAATGGAGCCTCGCAGACATGCGCTCAATCGTGGAGCTTTCCAGCGCTGTCTGCTCTATTTTGCTGCGTTTAGCGCACCTCATCACCCATCACAATAATGGGGTGCGCTAAAACCCGCTGTTAGCCGCAGGAACGACTGCGGCCCAAACCAAAAGTAAAATCGCAGCATTTTGCCAAGTGCATGTGTGAGAGTGGACTAGTTGTTCGGTGAATCAGTCTTGTTTTTCTCAATCAATTTGAGATCTGGAGGATTTGGAACCAGGTCGTCACCTTCATCACTTTATCATGTTCCTCATCCATTTCTGGATATTGCAGCGCCTATCACGCTGCCTCCACCAACTTGCCTTCTTCTCACAGTGCATTCTGGTGCCATTTCTTTCCGAGGTCAGTGATGCTCCCGGCAGTCCCACTGTTCACTGTCAGCCAAATCTGAAGTCATCCAATGATAGTGAGTGGTGCAGGCCACCCACCTGACAGGCTCAAAGTGCCAGGAGCCAAACTGAACGGAGGCTAGTACAGGAAAACAGAGAGTAGGGACCAAAAACAAGTGCTGAGACACAAATGTAATGGAGGTCACTACGGGAAAATGAGGAGTAGGGGAGGAGAGTAGAGACAAAAGTAAAGCTGCTCTAGATTGAGTGGGGCGACAGCTGCAAAGCTACGTACCACTGTCCTCAGGACATAATTGGTCCTCCTCAAATAGACATTCTGGAGATGTGGCATTTTTTCCAGTTTTCACCCATCCCCTGGATAGGTGGAAACTGATAGATTGGTGAAGGTACGACAACTGGGACCCCATCAATCCCAATGGGGTTCCCATTTGCCCCACTTTCGGTTGCTGCTCTGACCAGAGTAACATCAAATTAAATTGAGTGCTGGTTGTGTATGAGCGATGCCAGTCCATTCATTTTAATGTGGCTGATGGAAATAGTTGAGCTATAGCTCTTCTTATAAATAGAGTGTTAATGCGCATGCATAGGCAGCCCTTACTTCAATGTGAAGCTACTCGGGTTTGAGCAAAGATCCAGCAGTGACCAAAACTGGGGCAAACAGGATCCCCTCCTTGGGATCAGTGAGGTTTCCAGTAGTTGGACCTGCACTGATCTACCAGTTTTCACCTATACTGTGAATGAGTAAAAACTGTCTAAAATGCCCCATCTCTGGAATACCCTTTTAAGTTGTTAAGAACCACATGTATTTGGATTTTGTAACTTGCCCACCCCACTTACTACTACAAAATATGGAGGTTGTCCTAAAGACCAATCAAGAGGAACAGATGCTACAATAACAGGGGAATAAACACTAAATATATGACCCTCATCGCATAAAAAGACAACTCAAAAATTCTTCTGTTCAAGCCTGGCAGTACAGGGGCTCAGTGGTTAGCATTGGTGCCATACAATACTAGGGTCCTGGGTTCAAATCCCACCAAGGACAACATGGACTTTGTTCGTTCTCCCCATGTTTGTGTTGATTTCGCCCTGGTACTCTCCAAAAACATACTAATAGATAAACTTACACTGTGAATTCCCAATGAGGACTTCCAAGTGAGTTATGTGCAAAATAAGTTAAAAAAAACACTAGATTGGCCCCCTGCACATGGGCGGGATTTCTCGCAGAATTTACGCCCGTGCCCGCCTGCATAGGATTGCATTACAAAACGCAATCCTATGTGGGTGGCCGTGATTTGTCCATGTGGAAAACAAATTGCGGCATGTTCTATTTCTGTACGGGTCTGGCAGAGGCCCGCGCAGAAATATCAGTAGGCCGGCAGCTGGCGCATAGCAGACACGGAAGACGCTGGGAGCGGGTGAGCCGCAGGCCTCTGCAGGGGCACGGGTCCGCATCCTGCTGCGAGAATTCTCGCAGGCGGCCATATATGACCTCGGTTGCCTTAAAAGACGACTCGACTTTCTTCTTGTCAAGCTGGGTTGGAGCGTCTATAAACCAACAGCATGTTCTTCTTCCCTGGTCAGATATGCGATGGCTATGAATGGCCTCCAGTCACAAAGCTGCCAGCCTGCAACCTGATAGCCATGACACACAAGCTTGCATTACTCATTTTGATAAATCCCGTATCTTGTTGTCTTGTGCCGGCAGTAAATATATTTTATGTCGTTCCACCACCTTTGTTAGGCAAACGCTAGCAGAGGACTGGGTGCCTGGATTCTGATAAATGCAAAAACTCATTTGGTTTGTGAGTGATTGAGTGCTACCCCTCGTCAGATTCGTTACGATTCCCGTATTAGCATGAATAAGTAATGAGCATCCCGAGCTTTTTTAAATATTTGATTGTATCTTTGTAATGGATTTGTGTCTATCTCATTGTTCTGAAGCCGAGGCGACTTTGTTGATGTCGTAGCTCCTAACCTCCGTCGTCCATCTTTATCAATGGATTTGAAGTCAATTACGTTCATTTGCAAAGATCACTATGTCATAATGTTGTTTCCTTAAGGAAGAGTTTATTGCGTTGTCGCCGTCGTATAACGTTTATTGAGCGCTGATGAATTGAAAAATCAGTACAGTTTCCTTCTCTAACAACACAATAACCTCTTTAAAAATTAAAAACTCTACTTATATGAGCGGCTGAGCGAAGAGGGAGGCTGGGTGATATATAAAGGGCGTCTGTTCTCTTCGATTCAGACGTATAAGGGGGATTTTGTGGGAGAACGGGGCTTGAAACGGACACCTACATTAGGGACACCTCGGAGGGGGCAACCCCAGAAACAGGTCTGGTGGCCAATATGCATGGCGTATCAATCAGTATACAGTAAATCATTATTGATGGCTTTAAAGGGCTTTATTATTAAGTGTTGAGCTGACCCCGATGATGTACAGAACATTAATTGAGAGCGAACAAGGTAACATCCCTCCCAGCTATTTGCAAAGCTACTCTGTATAGCTTAATGGGAGAGACGCTGGCCTAATTTATAAATGATCGCTTTACTGCCGGCCTATTTCATGTGATTATTATACGGAAAATCTTATTCTTGGGTTTTTCAGATGCTGTGTAAATATATCAATTTGGCTTTCAAAAATAATTGAAAAGTTATTTGTAGAAATGAAAAATGACTCGTTGCAAATTAAGAAAATCTGATTCCGGCGCTCAAAGTGCAGCTTTCTGCAGAATGAAAATTAGCAAATTCTCCGTCGGCTGCAGGAGAGGCCGCAGAGCAAGGCGTACGGTGGCAGCAAAATTCCACCCTCCAGCTTCCGATGTGCAGCGTTACATTTATAATTTGTATCATGACTATTTAGAAAGCGTTAATAGCTAAGTGTTTACACAAACAGGATAGAATAGGGCTGAGACACTTCCTCAAAGGGCTGGCAGTCTAAAGGTGCCTTTTACACGGGCCGATAGTCGCCAGATTCATCGCTCGGATGATCGATTTTGGGCGATGGTCGGCCTGTGTACACACGGCCCTCGACAGGGAATTGAAACGGAACGACTGCTGAGCGGCTTCTCGCTCGGTGTAAACAGGAGTCGCTCAGTCTATGAGCGACTGCCTGTTTACTATGGAAGCGAGCAGACCGGAGTGATCCGCGGCTCGCTCCACCGCCATTTATTTGAACGACTAGCGCTCCTGTTTAAAGCACAGCAGTGATAGTCACTGGTATGGCTGTCAGGCACCTATGGCTACAGCAATCGTACCATGTAAAGGTATCTTAAGTCTCTGCTTACATCTACACCGGAGGCTCCACTTTGACACTATGTCCTAGGGACCTTGTTATGAGCCCTTAGGGGGACATAGGCGGCACCCTTCAGGAGAAAACCCCTGTTTTTCCCGGTTTATTATGTTAAATAACATCTGCCTAGGAACAGCGCCCTTCTTGATTGGCTGCTTGCAGCTAATTTTCTGGTTGGTCAGCTTCCTCTCATGATAGGATTTATGTTACTGGGTGAGACTGGCCATGTGACCTGGTAAAGCTGAGACTATGAGGACCCCGATGATTGATGGAGTAGGCAAGTTACAAAGTCGGAGCCTGCGCTGTTCCCCCCATAGTTTCCTTAATAACCTTAGAGTCCAGCAACCGCTTTATCTAGCCAGACAGCCCCATCTCATTCTAAAGGAAGTGTGGAGGAACCAATGGATATCTTTCAACATGGTGAAGAAGTTGTATACTTTAATGTTTGCTATGAGAAATGTATGTGCATGGTGCTGGGTCATCAAGTCAAAGTAAACTGTGTGCCTTCAGTTTAACTGTTTCATCAAAGGACTTGTCTCTTCATTTCACCATAGAACTCACTTACACTAAGGCACTGGCGTCACAAATAATCTGCATTAATCACTTGATGCCGAAAAACCTCTGATGCGTTATAGTCTCGCACGTAGTTAATACTTTACGTAAGAATGATAGAGCAGGATCTATCTCCCCGCTTTTACTTTCAAACTTGCGCGCCCTAGCTTGGAGTTTGAATAGTCAAAACAAAAACCCCGGTTCATTCGTCAATATGCTCTGTAGCGTTAAGCGTGATAGCGCATGCCCCATGTGTTTTTGCCCTAAGAAACAAAAAAATTAAATGGCTTAAAATCCAACCTGTTTGACCCTTGTTCCCTCTAAATGTTCCCATAAACATTAGATTGTGGGTGAACATTGTCCAATATCTAGTGTGTCTGGCCAGTTTTATCATTCTGCTACATGAATGGGTAAGAGTGACTTTACATGGAACAGCTATTGTCCAAACAGTCACTTGAAATACTAGCTACAGTGAGTTGTTAGTGTACGAATGTCCGTGTGCTTTTATACACAGCGGTTGTTGTAAGGACAGTATTGTTCGAAACATGTAGGCAACTTATTGGAACTTGGATACGGCTAGTTGCACTTATTGTTTGTATTTGGAACAGCTAAAGAGCATATTGGATTTTATTCCACTACTGGAATCCTGTTTCTATTCGGATGATAGTTGTCCCGTGTAAAGCCACCCTAAGACGATATGGGTACATGTTGTATGTCTGCCATATGACAGGTATGGTGAGTGAAGGTAAAAAATGCCTCAGGACGGCACAGATCTAGGACCATTATAAAGACAGTTTCCAATGCATAATAAGAAAACAAGAGAAGAGTTCAAGAGAATACCTGCAGTGTGGAGGCGCTCAGGAGGTGAGTACAGAATCGGCACATGTAGTAGTACTGCCAAATATCACACAAATTCATCATCAACCATTTTATCTAGCGATAGCTTGCTCCTCCCGTCTCTTTTGAGTAAATTCAATGGCAGCAGTATTAAATCATCAACTTTTGTAAGGGTGGCTTTACATAGGATGACTTTTGGGCAAATACGTGCCATCAGTCATCCCAATACATATTGCTTTTGCACTTTCACACAGGAGCGATAGTCATTCAGTGACTGGAGGAGGAGTGTGTTGGAGATCTCTTCTGGCCGCCCATCTCTATTCACTGTGGGCTATAAGAGCAAACGACCAGTCCCAGCACCATTGTGTCGAAGAGGAAAAGCATGGCAAGAATCCAGTGGGCAAAAGAGCGCAAAACTTGTATTACTGAGCAGTGGAAAAATATCACCTGGTCAGCGGAATTCAGATTTCTATTGCCACGTGCCACTGAGAGGGCAGAATTTGGCACAAGCAAAATGAAGCAATGACCCCTTCCTGTCAGGCTGGTGGAGGTGGACTGCAGGGAATAATTTCTTGGTGCACCTCGTTTCCTGTAGACGGATACCTCAATGAATTGCTGCGGTTCTGAAGGCCAAAGACAATCTGACTTGCAACTAGATGAGGTCTCTAAAGGCCCATTTACACGGAGCAATGATCGCTCAAAAATCGTTCAAAAGCGATCGTTTGAGCGATAATCATTGTGTCTAAAGGCGCGGCCATCGTGCACTTTTCGTGTACTGCTAGTTGATCGTTAAATTCAAGTCAGCCTAAAAATCATTGTGCAGTCTTATCAGGAGTTCTCCGTGGGTAGTGCTTATAGCATTGTTTCCCACTGGAGAACAATGGAGCTGAATGCAGATAAGAGCCCTCCGGCTCTTCATTTGTACGCTAATAAGCTACTAAGTAGCTACTTAATACTTTATACAAAATGATCGCTCAAAGCTGTCACTCAGACTCTCATTTTTGAGCGATCATCGCTCCATGTAAATGGGCCTTAATAAAGTGAGCAGTCAGTGTATTTTTCACTGATCGCGGGAGAAGAGGACATGATGTGAGGAATTGCCGAGACTTTGTGTCAACTTTCTGTACTTCGTGTTCCTTTAAAGTAAACAAATGCTACAACCTGGTGAGGAGACGGATATCTGCTGGGCCTGAAAAAGCTGTGAATTTACTTCCAGACAACAAGATTTGACACGCTAGTAAAATGTCACAACTGAAGCCCCGCTTTCTCTCTATAGATCCATATCTATCTCACCAGCGCTCATTTTCTGGGAATCATTCATATTCTTATCACTTTTTTGTATCTCGAATGACTTAAAGGTGTTACTTTTCCTACTTAATTCTGTTTGTAGATGGCTGTGTGTACTTTCCAATTAATTGATGATAATGATTTAAATGCCGCCGTTCTGTTACATTTCCTAAATGAAATCCTCAAAATAATTTCAAGTGATAGAACACTAAGCCAGGAGATAATAAATCTCTGTAACAATGGGATTAGTGTTAAGAAACTAATGTGAAACCGATGCAAATCTCGCAGTGACGGAGGATTTTGAAGATGTACGCATTATGAACATGACACGATTAAAACGAAATGGTCCTGATCCCATCTTTTAAAACCTTCTCATTTCAGGAGTAGCTATGTTTAGGAAATACATTAGCTGAATCACATACAAAAGCAATTTCTATCATGGATTACTGATTTGCAAAGAACAAAATCTAATTAACAGCAGTTTGCTGGATTCTGGGTCCTGGGTTATATCTTTAAGACGAGCCTATGAGGTCAAGATTTGTCTAAGCACAAGAAGGGCTTAAAGATCTTCTGCTTTTGTTTTAATGTGGATTAATGTGTTTACAATGCAAACTGAAAACTTTTGCAGAGGATGAGGATTATATTTTAATTTGCTGCTCGTGGCTAAAAATCAGACACATTACACCACTTAACATGGTCACGATAGGACTGTATTACACTCTACACACGGGATAATCAGCCTCCGGACCTGAAGGGATCCCTGGACTGAACCATAATATGTACATATACAGGATGTAGTCAAAAACCCGGATCCGGCGCTAGATCTCACTACTGATGTCCTATGGTGAAATAACAGTAGTGTACCTGAATAGGAAGGTATGGATGTGCTACACAATGGTATGGTGCATGACCCCTGGTGGCCCCGGAACATGGATTTCTATTTACTGTTGTGGCCCCTGTAAGAGATGGAGAGTAAAACCTAATTGCAAAGTTGAAGAGTAGCATCTGAGAGGCAGAAATCTGCTTTCCGCGTCTCGCTAAATCCTGTGGGACCGCGGCAATGACTGAAGTAAGGACAATGTACTGGAAGTGGCTCCTCCTGCTATGATACATGCATGGAGTCATTCCTCAGTGCAGTGCAGGACTGACGCTATTATTGTGGGACCGAGTTAGTGAACAGTGAAGCGACAATTCGGTGCAGATTACCAGTAAGAGCATGACCCAATCAGAAGACAATGCAAATTCAAGCGCCTCATTGGACCTGTGTTCATGTCAGGGACTTAACTCGGATCATACCTGAATCTCCTGTAGACGACGGCGGATGACTTCCTGGATGATCGGCCCCTATTGTAGCAGGAGGAGCCACTTCAAGTACACTTTCCTTACTTCAGTCATTGCAGCCATTCCACGGGATTTAGAGCGACGCGGAAAGTGGATTTCTGCTTCTTACATGCTACTCTTCAACTCTGCAATTGAATTTTACTCTCTGCCTCTTACAGGGGCCACAAAGCAAAATTAAAATGCATGTTCCGGGGCCCCCAGGGGCCCGTGCGTCATACCATTGTGTAGTACATCCATGCCTTCCTATTCAAATATGCTACTGTTATTTCACTATAGGACCCCATTATTGAGATTAAACACTGGATTCACCTTTTTGACTGCACCCTGTATAAACCCAACATGACTTGAACATAGAACATAATCTATAACTGTATTTACTGGTCTATTAAGTCACACGATCACTGAACAGGTACAGTTAGGCTGGGTTCTCACAGGGCGAATTCTCGGTGGAAATCTTGCAGTTTGGCCGCAGCGAAAAACCGTGAGATTTCCGCCAGGAGAACTGCCGCTGCAAAACTCGCTCTTCTACTGCGGACGGCACTCCCATAGAGGAGAGCGTGGCCGCAACGGGAAAAAAAATGAACATGCTGCGGCCAGCAAATCCACGCTTAGCCGCAGCGGATTTGCCGTCCCGTGTGGACGAGATTTCTGAGAGATCTCGTCCACATGGCTGGCTAATCCCGGGATTAGCGGCCGCATGCGGATTTTCCGTGGCCAAATTCCGCACGGAATTTCCGTGGCAAATCCGCCCAGTGTGAACCCAGCCTTAAGGTTGCTGATATACTTCAGATAAGTGTCAGCCTCCGACCCTCAGTCTCATACACTCTCTGCTGAGAACAGTGTTGTCAGGCACTTCTGCCAGTAGCTTATCTCTCAGATGAATAAAGGATCAGGCATGCTGAAATACAACATGCCTTATCCTTCTTTTCCTTGAAACCTACTATTCGGGAAGAGTCAAGACTCCTCTAAATGCATTAGGTACCCTGTTTCCCTGAAAATAAGACATACTCTGAAATTAAGGCATAGCATGATTTTCCAGAATTTTTGAGGATGCAAAATGATTTTTCAGGCTTTTTGAGGATGCTTGAAATATAAGCCCTACTCCAAAATTAAGCCCTGCTAACAGTTAATTAAAAAAGTCAATTTAAATAGTGTCCAGGCAGCTATACATGTAAAAAAAAGGTAAACCTTTTTGAACAAAAATTAATATAAGACACTGTCTTATTTTCAGGGAAACACGGTAGTTGGCCAAACTCATTTTTCCACACTCCAGACGTCTCCTTAGTACAAGATCGGCCATGGAAAAGTAGTCTGGCACTGCACTTTTATGAAGGTTGTCTAAAAGTAAGTGTGTCTTTGTTGCCCAAAGCAACCAATCACAGCACGGCTTTCATTTTTTATACTGCTAAGGTAAAATCAACTCTGCCCTGTGATTGGTTGCGATAGGCAACAAAGATTTTCTTTTAGACAGCTTTCATACGAGTGTGGTGCTGGGCTGATTTTTCATGGCCCACCTTCTATATTGCTTGCAAAACACGCCGTAAGCAGTGAGCAAAAAGTCATCTGAACCCTAAAATTGTACCAATGAAAGTGTGAGCTTGTCCTGTAAGAAATGTAAGTCCTGACACAGCTCCATAGGGGGAAAATAAAAAGGCTATGGCTCCCAGAATATGGTGACACAACATATAGAGGAAAAGGGTTTTATGTGCAGGTAGTAACACGTACAAAACCTGTGTGCAGTAAGCTGTGTTTTACCAGAATTGTAGCCACACGATAAAATAAACATTATATGACACGGAAATTGCTGTAAAATAAAACTATACAAAATAATGCCAGAATTGCTATTTTTCATCACTACACCTCCTAAAAACATGATAAAGAGATCTAAATTTCCCATGCACCCCTAAATGGTACCAATGGGCATGTCAACTCATCCCACAAAAGAAGGCCCTCATGCAGATCCGTAGATGAAAAAATAAAGAAGTTGTGTCTCTCTGAATATGATAATGCAAGAAAAAAATGATTCCAACAAAAATGCTTTGTAAAAGTAGTTAAAAATAATTATAAAAAAAATAATACAAATAAATCAATAAGGTCTTGCCGTAATTGTACTGATCCACAGATTGAGGTTACCATATTATTTATACCATACAGTGAACGGTTTACGGAAAAATGTCAGAGCTGTTTGTTTTTTTTCAACAGTTTGCCTCTTAAAAGTACAATGAAAATGAAATTTAAAACTGTGTTTTCACCCCAAAATGGTACCAATGATAACATCAGATTATCATGCGAAGGACAAGCCCTCACAGAGCTCCATAGATGGACAAATATAAAAGTTATGGTTCTCTGAATTTGGCGTTGAAATATAATTTTGAGCAAAAATAGTAAAATTTAAAAAAAAACTATATAAATTGAGCATCACTCTAATCATACTGACCCACGAAATAAAATTATCATGTCATGTGCACCACACGGTCAATGCAGTAAGAACAAAACCAGAGCAACAATGAAGGAATTACTGTTTATCTTATACCCCCCCTACAAAAAAAAAGATATTAAGCCCGGCTTTACTCCGCACAGCTTACATATGGTCCACATTATAAATTGACCTACCAGTAAATACTGTAGTGGCCCAGAGTGAGTGAGGCCCCTCCATAATGTTATATGTCTGTCTCGTACCATTGTCTTGTCAGTGTCTTAAAGGGGTTGTCCCGCGCCGAAACGTTTTTTTTTCAACCCCCCCCCCCCCCCCCCCCGTTTGGCGCGAGACAACCCCGATGCAGGGACTTTAAAAAAGAACAGCGCAGCGCTTACCTGAATCCCCGCGCTCCGGTGACTTCTATACTTACCGGTTGAAGATGGCCGCCGGGGTCTTCTCCCTCCGTGGACCGCAGCTCTTCTGTGCGGTCCATTGCCGATTCCAGCCTCCTGATTGGCTGGAATCGGCACGTGACGGGGCGGAGCTACACGGAGCTACACGGAGCCATATAGAGAACAGCAGAAGACCCGGACTGCGCAAGCGCGTCTAATTTGGCCATTAGACGGCGAAAATTAGACGGCAACCATGGAGACGGGGACGCCAGCAATGGAACAGGTAAGTGAAAAACTTTTTATAACTTCTGTATGGCTCATAATTAATGCACAATGTACATTACAAAGTGCATTAATATGGCCATACAGAAGTGTATAGACCCACTTGCTGCCGCGGGACAACCCCTTTAATTGTGGAGTGCATTTGGTATGTGTATTGCACCTCTGCAGCACTGAATGGGTTAATGTTTGGGTTAGGTCTTGAAAATGTATCATGTTGTATGTCACGTGATTATGTCTTATATATGTGTTTGCAAGGATGCTGGTGAGGCAGTCTAAACTAGGCTAGTCAATGCCAGAGAGTCTGAGAGAGTCTTGCAAGAGTCTAGCCTGTGCTAATCTAAGTCTGCAAGAAGTGAGTGAACCCCGCAGACACAGATTGGTCTGTATGTGTACAGAATGGAAGAAACTGAGCGATTCACTTCTGCTTGGCCTGGGACCAGTCTACCCAGGATATGCCAGTGCAATCACTGAATGCTTAGTAAGAGAAGGACCGTTGCTTGGCCAGAAGTACAGCGCAAGAAGTGTGTGTTGACGGGTAGAGAGTGGGAGAGAGAGTCGCTAGGAGTGGGATCACACAGATAACTAGGACTGTGGATTGTCCGGATTACCCCGAGAGTCCTCCCTGTCACACCACCTTGACTTGTAGTATCTGTGCCAAACTACTGTTGTAAATTGGAATTTGCTGAAGCTAGAGTAAACAGACACTGCCGACTGTTCCCGGTTTGTCCAGAAAGTTTCCCTGTGTGTGGACTAAGTTATTTACTTTACTAAGATTCACTGCAGAGGATGGAACGGTGGCATCACAAGTGACAAAGAACTTTAAGGTAACTCCTGGTTACTTTTTCCCTGTGACCTTCCCCAGCAGTGACTTGGGCAGCTCCCAAGATACCCCCCGGGAAAGAGATGGTAGGGCCACCATGACAGAAATTCTTATCTACCCCGCCATCTCCTCAGCTGTGGACCCACTCTTTGGACGCTGAAATACCACAAAAAAATACTTCTCATACCCCTAGAGGAATACATTAAAGGGTGAAATTTTCGAAATGGGGTCACCTTTGAGGGGATTCCACTGTGCTGACTACTTCATGGGCTCTGCAAATGCGATATGGCGTCTGAAAATTATTCCAGCAGAGCGTGCGTTCCTTTCCTTCTGTGTCCTGCCATGCATCCAAACAGCAGTTTATGTCCGCATATGGGACATGTCTGTACATACCGTGTTTCCCCGAAAGTAAGACAGTGTCTTACTTTCTTTTTATCCCCAAAAGCCCCACTATGTCTTACTTTCGGGGTATGTCTTATATTGGAAAATGGAGCATGAAAAAATCTGGACCATGCTCCATTTTCATGCGGGTCTCCCGCGGGGACGGCTCCCGCGGGCTTCTATTAAAGCCTATGGAAGCCGTCCGGATCCGCGGGACACAAAAATCAGATTGTACTCACACGCTCCGGTTCTTCTCTTCGCCGCGGCGCCATCTTCTCTCAGTCGCGGCCGGATCATTTTGCTTCGGCCCGGCGCATGCGCGGGGCACGTCACCGACGTCATCATGCACATCCGCCGAGCCGAAGAAAGAAGATCCGGCCGCGACGAGAGAAGATGACGCCGCAGCAAAGGAAGTATCCGGAGCGTGTGAGAGGTAAGTTAATTCTGATTTATTCCTATTTTCAGCGCTCATGTCCGCGGGGCAGGAGGGACCCGCTGCAGATTCTCCATGGAGAATCTGCAGCGGATCTGATTTTCCCCGTGGACATGAGGCCAAAGGCGGCAGACGCGGTGACGTATGGAGGGGGGGGCGACGCGGAAGTGGGCAGGAGGCGGCGCGCAGCTAGATGAGAGGGAGGCGGCAATACCCCCGTGTTTCCCCGAAAGTAAGACATATGTCTTACTTTCGGGGTACGGCTTACATTGGCCGACCCCCCTGAAACCCCCGATACGTCTTACAATCGGGGGTGTCTTACTATCGGGGAAACACGGTAGAAGAAATTGGGTAGCAAATTTTGTAGTGCTTTTTCTCATACAGCTCTTTGTGAAAATAACAAAAATTAGGGCTAAATCTACATGTTTTTCAAAATATACTGCATTTTTTACTTTTATGGCCTAATGTTAACAACTACCACCAAACCCTGTAGGGTTAAAACACTCACTATAACTTTCTGAGGAGTGTTGTTTCTAAAATGGGGTCTTCTGAGGGGTATTTCTTATGTCTTGGCACCTCAAGGCTTCTGTAAACCTGAAATGGTGCCTGGAAAATGTCACAATAAAAAGGGGACTCCTAAAATCCTGTGTTTGAGTCCTGCTTCACACTGGGGCCACACATAGGTGATTTCTGAAAACTGCAAAATCAGAGTAACACATATTGAGTTTAGTTTATCTGATGACTCCCACCGTGTTACAGAGAAAATGTTTACGAAACTGAAAAATCTGCAAGAAAAATTAAATCTTCAAATTCCGCTCAACTTTAACTTCTGTGAAAGACTTAATTAAAGGGGTGGTCTCGCGAAACCAAGTGGGGTTATACACTTCCGTATGGCCATATTAATGCACTTTGTAATGTACATTGTGCATTAAATATGAGCCATACAGAAGTTATTCCACTTACCTGTTCCGTTGCTAGCGTCCTCGTCTCCATGGTTCCGTCTAAATTCGCTGGCAGCTTGCTTTTTTAGACGCGCTTGCGCAGTCCGGTCTTCTCCATTCAGCACGAGCCGCTTCAGTGTGCTCCCCGCTACAGCTCTTCTGCGCATGCGCAGACGAGCTGTCACTGCTCGGGAGCGCGCTGAAGCGGCCATTCTGCACCATCCTCTGTTAGAGGAAGGTGCAGAAACTGGAGCTGCCCAGCGGAGAAGCCCAGCCCAGCCCAGCAGCCCCGAGAAGCCTCCCAGGTAAGTGATGGGTCGGGGGGGGCTGCCGCTGCGCCGGGCTGCGCCGGGGGGGCTGCCGCTGCGCCGGGCTGCGCCGGGGGGGCTGTCGCTGCGCCGGGGGAACTAGCGCTAGGCCGGGGGGGGCTGTCGCTGCGCCGGGGGAGCTAGCGCTAGGCCGGGGGGGGCTGTCGCTGCGCCGGGGGAGCTAGCGCTAGGCCGGGGGGGCTGTCGCTGCGATGGGGGGGCTGTCGCTAGGCCGGGGGAGCTAGCGCTAGGCCGGGGGGGCTGTCGCTGCGATGGGGGGGCTGTCGCTAGGCCGGGGGGGCTGTCGCTAGGCCGGGGGGGCTGTCGCTAGGCCGGGGGGGCTGTCGCTAGGCCGGGGGAGCTAGCGCTAGGCCGGGGGGGCTGTCGCTAGGCCGGGGGGGCTGTCGCTGCGATGGGGGGGGCTGTCACTAGGCCGGGGGGGCTGTCGCTAGGCCGGGGGGGCTGTCGCTAGGCCGGGGGAGCTAGCGCTAGGCCGGGGGGGCTGTCGCTGCGATGGGGGGGCTGTCGCTAGGCCGGGGGGGCTGTCGCTGCGCCGGGGGAACTAGCGCTGGGGAGCCGGGGGCTAGCGCCGGTTACCTGCTGTCTGGTCGGCGGCTGCGGGGCGTCTGGTCGGCGGCTGCGATGCGTCCGGTTGCCATGGAGACACAGCTGGCGGCGTCTCGGGAGCGCGCACGTCGGGCTGCAGCGAGCGACTGGGAAAGAGCCGGCGGCCATCTTGAGGAAACTTTTATAACTTGCTGAAACGCTGGAACGGTAAGTACGAACCAGCTAGAAATGTCATTTACAGGGGGGCTTAGTAATGTGTGTTTAATGGGGGGGACTGGGCAAAAAAAAAAATTAACTGCTTCCTCGAGACATCTCCTTTAAAACAAACTTTGTAAATGCGGTTTTGAAGAGTTTGAGGGGTGCAGTTTTTAATACGGGATCATTTATGGGTAGAGATGAGCGAGTATACTCGCTAAGGCACATTACTCGAGTGAGTAGTGCCTTAGCCGAGTATCTCCCCGCTCGTATCTAAAGATTCGGGTGCCGGCGGCGGCTGGGGAGCGGCGGGGGAGAGCGGGGAGGAACAGAGGGGAGATCTCTCTCTTCCTCTCTCCCCCCGCTCCCCGCCGCAACTCACCTGTCACCCGCGCCGGCCCCCGAATCTTTAGAGACCAGCAGGGAGATACTCTGCTAAGGCACTACTCGCTCGAGTAATGTGCCTTAGCGAGTATACTCGCTCATCTCTATTTATGGGGGTTTCTAATATATAGATACCCGAAGTCACTAGAGATGAGCGAGCACCAAAATGCTCGGGTGCTTGTTACTCGAGACGAACTTTTCACGATGCTCGAGGGTTCGTTTCGAGTAACGAACCCCATTGAAGTCAATGGGCGACCCGAGCATTTTTGTATTTCGCCGATGCTCGCTAAGGTTTTCATTTGTGAAAATCGGGGCAATTCAAGAAAGTGATGGGAACGACACAGCAACGGATAGGGCAGGCGAGGGGCTACATGTTGGGCTGCATCTTAAGTTCTCAGGTCCCACTATTAAGCCACAATAGCAGCAAGAGTGGGCCCCCCCCCCAACAACTTTTACTTCTGAAAAGCCCTCATTAGCAATGGATACCTTAGCTAAGCACCACACTACCTCCAACAAAGCACAATCACTGCCTGCAGGACACTCCGCTGTTACTTCTCCTAGGTTACATGCTGCCCAACCCCCCCTGCACGACCCAGTGTCCACAGCGCACACCAAATTGTCCCTGCGCAGCCTTCAGCTGCCCTCATGCCACGCCACACTCATGTCTATTTATAAGTGCGTCTGCCAGAGGAACCGCAGGCACACACTGCAGAGGGTTGGCACGGCTAGGCAGCGACCCTCTTTAAAAGGGGCGGGGCGATAGTCCACAATGCTGTACAGAAGCAATGAGAAATCCAATCCTGTGCCACCTCCATCTGGAGCTGCACACGTGGGCATAGCAATGGGGAACCTATGTGCCACACACTATTCATTCTGTCAAGGTGTCTGCATGCCCCAGTCAGACGGCGGTTTTTTATAAATAGTCACAGGCAGGTACAACTCCGCAATGGGAATTACGTGTGCACCCACAGCATGGGTGGCTCCCTGGAAACCCACCCGCTGTACATAAATGTATCCCATTGCAGTGCCCTGGACAGCAGAGCTAACGTCAGATGAAATGCAGGTGGTCTTCGGCCCACACTGCATGCCCCAGTCAGACTGGGGTTCTTTAGAAGTGGAAACAGATGCATTTACAACTCCCTGTGGACCCACAGCATGGGTGGCTCCCTGGAACCCACCGGCGGTACATAAAAATATCCCATTATAGTGCCCAACACAGCTGATGTAATGTCAGCTGTAATGCAGGTGGGCTAAAAATTAATTTGATTACACTGTAGGCGAAGGCCCACAAAAATTGCTGTATCAACAGTACTAATGTACCTCAGAAAAATTGGCCATGGCCAACCAAGAGGGCAGGTGAAACCCATTAATCGCTTTGGTTAATGTGGCTTAATTGGTAACTAGGCCAGGAGGCAGCCCAGTTAAAATAAAAATTGGTTGAGGTGAAAGTTTCAACGCTTTAATGAGCATTGAAACGTATAAAAATTGTTTAGAAAAATTATATGACTGAGCCTTGTGGGCCTAAGAAAAATTGCCCGCTGGTGGAGAAGAGAAGTCTGATGAAATCCAGGCTTTGTTCATCTTGATGAGTGTTAGCCTGTCGGCACTGTCGGTTGACGGGCGGGTACGCTTATCCGTGATGATTCCCCCAGCCACACTAAACACACTCTCTGACAAGACGCTAGCCGCAGGACAAGCAAGCACCTCCAGGGCATACAGTGCGAGTTCAGGCCACGTGTCCAGCTTCGACACCCAGTAGTTGTAGGGGGCAGAGGCGTCACGGAGGACGGTCGTGCGATCGGCTACGTACTCCGTCACCATCCTTTTACAGTGCTCCCGCCGACTCAGCCGTGACTGGGGAGCGGTGACACAGTCTTGCTGGGGAGCCATAAAGCAGTCAAGGGCCTTAAAGAGTGTTGCCCTGCCTGTGCTGTACATGCTGCCTGATCTCCGCGCCTCCCCTGCTACCTGGCCCTCGGAACTGCGCCTTCGGCCACTAGCGCTGTCGTATGGGAATGTTACCATCAGTTTGTCCGCCAGGGTCCTGTGGTATAGCATCACTCTCGAACCCCTTTCCTCTTCGGGTATGAGAGTGGAAAGGTTCTCCTTATACCGTGGGTCGAGCAGTGTGTACACCCAGTAATCCGTAGTGGCCAGAATGCGTGTAACACGAGGGTCACGAGAAAGGCATCCTAACATGAAGTCAGCCATGTGTGCCAGGGTACCTGTACGCAACACATGGCTGTCCTCACTAGGAAGACCACTTTCAGGATCATCCTCCTCCTCCTCCTCAGGCCATACACGCTGAAAGGATGACAGGCCAGCAGCATGTGTACCCTCACCAGTGGGCCAAGCTGTCTCTTCCCCCTCCTCCTCATCTTCCTCCTCCTCCTCCTCCTCACCGCGCTGAAATATAGACAGGAGGGTGCTCTGACTATCCAGCGACATACTGTCTTCCCCCGGCTCTGTTTCCGAGTGCAAAGCGTCTGCCTTTATGCTTTGCAGGGAACTTCTCAAGAGGCATAGCAGAGGAATGGTGACGCTAATGATTGCAGCATCGCCGCTCACCACCTGGGTAGACTCCTCAAACTTTCCAAGGACCTGGCAGATGTCTGCCAACCAGGCCCACTCTTCTGAAAATAATTGAGGAGGCTGACTCCCACTGTGCCGCCCATGTTGGAGTTGGTATTCCACTATAGCTCTACGCTGCTCATAGAGCCTGGCCAACATGTGGAGCGTAGAGTTCCACCGTGTGGGCACGTCGCACAACAGTCGGTGCACTGGCAGATTAAACCGATGTTGCAGGGTGCGCAGGGTGGCAGCGTCCGTGTGGGACTTGCGGAAAGTGCGCAGAGCCGGCGCACCTTTCCGAGCAGGTCTGACAAGCGTGGGTAGCTTATCAGAAAGCGCTGAACCACCAAATTAAAGATGTGGGCCAGGCATGGCACGTGCGTGAGGCTGCCGAGCTGCAGAGCCGCCACCAGGTTACGGCCGTTGTCACACACGACCATGCCCGGTTGGAGGCTCAGCGGCGCAAGCCAGCGGTCGGTCTGCTCTGTCAGACCCTGCAGCAGTTCGTGGGCCGTGTGCCTCTTATCTCCTAAGCTGAGTAGTTTCAGCACGGCCTGCTGACGCTTGCCCACCGCTGTGCTGCCACGCCGCGCGACACTGACTGCTGGCGACGTGCTGCTGCTCCGGACACATCTTGATTGCGAGACAGAGGTTGCGTTGGAGGAGGAGGAGGAGGGTGGTTTAGTGGAGGAAGCATACACCGCCGCAGATACCACCACCGAGCTGTGGCCCGCAATTCTGGGGGTGAGTAGGACGTGAGCGGTCCCAGGCTCTGACTCTGTCCCAGCCTCCACTTAATTCACCCAATGTGCAGTCAGGGAGATATAGTGGCCCTGCCCGCCTGTGCTTGTCCACGTGTCCGTTGTTAAGTGGACCTTGGCAGTAACCGCGTTGGTGAGGGCGCGTACAATGTTGCGGGAGACGTGGTCGTGCAGGGCTGGGACGGCACATCGGGAAAAGTAGTGGCGACTGGGAACTGAGTAGCGCGGGGCCGCCGCCGCCATCATACTTTTGGAGGACTCCGTTTCCACAACCTTATACGGCAGCATCTCCAGGCTGATAAATTTGGCTACGTGCACGTTTAACGCTTGAGCGTGCGGGTGCGTGGCGGCGTACTTGCGCTTGCACTCAAACACTTGCGCTAGCGACGGCTGGACGCTGCGCTGACAGACATTGCTGGATGGGGCCGAGGACAGCGGAGGTGAGGGTGTGGGTGCAGGCCAGGAGACGGTAGTGCCTGTGTCCTCAGAGCGGGGTTGGATCTCAGTGGCAGGTTGGGGCACAGGGGGAGAGGCAGCGGTGCAAACCGGAGGCGGTGAACGGCCTTCGTCCCACCTAGTGGGGTGCCTGGCCATCATATGTCTGCGCATGCTGGTGGTGGTGAGGCTGGTGGTGGTGGCTCCCCGGCTGATCTTGGCGCGACAAAGGTTGCACACCACTGTTCGTCGGTCGTCTGCACTCTCAGTGAAAAACTGCCAGACCTTTGAGCACCTCGACCTCTGCAGGGTGGCATGGCGCGAGGCGGCGCTTTGGGAAACAATTGGTGGATTATTCGGTCTGGCCCTGCCTCTACCCCTGGCCACCGCACTGCCTCTTGCAACCTGCCCTGCTGCTGCCCTTGCCTCCCCCTCTGAAGACCTGTCCTCAGTAGGCGTAACAAACCAGGTGGGGTCAGTCACCTCATTGTCCTGCTGCTCTTCCTCAGAATCCTCGGTGCGCTCCTCCCTCGGACTTAATGCCCTTACTACTACCTCACTGATAGACAACTGTGTCTCATCGTCATCGGCCTCCTCACCCACTGAAAGGTCTTGAGACAGTTGCCGGAAGTCCCCAGCCTCATCCCCCGGACCCCGGGAACTTTGCAATGGTTGGGCATCAGTCACGATAAACTCCTCTGGTGGGAGAGGAACCACTGCTGCCCAAGCTGAGCAGGGGCCCGAGAACAGTTCCTGGGAGTCTGCCCGGTCCTCAGAATGTCTCATTTTCATGGAGTGAGGAGGCTGGGAGGAAGGAGGAGCAGCAGCCAGAGGATTCTGAGTTGCAGCAGTGGACGGCGCAGAACTCTGGGTGGACGAAAGGTTGCTGGAAGCACTTTCTGCCATCCACGACAGGACCTGCTCACACTGCTCATTTTCTAATAAAGGTCTACCGCGTGGACCCATTAAATGTGCTATGAATGTGGGGACGCCAGAAACGTGCCTCTCTCCTAATCCCGCAGCAGTCGGCTGCGATACACCTGGATCAGGAGCTCGGCCTGTGCCCACACCCGGACTAGGGCCTCCGCGTCCTCGGCCGCGCCCACGTCCTCTAGGCCTACCCCTACCCCTCAGCATGCTGTATTACCAGGAATGCAGAAACACAACGCTGTAATGAAATGTGCCGCTTATTGGCCTGTGGTTGGAGGCTGACTTCGCTTACGGAACGCCAGAAAATAATTTGGCGCAAGCCTGCTGTAACACTTAGCTGGCTGCGTATGACTTTGGAGAACTACTACCCCTAGCACACACGGACCCAGAACACTGAGCACAGTGACAGGCAGGCCAAATAGATTTTTTTCCAATATTTTTTTCAAAAGGACCACTGCGTATATTCAATCAATAATATATGTCTTCTGTTCCTGGACTGTGTGACGGAACTGCAGTGTTGCACTGTTATTAACTGCAACAGACCGGTGATTTCAGAGCCAGGAAATAATTTGGCGCAAGCCTGCTGGAACACTTAGCTGGCTGCGTATTTATTTGGAGAACTAATACCCCCAGCAGACATGGACCCAGAACACTGAGCACAGTGACAGGCAGGCCAAATAGATTTTTTTTCAATATTTTTTTCAAAAGGACCACTGCGTATATTCAATCTATAATATATGTCTTCTGGCCCTGCCTACACAATTCTGTCCCTGATGTGTGTGTCACGGAACTGCAGTGTTGCACTGTTATTAACTGCAACAGACCGGTGATTTCAGAGCCAGGAAATAATTTGGCGCAAGCCTGCTGGAACACTTAGCTGACTGCGTATTTATTTGGAGAACTACTACCCCCACCAGACACGGACCCAGAACACTGAGCAGAGTGACAGGCAGGCCAAATAGATTTTTTAAAAATATTTTTTTCAAAAGGACCACTGCGTTTATTCAATCTATAATATATGTCTTCTGGCCCTGCCTACACAATTCTGTCCCTGGAGTATTACTGCAGGGCGCAATGCTCTGCACGGCCGATATACCAACACTGCTAAAAGCAGCCTCCACACTACTGCACACGGTTAGATGTGGCCCTAAGAAGGACCGTTGGGGTTCTTGAAGCCTACACTAACTCCTAACGCTCTCCCTACAGCAGCTTCAACACGATACCACTGTCCCTCAGCTAAGTCACAAGGCATGTGTGCCGAGCCGTGGGAGGGGCAGATTTTTATACTCGGGTGACACCTGATCTCCCCAGCCACTCACTGCAGGGGGGTGGTATAGGGCTTGAACGTCGCAGGGGGAAGTTGTAATGCCTTCCCTGTCTTTCAATTGGCCAGAAAAGCGCGCTAACGTCTCAGAGATGAAAGTGAAAGTAACCCGAACATCGCGTGGTACTCGTTACGAGTAACGAGCATCCCGAACACGCTAATACTCGAACGAGTATCAAGCTCGGACGAGTACGTTCGCTCATCTCTAGAAGTCACCTAAGTCCTAAATTGGTCTCTTACAAAATAGATTTTGGATATTTTCAAAAAATAGCCCGTAGACTTCTAAGCCATCCAACACCCTAAAAAATAAAATGATGCCAACATACAGTAGAGTGAACGTCTGCTAAATGTTACTTATTAGTTATATTCTGTGGATAAGTATCTGTCTGTCAGATAAAGTCAATGTTTCAAAATTGCCTTTTTGCAACATTTTCACAAAATTTATGATTTGTTTTTTAATAACCACAAAACATAATTGACTAACATAAAGTACAATGTATCATGAAAAAAAACTATCTCAGAACCACTTGGATAAGTAAAGGCCCTCCAAAGTTATTAGTGCATAAAGTGACACCTCAGATTGGAAATATAGGCCTTGGTGATTTAAGCCAAAACTGGCTTTGGGGGAAAAAAGATTAAAATGGTTTTCTGTGACTACATTATTGATGACCAATCCTCAGAATAGGTCATCAGTGGTTGATCAACAAGGTTCTGCTGCTCGGGATCACTGCTCGGGTGCGCACAGTTGCCACTTCATTGTATAGTGGCTGTGACTGGTATAGCAGCACAATCCCTTTCACTTGAATAGATTGCAAGGAAAGGAGACAGCCCTAGGGTATACTTAGCTAAACAAACAATTACCAAGAAGATTGCCAGAGGCAAGAGTTATACCCTCCCAAACACAAAATATTAAATTGTATACTTTATTAACATATATTCACTCAAAAAAGGACAAAGACACTTTAAAATAAAGGAGTAGGTGGCTGAACTAGATCTGGAGTATGTCCATAGAGGAACTAAGTGTATGTTAGCTAGGCAAACTGAAAGGGTATGATACAAAAGTGTGAGTTAACAGAGGTGCTATGCAAGCTGCCTGATTATAAGTGTCCTAGGTAAACTGAAAGGGCCGTCATTTATAACTACTATCATATTCACACAGCATGCAGTCCTCAGGGAAATGACATAACTGCAGGCAGCTAATACTGGGATGTATAGGGTGTTAGTTGATAGAGATGCTATAGGAAGGAGCCAAAATATAAGAATCAGTACATCGCTATGCTAATTATGTCTTAATCACAGTTGTGACATAGGCTGGAAATATCAGAGAGATCTCTGTATATTCATATAGCATAAGAGCTGCTGTGCTAGTATGCTGCACTTCTGTGTCATCCAGTACACTGCCATGCTGATTGTGCATTGAACACATTTGTGATAGAGATTAGCAATGTCAGAGTGGTCTCTAGCATACACACACAGCATGTAGTTTTTTGGGAAATGGTGTGACTTTTGGCAGTCAGAGAAGTCGATATTAAACCACAAAGGGAGTGCCTAGATGCCTAGCTATCTATAAACATATATTGCATAGTGGAGCCTATATTATGTAAATGTACATCAATCTGCGCAAAGGTGTTCCAACGCTGACGTGGGAAAGGGTTACTGTTCTTTCTTATTCCTCTGCTGGCTTCACAGTTCCACTGCTCAGTACAACTTTATAATGTCTTCCATGCTGCTTCTGTGTGTATGCAAGAGAGATGTGGGAGCAGTGTGAATATAGCCTTACAAATCAGCTGTTGCCTCAACTGCACCTGATGTAACTAATCAAGGACTTTATTACTTGCATCATGTGTGCTTGAGATAAAACACATCAAATATCTGGACTGGCGACAACTTTGTTGACTATGAAGTTTGATAGCATGTTAGAAATATGGCTAAGGGCCCTTATTAAGCCTGTTATTGGCTGAGCAGTCACATGCACCTTGAACAGCATGTGACCGCTGCGTCTTCTTTTGGAATTGGAGCAGTGAAGACTCGGGCTCTTGTGCTGGAAAGGGGGGCATCTATGGAGGGGAGTATGGCTTAATTTTTTATTTTATCACATTCTCTGCAAATTATAAGGATTTTAGGTCTGCAAAACCCCTTTGCAGACATAGCAGTCCTGGCTACCCCAGCTTCCCTACAATAGTCTTATTTACCAGCAGGATTATTGATGATGACCTGTGATTTTCCAGCTGTTGTCACACAATTCCCAGCATGCCCTGCCAAGACAGATGCAGGTTTCCAACCCCTTTTTCCATGCTACAGAGAGAGCGAGAATGAAACATACATAAAAACATCATCAACAAAATATGCTAGTGAACATGCTGCTTCTCATCAAGCACCCAAACCACATTAATCAGGATTTCATAGTTCATTACAGCCTGACTAATTTTGAAATCCCTCATGAAAGTTGATTAAATATCATATTCATTCAGACAAATTGAAATCTTATCTTGAGAAACTCAGCAGATTTACCCACAGAAAGTTTAATGTACATCGGTATCCCACAAGGAGAGGAGGAAAACATTTTGTTGGTGATGGCATTTTAAAAGGCTGAGACAATATACAATGCAGCCAAAAAGGTCACCAGGAACTATCAATACCACCAAACCTCTAGGTGGGCACATCAGATGAAAGCAGATCATATAGATGTCATGTAAGTCATCAAGACTTCCCATCACCTCTTATCTGAAGACCCAATTCACAGCCACATGTACCAGGGTATTTACCCTAACGCCCGGGTAGTTGCCTTGCAATGTCACAATGTTGATTTCAAAGCCAATACCCAGTTTTATTTTTTTAAAGGGCCACTAACTTTTCAGTCAACTTCTGCTCATCTAATAGCCCGTGTAAGTCTGATTGATTTTGTAATACACTTTCATTAAAAATGTTGTTGTTTTAGCACTGTAAATCAAGGCTGAAGTGGCTGCAACTAGGAGTCTCCTTTCTAGCTCCTTAGTAATCCACTGCTTGTTGCTAGGTATTGAGCTTCTGTAGTAACTGGGACGCTGGAATGTTTTCTTAGCTGTGAGGGAATGGCTATCTTCACAGGCTACTCCCTGCACTCACAGGCTGACAGATCTGCAGACACTGTGTAAACAATCTCCACATTCTCTGCCTTTCCTATTGTTACAGCACGTTTGTGCACATTACCTTGGGTTTACTAATCATTTAGCCACAATATCTCTAAAGGCCCAACTCCTACAATTGTCCTGGCATTCAGATACTGCCTCTCTGCTGATTGAACCAGAGTCAGCACAATGCAGCATGGGAAGTGAGGGAAAGGAAGTACAGGACAGCGAACTACTAGTGGAATGCTAGGCTTGCAACACACCCCTTCCCTGAAAATGGATTGCAAGCAGCAGAAAAATAGGGAAGACCACCTGAAAATCAGAACTTAAAAACATGAAGCATGCTTCAAATTGCAGCAAATGAGAGGTCAAGGAGAATTGAGTGTATTTTGAAAAACATGTAGAAAACTCAGGCACGCATTAAGTACTGCAATTTTGTAGTGTTTTAGTAAAACAGTATTGATGACCTATTCTCAGCATAGGTCATCAATAGTTGATCGGTGGGTGGTTCACCGCTCGAGACCCCCAATCAGCTGATTGAAATGACAGTGGCACTCGGGTGAGCGCCCCTATCAGTTCAGTCCATACCAGACACAGCACCATACATTGTATGGAGTCTGTGCCTGGTATTGCAACTTTGACACAACCACTTGAATAGGACTGGGCTCCTCTGAGGCTATATGACCCATGTACTGACCTGAGAAGAGGTTGTGGCATTCACCCAAGCACTGCAGCCTCTTTTATCAGCTGAGAGGAGGGGTCTAGAGCGGCAAATCCCACTAATCAACTATTTAACCTGAGGATAGGTCATCAATAGTACAGGCGTGGAAAAACCCTTTAATATGCAATTAAGGCCATAATAAGCTGGTCACATGTGAGTTGCTCCCAAGATTCTCCCTGTCCAGGTGCTGTCCGATGGGTGGAAAAGTAGACACTGCATGTTCCACTTTTGTCCGTGAATTGGAACGGAATAGGAAACAAAGTGATTTTTTTTACACGTTCCATCGGTCCATGAAGAAAATCATGTCTGAAAGTCCTATTGATTTCAATGGGTCAGAGTTCTGTCTGGGATAACTCAGTTACAAATTCAGACAGAACTCAGCACAAAAACTCGACTGTGTGAATAGAACCTAACAGAGCAACAGAAGGCTGGCCCACGTGACGTCTCCACTACAGACAGAAGCATAACTGAACTTTTTCAACTATTTACGCTTTACCATACGTGCCCTACAGTTATTGGCCACCTGCTATGTCAATAATCATTACTTTTCTTGGACCTGTAAGTATACCATGGTCTGAAATTTTACCCTACCAGTAAACTTGAATGTATTAAAGGAGGTTTCCAGGCAAAAGCTATTGATGACCTATCTTCAGGATAGGTCATCAATAGTTAATCACTGGGGACCAGCCAGTGGGATCCCCGGCGATGTTGTTTATTGACTGAGCCGCTGTCAGTGCAGTGGGCCAGAGGTGCCATAAGGGACGGGAGCGGAAGTGCCATAGCTGGCTTCACTCCCATTGAAATCAATAGGAGCTGAAGCTCGATATTACACTTCCGCCTCTGACACCGGGGCTCGAATGTGGAAGTGTAATAGCCACTTCATTTCAATGGGAGTGAAGCTAGCTATGGCACTTCCACTCCCATTTTCTATGCCAACGTTCAGCCCTGCTACACTGACAGTGAGCCGGGTGATAAGCTCATCACTGGGGATCCCGAACGGTGAGACCCCAGTTATTAACTATTGCTGACCTATCCTGAGTTTTGGTCTAGAAAATCCAGTTAATCCTGGAAATTCACTAAAAAATACTAAATAAACACATGCTGTATGGCATGCACTGTGATGGGGGAATAAACAATACATCAATACCCTTTGGATGCTGTTGCATGTGTTAGGATTTTGATACTATCATTAGTCCTTATTAATGTACAGTATATTTCAGTGCCGACTTTTGTCTTACAAGCAGAGATCATGTACACGTCACGAAGGGTTGACCGTCGATTAGTTAAATTCCATGTTCAGACCATGCAACTACAATAAACATGAGCTGAGTAAATCCCTTCATCGTTTCTGGCACAAACTGATGCAACAATCAGTAAATTGGACAAAGATGAATAATGCAGCAGAATGCTAATATCAAGGGGTAATGTCCATGTTGCAGTGTTTGACCTGCTCTTAAGGAAAGCTCAGCTGTCACCAGGAGCTATGAAGCATGGCAATTTTCTCATTGAGGCAATAGCCGACTATGCAGAGCTGTATATTCATCCGTCACTCTTGTTGGCCTCTGACTCTACACAGTTCTGTACCCGGAAGTCTAGTAAATCTACAGCAGTGTCAGATAAAAGGTGATGTCCAGAGTCTGTAGATTTCGGCTTGATATGACTAATAATGGCACAATGTTACATACCCAATTTCGAAACACAAGATTTCCTCCAGCACTCATATGAAGCTAAAAAGAAAACTTTTATTATAGCATCCTTAGAAACATCCTCATAAAAGCAGACAGAAAAAAAGGGGAACAGTTTACGTGTTTCAAGCCTCACAAACCGGGGTCTTCTGGATAACCCCAGGACTTAGAGTAGAGCCAAGTAGTTTAACAACCGGACCGTCGTAAGAATAATAGATATCACGCATGCAGTAGAAAACACTAATACAAAACTAAATAACATGAGCGGAAAACTTATAATTACAAAGATGCACTATCGATGGAAGCCTCAAATCTCTGCATCTTCCTGTTTCCACCTCCCAGTTTTCTTCCTTACCTCCTGCCATTTCCTTTCCCCTCTTTCTTTCTTTACCTAATACAATGGAAGATTTGCTCTTCTGCTCCTTATAGAAATCACTCTGAACTCTCACGGTTGACAACATGTCAGTAATAATGACAGCTGTACTTTCATTGCGTTTGAGGAATATCTCTCCAATGTCTCCAGAAGAAACCAGCATTTCAACTTCCCTTACTTCAACCTGGTTAACTAGTTCTACTGCTTGTTCTTGCCTGAGTTCTGGAGCATTCTCTTTAGGTATCTAACTGTTGGAAATGAATATTACACCCTTTCTACATCTCCCTTTCCTCTCCTTTTTCCCTACCCCCCTGTGTTGTTCCTGTTGAAACTTGGTTGCAGTTTATTTGTTAAAAATTGAATAAAAACGGTTATATAAAGAAATAATATTTAACCGGGGACTTACCAGTAAATGATAGGAATGCAATTGATGGTATGGAACAAAAAAACACCAAGAGAAATCCTATCCCAAACACTTGCTCTTCCTATGTCTTTAACTAATCACTCTATGATATTGACCTTAACATCAGACACCACTGTCCCTAAGTATCCCAATAGCCCGCAGTTATCCCTACTGATGACCTTATCTGAAATACTGTTCCCTAGAACAAGAAGGTACTAGGAGCTAGACAAGAAGCCAAACAAGCAAGCTGAGTAATGAACCAAGGTTAGGCTGATACAATCAAGGAAACAGCAGACAAAACCCAAGACTAGTAAACAAGACTAGACTAGATGTAACCACAGAAAATACTAAAATACTGTTAAAGAAAATATTGACAAGAACAGACTAGACTAGAACAAGATACTATAATTTAACATGGAATACTTGTCTTAAATGCACAATGTTACAGCTATTACCAGCAACCACACTACAGAAGCCAGGGACACTTAAATTGAGGTAAGCTAATGAAAATTTCTCCCTAAAGCAGGTTTAGCTGAGTAATGAGGTCAGTCGATGAACTCTGATGGATCAGTTGCTGAAGAAATTACATAGCAATTGTCCAAATAGCAAGGCAGGATATGACAAGCCAGTAAAATTCCTCCTAATATCAAGGATAATGTAAATCTTTCATATATTTTGCAATCATTGTAGTAGAGGTAGTTTTTTAATGTAAAACTTTTTGGAATGATTTGTGTGTGTTGGGGTAGGAAGGGGTACTGTTTGTCAAGCAGGGATTCTTACAGGCAATGCCCCTGACCCTAAACATTCTCTATCATAGAGTGACTTACGTTTGGGACTATTTTTGAGACATGCTTGATGCGTTGGAACCCCAGATAATCAATTGCCAGATTAAAGGAATTTTACTGTATGTACAAAGTCTGCATTTTGTTGATACTTGTAACATGAATACATTGTGGCATACAGTTTCCCGGGAGATGTTTTGGGCCATGTAAAAAAGGAATTTATTTTGCACCTCTCTCTGCCATTACCTCTTCCCGATCGTTTCCAGGTCACTAATTTTTCTGCTTAGAGTTCATTCTCCTTAGACCGATATGCTGTCTGTTTTTAATGAGGTTATTTCTGGGTTATTAGCTTCAGTGTTATATGATACCTTATGTGAAATTCCTAATTGATGTAAATCAAACAAGCCTGGCTGAGAGGAGATCAGAATAATCTTTCAGAATTTTTGTGGTCTCCGATTTGTTTCATGAATCTTGTATTTAAAGCTACCTCTTGCACCACAGCTTGTGTCAGCCTAATAAGACAAATAAATCTCTTTTTATTCCGACATTAGCGAGTTCAAAGAAGTGGAAATTGAGGAAATGCATTGGCATTTTGCTTTGCTGAATAAGCTGTAGATAGAAATTAGACTGATACTATTTAGTAGGTGGAGTTTAATTGTCCCGCTCGATAAGCTCAACAGTGCATTTTTATTAAGCCTCTCTTACAGAAGCCATTAAACTTTAGCTTCATACTTCATAAATGGAGATTTAGATGCAACTTGCAAAGTTAAATATAGCGCTGGCTATAATGAGCTTTAACCTTGGAAAACTTTACGCAGAAGGTTGGAGTGAATTTCCTTAACCCGGCAGGAGTCTACCCTTACTACCCCTTATTCGTCGAGTTATGACTGGAGCTAAAAAGCTTGTAGGATTCTGCAGGAAGTACGAGATAAAAAGTTTTGTCGTTGGGCCATCTAGCAAGTCCATCAAACTTTGTCAGATGATCTGTGGATAAGAGATTGTGACTAGTAAAAGGCCCAACTGTTCAACAGCCAATACCTGGCCCATCTGAATGTGCCACCAATCGCCCAATGAATAGGCAAATGCTTGTTTGCCAGCAGCACATTTTCCCCGTGGACAAACGATCATAAGAAGGATCATGCGTTCCTTAATACAGTCTGAATCAAGCTGTGTGAAGGCCAGGCAGACAACTGCAGATCTTGTTGGTTGGCGCACGTCTACCAGAGTAAGATACTCAGTATGAAAGTATCTTAAAGCCTCCCATACACCTTAGTGTTTAGTCAACCTAACCCGCTGCTATCGACTAGCAGCTTGGGCCAGACCACTCTCTAATATGTATGGGGTGCCACTCAACTTTCCACCGACAGATGACGTTGGGTGAAAGAAGGATCAGAGACGTTGAGTTTTAAAGCCTGATCCTTTTATTACCAAGAGATAAGCCAATGCCAGAGACGTCTGACCGCAGCTTACCTCCCTAAACTCATGAATGCTGAGTTGAGCTGAACGTTCATTTCTATGGTGGAGCCAGGGAAAACAGCTCAGTTGTTGAAAGTGTATGGGCACAGTAAGGCTTTTGCCCGCTTTAGGCGCTGAATATTTTCGACCTCCACCAAGACCAACAACATTACAAACAAAGCTAGCAATTCAGGCAAACATTTGTCAGTTCTTGGTGGATCAATACTTGTTGAGTAACATGATCTTCCATGTATGAAGAGAAGTTTAATAACCACAAAGCCTTAACTTATACATTTTTTTTTTCAAAAAGCCTTGTGTGTGATCACTAAATTCACCCGTATGGAGTGTTAGCCACACAATCCTCATCTGAATAAATTACCCGCCCTAATCAAAACATGGTATAAATTAAGAGCCTATAGCCCGGCGCAGTGCTAATGTACACACTCCATAAATCAGGTCTCGCAGCTAATTTACAAGGTGTCCATCAAGAGAAATGTGCAGCCAAGTTACCAGTGTTTGTTGCTTTCCACTGACCTGTCTTATCTCAATAATTAACTTTATGTCATCAAGCCAGTGCCTCAAACATGCAAGATAAAGGGCCCTTTCAGCTGCTTTGATGGGATTACCTGGCGCAGGATGGTTTTACCTTACGTCTATTTTGTAAATAGTGACTTATAGGGAAGGAGTATGATGGAAATGTGCTTATTTGGAAACTACATTGTAAATGTGTGACTGGATTAAACAAACCATCTACACTCTATAACTTGTCATACCACCTCATTTCTTTTTTTTCTTCTTCAAGTACCGTATTTCTTGGGCTATAAGATACATCTGACTATACAACGCAGCAGCCCAGGTTTAGACAGCGGAAATGAATTCAAGGGGTTGTACCAAGATTACAAGTCATCCCCTATCACTGCTGATTGTAGGGGTCTCACCATTCAGACCCTCGCCGATCTCGAGAATGGGACTTCCATGTTATGCTCTACCTGTCATCGCAGGGGTCACTACTTCTCCAGCAGTGATATCGAAATTAATGAAGTGCTGATCAAGAATGTGTAGTTGAAGCTCCATTCATTTCAATGGGGCGGACAGAAATAGCCAAGCGCCTGCTGCTCATCTATACCCACAGTCCTACTGAAAGTGAATGTGTGACCAGTGTCCCATTCTGCCCCCTCCTCATTGTGAGGGTGCAATAGGCTTGCAGTGAGGAGGATGGGGGAAATGGGATCCCCAGTTCTCAAGATCGTTGGGGGTATCTCCTCTCCATATAGGGAGCCCAATACTATGAATAAAGCAATATAGTTGGGGGCCCCATTACAGATTTTGCATTGGGGCCCAGAAGCTTTAGGTTACACCTCTGATTCCATACGTGGGTTTTGCACATGGAATACGCTGTACCAATCTGCCATAGGCTCCCATGCTGCCGATCACACATATTGTGGGAAATACACACGCGATTAAGATCACAGTATTACCCGCTCATACACGCAATATTTATTTGCTGCTGATGTAGATTACCAAATTTAGAAGGATCAGCGCCCAAATCCCTAACCTTCCCACTCACTAGCTATAAAGGCTTAGAGAGAAAATTGCCTTTCCCTACCTAACAGTATGAACCCCTTCCACTGATTAACTTGTGATGTACTACCTTATTCTGGTTGTTAGCCCCATCGACAATGGGGACCTTTATGCTTTTATTTCAGCATCTGCTTCCCCAGTTTCCCATTGGTTTTTGCAACTACCGTGTTTTCCCAAAAATAAGACCGTGTCTTATATTAATTTTTGTTCAAAAAGGTTTAACTTTTTTACATGTATAGCTGCCTGGACACTATTTAAATTGACTTTTTTAATTAACTGTTAGCAGGGCTTAATTTTGGAGTAGGGCTTATATTTCAAGCATGCTCAAAAAGCCTGAAAAATCACTTTGCATTCTCAAAAATTCTGGAAAATCATACTATGTCTTATTTTCAGGGTATGTCTTATTTTCAGGGAAACCGGGTAACAGTATGAACCCCTTGCACTGATTAACTTGTGATGTACTACCTTATTCTGGTTGTTAGCCCCATCGACAATGGGGACCTTTATGCTTTTATTCCAGCATCTGCTTCCCCCGTTTCCCATTGTTTTTTGCAACTACTACTTTTTGCTTCACGCTTTTATTATGGACTTTCTTTCTTCTAAAGGCAGGTAAGATTTTTTACAATCATGAAAGAAAACTCTTCACCTATTTATCCACAAGCTTTAGCTCGGTCCTAGCGATTGCACTGTTCAAGTCTCCTTTCTGTGCCCGACAATTCTTAGGAATTGTACAGCTATTTTTGTCACAAAGCTGACAAAATCAGTGTGACACAAGAAACCATACAAATGGTATGCACAGCTGAGAGACAAAATGAAATCTATCACTAACCTGAAGAGAGCATGAACGTCTCAGCCTGACACTCCAGCTACTGTACTTTCTACCGAGGAGGAAAAAAAAAAAGTTTTGAAGAAAGAGAAGTTTTAAGAAACTGCACTGTCGGCAAAAATACCTTTTTTTATTTAGTGTTTAATTTGTCCTCATCACTGCATACATATGGAAACTTTCAGATTGCCAAAGAGGAAACTACCATGACAAGTCATTACCATATCTGCTGAATGATTTAGAGAGACTGATGCCAGGCAAGGCTATCATACTTCTTTCGAGATTTTCTGCTATAAGCCATCTGGATTCTAACAGAATCAGACTACATTCCCTGCAAAAAATCTAAACTGTAAGCTTTTATTTTGTACCCTAAAATAGTCATTAGATGGTAGCTGTTACACACTCGGCATGCCTGACGTTAAAAATAGATACTGATGCCAACTGTGTAGGATGCCAGTACGAGTGTAAGGATGCCCGTCTGTGGTGCGCGCCAGCCGTGGTTGGTGCATGTGCTCCACTGCCAGGCTGCACCTGGACTTGCATTTTGACATAATGGGAAGTGCATTTGCAATTAGTGGCAAAGTCCTGGTGCTACCCAACGGGGACGAGGGGGGGGAACGACTCACCATGTACAATCCCGCTAGTAGAAAAGATATGTAGACAGCAGCGTTATGTTTGTTGCACGCTCCACGTCCGATCCCGACCATGGATCAATATTGCCAATCAGTACATCAAAAAGTCTAGAGCAGCAAATAGGTGCAAAAAACCACATCCTCACATACAAAGGATGTTACTTTATTACGATCCACATGGAAAGAGCAACGTTTCGACTAGCGCAACCAGGACTTGAAAAAGGCAGGTTGCACCAGCCGAAACGTTGTTCTTTCCATGTGGATCATAATAAAGTAACATCCTTTGTATATGAGGATGTGGTTTTTTGCACCTATTTGCTGCTCCTGGACCTTTTGATGTACAATCACCCTAAATGTACAGTATGTGACGCACTTATAACTCAACAATACCAGACTATCATGTGTTCCTTCCAGTGACTGAAATAAATTCCAATTGTTGCGAATACCCAGCAAAGATGGCCAAACACATCAATTCACTTATGTGTTGAATGTTTTATAATATTGTTCACAGGGGGCAGTATTGTGGTAGTAGGTTATGGATTAGTAAAGACATTTAGCTATGGCCCCCTTTACATGGTGCAGTTCCAGTCTAATTGTGTTGCTCGATTTCATCCTTGGAGACGAACAGTGAAAATACTGGAACCCCTGGATCTGGCACATGCCGGGCACAAATGGTACCAAATGGACCCCATAGACTGCAATGGGGTCCATCCAGATTTCAGTATTCCGGCCGGCATTTTCTCAGCATTCTACACTACTTTGTCTGGGATTTTGTGCCCGATCTGCACTGGAGGCTCTGAATGAAGCCTCCGACGTAGACCTGCATGGGCCCTTATTTTGTCAGGCCAATGGCTGAATGAGCTTAAAAAGAAATCAACTTTTCAGGGCCAGCCGCATGCTCAAAGAAGTTGTCCCTTCCTTTCCAACACTTTTTTTGGCAGCTCATGCAAGAGGTGACAATAAATTACTATTAGCAGAAAGCCAGCAGAATTCAGAATACAGCTCTAAATGACTGAAACAGCTTTAGCCCCTTAAGGACCACCCACTGTAAATATACAGCAGGTGGTATATGAGGCGGGCTCAAAAGCTGAGCCTGCCCCATGGCTGTCAGATGCCAATTATTTCTGACAACTCACACCCGCCGGCAGCTACAGCAATCGCAACTAATTCCAATCGCTGCAGTTAAGTGTTTAGATGCTGCTGTCAAAGTTGGCAAGCATCTAAGCAGCCAGCCGGAGTGGTGGGAGCCTCTCACACTACTCTCAAACACAATTGCAGGGCGCTGATGGGTTCACAGCTTAGTAAAGGCTCCCAGGGATGCATGTACTGCAGTCTATAAGGTCTGCCTGTGGCAGGGATTGACAGACTATCATTAAAAATACAATATACTGCAATACTTAATTATTGCAGTATATTGTGGAAGCGATCAAACTATTGCAAGTTCAAGAGAACTTTTTTTTTTAAAAAGTACACTCAAATTTTTTCAAGAAATTTCAAAAAATTAAAAGTTCAAAACGAAAACCCTTTTACCATTTTTATGGTTAATTGTACAGAACGGCACAGATAATCCATTCATTCACATCAGTATCTCTCCCAGCAGAGCTTACAGTCTAACTTACTTGCACACAGTATGTTAACCCCTATAAGGAACCAATTAACTACGAGGATGCTCCATGGGGTTACCCAAGAGAACATACAGCACCATGCAAGATACCTTGGGTGGGATCGAACCCGTGCCCTCAGCTCTGCAAGGCAGCAAGTGCAGATTTGTCTTACCCATTAAATGGTATTGTGGAGATAATAGTGGACATTCTGCATACCATGCAGTGTGAACTTATATGTGATACACTCACCAAAGAATGAAAAGGGCTGTGTAAAAATGGGAAAAGAATTAACAATTTTGTTAACTATGACAGCACTGATTCCTGATGAAACTCCCATTGGCCCCTCTATATTTGCACATGTGCGTGGGTGGTAGACAATATTAACGATTGGAACGAGAGGGCTCAAAAAAATAGACACAAAGCTGGCACCCGGCGATTGTCCCTCGTAGCCCCCAATGATTACCATCCACTGGGCCTAATTAGCTGGCATTTGTTAGTCAGATGAATGTAAATGTGGATGTAGAACTAAAATTGCTCACTTGGGAATGTCTGTTCCACAGGTGAGTCTACCGTGTGCGCAACAAGACGAGAGGGACGAGTCACATCTGCCTTTGTGTAAAAATCATTTATTCCCCAAGTAGGCGGAGGACGCCGCAGCTGCTTTTATCAAGCGACAGTTGGAGGCACGTGGGATTTACTGACCTTCATGAAAACTCTCTAACACCCTTCAAACCATAAAAAGACTAAATCTATAAAAATCAGAAAAACAATAATAGACTCGTGAAGTTGGCCATTCACATAAAAGTCGGCATGATCGCCCAATGATCTTATGTGTATGGGAGCCTCCTGACTAATGCCTGACAGCAGATGTTGGGGGAAAGAGGGATCAAACAAGTTGTATGTCAGCAAGCCTGATCTGTGGCCTGTGGAACATAAGCCAAGGTAGGTGCTATCTCCCTCTCACCATCGAAATAAACATGCATGCTTCTATTGTGAAACTGAGGTAGTGATTAAACACTTTACGGGCGTCTGTCACCTACTTTTAGCTAATGCAGAAAGTGGGTGACCCGGGAGGTAAGCTTTATACTTACCTTTCCCACCATTCAGTGCAAAAATTGGAACGGGCGGACTACTTAGGAGCGTCGCTTAATGTGTTGAGTGACAGCATACAGCTCTTACCACGGGGGTACGACGGGACAGGTAAGTATAAAACATACATCCCCGTACTCCACGGGTCACTTACTTTCAGCCCATAAGCTTAGCTAGTAGGGTTAATAGTTGGTGACAGACTCCCTCTAAAGGAGTTTTCCAAGACTGAAAAAGAATTCACTCAGCCAATCATGAGCTTCAGTAGTTCCGTGTCCTTCATTAGCATTATCACCGCTAATGTCACTGAGTGGTCACGTGGATAGTGACCACTGCAGGTTCTTCTGGTACCGGAGGGAACCAGGGCTCCTGTGCTGTGTCAGACAGGGGGCATTTAAAGGGGTCTGAGTTATTTAATTTGTATTTAAACAGGCTCCCCATGTGTAAAAGTAACAAACAGCTTATACTCACCTCTCTCCGCTCTTTGCAAGTCCCCTGTCCGCAGCTTCGGGTTTCCCCTGTGACAGTAGTGCTTAAAGCAGATCATGTACAGGACGTCCCATGCAAACAATTGCTTAGCTCTGTGATTAGCTGCTGCAGCCTGCGATGTCCCAAACACAGGCTGCTGCAACTTGTAAACACTAGGTGACTGGGAAGACCTGGAGTGGCACTACTGGACACAGCAGGGAGCCGGGAGAGGCTGAGTGTAGACTTGATTGTTATTTTTACACCTCGGGAGCCTATTTAAATACAAATTAAATAACTCAAACAACTTCTTTAAAGGGGTTGTCCAGTTGTAAACTACTGATGGTCTCTCCTCAAGTCAAGTCATGGATATTAAATCGGCATGGGTCCATCACCCAGTATCCCTGCTAATCACCTGTTTGCAAGGCATATGTACTAGTGCACTCTGCTGATTTTGGCAGGAAGCAGATAGCTCCATTCCTACTGTAGTGGTCAGGCTTGGCAGTGCAGGCCAAGTTCTCGCTGAAGAAAATGGGAACGTAGCCTGCAATATCAAGCCTGGCCGCTGCAGTAAGAACGGAGCCACCTGCTTCCTACAGAAATCAGTTCAGCATGCTGGTCTTGCACCTGATGAGACTGGTACCTGCAATCCTACGAGAGCCTATCATGGCAGCATTCTCCAAATTTTTATTACCAACCTATCGTGTTGTGCCTATCTGCGCAACACTAGAAGATGAGCATTTATATCCAACTCATCAGACATTATTGACCCCCTACGTTCATGTTCTCTTTCCTTCCATATATCTGAGCCTTTACATGAACCTAAAGACTATGACATGCAGTCAACTCTCCCCAATTTAGGGCCTGTTGGGGGTTCCATTGGCAATATCCTGGCTAGAGATGAGCGAACCTACTTGGCCACGCCCCTTTTTCGCCCGCTTATACTCGCCTCTCTCCGCTCTTTGCAAGTCCCCTGTCCGCAGCTTCGGGTTTCCCCTGTGACGTAGTGCTTAAAGCAGATCATGTACAGGACGTCCCATGCAAACAACTACTAAGCTCTGTGATTAGCTGCTGCAGCCTGCGATGTCCCAAACACAGGCTGCTGCAACTTGTAAACACTAGCTGACTGGGAAGACCTGGAGTGGCACTACTGGACATAGCGGGGAGCCGGGAGAGGCGGAGTGTAGACTTGATTGTTATTTTTACACCTCGGGAGCCTATTTAAATACAAATTAAATAACTCAAACAACTTCTTTAAAGGGGTTGTCCAGTTGTAAACTACTGATGGTCTCTCCTCAAGTCAAGTCATGGATATTAAATCGGCATGGGTCCATCACCCAGTATCCCTGCTAATCACCTGTTTGCAAGGCATATGTACTAGTGCACTCTGCTGATTTTGGCAGGAAGCAGATAGCTCCATTCCTACTGTAGTGGTCAGGCTTGGCAGTGCAGGCCAAGTTCTCGCTGAAGAAAATGGGAACGTAGCCTGCAATATCAAGCCTGGCCGCTGCAGTAAGAACGGAGCCACCTGCTTCCTACAGAAATCAGTTCAGCATGCTGGTCTCGGCAAACAGCTGTTTGGTGGGAGTTCTGGGCGACCAACCCCCACTGATCTACTATGGATGACCTGCCCTGTGGATAGGGCATAAATAGTTTAAAACTGGACAACCCCTTTAAGGAGTGGAGTATGGTTTCTTCTTTCATTTCCCATCATTCCCTGCGTAAATATTTTTTTTACTCCTGGAAACCCCTGTTAACAACATACAAGCCCTATTGTAGATTACTCTGTTACTTGAAAAGGGGGACTCAAGTTCCTGAAATATGTTATCTTGACGAAGATTCTTGAATAAATACTTCTGCTTGATATGGAGTCCTGCGCCTTCATGTAAATTGGTTCTACTTGTGTTGCACCTGATGAGACTGGTACCTGCAATCCTACGAGAGCCTATCATGGCAGCATTCTCCAAATTTTTATTACCAACCTATCGTGTTGTGCCTATCTGCGCAACACTAGAAGATGAGCATTTATATCCAACTCATCAGACATTATTGACCCCCTACGTTCATGTTCTCTTTCCTTCCATATATCTGAGCCTTTACATGAACCTAAAGACTATGACATGCAGTCAACTCTCCCCAATTTAGGGCTTGTTGGGGGTTCCATTGGCAATATCCTGGCTAGAGATGAGCGAACCTACTCGGCCACGCCCCTTTTTCGCCCGAGCGCCGCGATTTTCGAGTACTTCCATACTCGGGCGAAAAGATTCGGGGGGCGCCGTGGGTGAGTGGGGGGTTGCAGCGGGGAGTGGAGGGGAGAGGGAGAGAGAGAGGGCTCCCCTCTGTTCCCCGCTGCTACCCCCCGCTCTGCCACGCCTCCCCCCGCCCCCCCCCAAATCTTTTCACCCGAGTACGGAAGTACTCGAAAATCGCGGTGCTCGATCGAGTAATTACTCGAAACGAGTAGGTTCGCTCATTTCTTATCCTGGCCAATCAGACATTTGGCCATAAGCCTTTTACGATTTATGAACAGCCAAATTAAGTTTTCTACCCAGCGCTCTGCCACATAGGTGGTGCCGCAGAGGCATTGTTCCATCTGCCATTTGCATAGCACTCACCCTGTCTGCCGTTGAGCCCCATCACCCTATTATTATCTAAGTACAGTGTTTATGTAGTCCAATTGAACTGCAATGCGAGGCGCTTCAGTGTTATGTGATATAAAAGGACACGGAAATCAGATTATAAAGAGTCCAAGTGATTATTTTTACCGTCACATTCTGAGCAGTAGGCACAGGGCTCTCTGAACAGAATTGCTCAAGGGCAAACCAATAGAGTCTATTGCACCATGATCACAGTGCTGTCATTGAGATGCAGCACAGTACAGCCTGTGTTTAAAACTCACTACCTGTCATTTCACGCAGCCCAATTCTGCAAGCTCTAATAAGACTGAAATGCTTTGCTTGACAACTTCTGGCCTGCAATTACATTTTGTAAGGAATGAATGATAGGCGGACATTAGAATTAAGTTACCAATGATCATTAAGTGCTTCTACTACATATGCACTTCTGTAATATGTGCTCATTAAAAGCAGCGCCACAGAACAGAGGAAAATGATCATGATGGTATGGATTGAAATAGAACGTACAGAAGACTGAAATAAAACGGGAAAGTGGATCAATAGAGACAATATATTACAGATTCTCAGCACTTCTTCCCCATTAGAAAGGGAAGGTCACACTCCACAGTCACCTGCGCAAGTTCAGGTTTTCTCGCTGAAGGAAATGAGTGTAATCAGGGGGCCTAAATGACGAATATCACAAGGTTACTGGGTTGTCAATGCAGAGTTGATTTTGGCAAGAAAAGAGCCAACTGGTTTTGCTCGGAGAGGTCCAAGCTTTTCTTGAACTAATGAAGTCTTGGAATATCATGTCTTAAGACAGTAGGGAATGGAATGTATATTACCTGCAGTTTTTCTTCTCTGCGGCCCCTCTGATCCTCTGGCTCCAGTTCCTGTTTTAAGTCACCCACGATGGCTGCAGCAGTTTTATAACGACCTAATGCACTGCACTCCGATTGGCCATTGCTGATCATGTGAGCAGCTCTGGCCAATCAGAGAACAAGTATAGTGCATGAGTAGTCTAACATTACCAATGCACTGTGGGGATTTGGTAGTCTGTAGATTGCATCGACTACCTTGGACGACCCAATACAAAACCTGGAACTGGGCAGAGAAGAACAGCTGCGGGTTATATACCTCTATCCTCTCTGGTCCTTAGACAGAATTTCGTCCTGAAGCTGGAGGGTCACTTTAAGCTGAAAATTTTTTTATTTTTCGGTTTGAGCTTTTCTATTTCTGTGTCGGTATAAACCATCATTGTGAATAAGGATGAAGAATACATGCACACTCAATGTGTAAGCTTTGCAGGTAAAGTTGCACCTATAAGTTACTTCCCAGCACACCTTTTGTCCTGCAATGCAAACATCCTTAAAAGTCATCAGAACCCAGCAGCCCAACATTTCCATCCGTATAGTAAGACAAGTAGGCATCCACAGATGTTTCCAAACCAGACCCCATCCGTTACAATTAGACTTTCAAGGCTGAGGAAACACAATCATTATTTACCGTCACTCGTTGCTACAATGTGTTTCATCTGGTTTCATGCCATAAAATAGGGAATTATATTTACCATTTGGACCAGGTGAAGAGTTAAAGATGTTGCCTAGGCAATGGTTACTGATGACCTATCTCAGGGCAGGTCATCAATATAGTTGATCACCTGGGGTCTACCACTTGGAATCCCTGCCAATCAGTTGTTCCGGTGCCTGCTGTCACAGGCAAAATACACAAGGTACGGTGCGGAAGCAGATCACTCGGACATCTGTGTAGTGGCCAACACTGGTAATTGCAAGTGCAGTTTTCAATGGGACCCCACCCTGCAAATACCAGCGTTGACCACTACACAGATGTTTGAGCGATCTGCTTCTGCTCTGTACCCTGTGTTTTGATAGTGAGAGTGGGCGTTGGAATAGCTGATTGGATGAGGTCCTGAGTGGCGGACCCCAGCCAATCAACTGTTGAAGACATATCATGAGGATAGGTCATCAATAAAAATTGCCTGGAAACCCCTTTACAGACGACCTGTCATGGCTTCAGGTAAGCGCCGCCAGCTGCACAGCTTTGCAGCCATGTTTCCGCTATCACTGTGGTAGCTTTTCTCTCTACTCACCCTCGTTCTCATGTACTGAATGCTGTCAGACTTGGCTCTTTGACTCTGTCAAGTGGGCAATCTCATGGGCTTACTATCAGTCAAATCTAACATCATCCATTGACACTGAGCGGTGGAGACTGCCCACTTGACACATATAGACACTGGGAGCTAAATCAAAGGGCACTCGATATGGGGGAACAGAGGGGAGTAGGAACAAAAAAAAGCTGTGATAAAGTCAGCATGGTCAAGACTACCAAGCTACGAAGCCAGCCAATGTCATTAAGTGCAAGCCAAGTCCTCATTAAATGATAAGGCAACAGTCTTAAAGAGACCCTGTCACCACGTTTTTGCAATCCTCACTGAGAACACTATACAGTACTGCCTGTCACACCAATTCCAGCAATTTGTCTACTGTGTGGATCTGTGCAGTAGTTTTGGAGAAACTTGTATTTTATGAGTAGCAGACAAACCCAGAACTAGTCCTGCATATTCCTGAGCTTCGGCCTAGGCACACCCACCAGCCCTCCAGCCAATGACTGGCACCTGTCTATGCACAGTAATAGACAGACAGCTGCCAATCAGTGGCTGAAGGGCGGGGTGGGTGGAGCCAGCCTGCAGCTCATGGATATCCAGGACTACTTCAAGTAGTCCTCTATACATGTGCTGCTATAGATAAATGTATGTTTCTACTGCGCAGACCCACATGACAGCCATATCTCTGTAATCAGTGTGCCTGTCACAACCTTGTGCTGCCCTCAAAGGAAAAAAAGGTGACAGAGTCTCTTTAAGAATTGCACTGCTGTATCCGAAGGGATCATTTTACCTGCAGCAGGCTAAGGGTTAAATATAATTTTACTTCCCCAGGACATTACTTCATCAGAGACACCATTACATCAAGATAAAACTTTTTTTAAGCAAAATACTTAATTTCATTAATCTCTTTAGCAATACCAATATAATGAGCCATAATATTGATTTCCTCACTTACAATTTAAAAGCTCGACTTCTTTCCATAGAATTAAATGCTTCAAACTGACGCTCAACCTTTCTGCCGTCACATCTTTAATTTAGTTGTTATAATTAGGCATTAACTGGTGTCAGTGGTAGAGCCAGTAACGGCCCATTCTGTCCTGCTTGTCTTGATTACCACACTTTAGATGTAGAGTAAATTAGAATGAAAGACTATACAGTCCAATTACAGATAAAACCAGCAAACTGTGCTCGCGTAATTAGATGCCAGTATTATTTTTCTGAGATTTTGTATCTCTAAGGGCGCTTCTTGTGGGTACTTTGTGGAAGTCAATACTTCTCAGTTACAAGTCTATATGTAAAGGTTTTCTGCTGCAGGTAGCATGCGCATTTGTGTGCGACTGAGCGCTGCGTTTTTGCGTGATGAGCTATGCTTTTTTTGCGCGCGCATCGGCGTGTTTTACTGTACTTTTTTGCGCCCGTAAGGCACGCTCATTTGTGCACGGCAAACAAAGAGACATGGATTGAAATGGCTAATTAGTCTTAGGCCTCGGTCACACGGGCGTTTTTTCCCACGATTTGCGGATTGCATAACGGATGCGCATCCGCAAATAGCGTGATCGGGGCCAACGATTCGCTGAAAAATCTGCACCTAGCAGCATTTTCAGTGAAACGGCCCAGCGCTGCCCGCTATCCTCTGCCACAGCTGTGCCACATGAATGGGTGAGTGAGAGCTGCCTCTGATTGGTGAGGGCTGTGACCAATCAGAGGCAGCCCATTCAGCAGGTGGGGATTTTAAATCCCCGGCTGCTGAATACTACACAAAGCAGTTTAGGAGAACTGCCGGCCGGACGCGGCTGAACTCCGGCTGCAGGAAAAAGGTGAGTATACTTTTTTTTTTTTTTTTTACACATTTTCAGGATGGTTTTCAGGGAAGGGCTTATATTTTTAAGCCCTTCCCGAAAATTCATCCAGCGCTCGCCGGCAGCCCATTGCTTTCAATGGGCGAACATCGTTCTTCTCTGCCACAGCTGTTACAGCTGTGGCAGAGGAGAACGATCTGTATAGTATATGTTCTCAATGGGGTCGGCGCGTTCTGCGAATCGTTGTGTCCTATAATTTATCGCACATCGCATAAAAAGCAGACATGTGACCGCTGGGTCTATATATATGCGGATCGCATGCACAAATCGCGCGAAAAAACGCCCGTGTGACCGAGGCCTCAATAAGTTCCAGATGTGTGTTTTTTCTTATGCAATTACGCCGTGTTTCACGTATCTCTTTGTGTATTGCGCCCAATTTGCACACCCACATTGACTTCTATGGGGACCTTTGGTGCACATATGGACAAAAATAGAGCATGTTTTATTTCCTTGTGCGAACCAAATACGGAAATGTGAACAAACCTTTGAAATCAATGGGTTCTATTCTCTGTGTATTGCACATGCAAATACGGCCGTGTGAAGCAGGCCTTACATAGGGGTGAAGACTAGAGATGAGCGAGCATACTCGCTAAGGGCAATTGCTTGAGCGAGCATTGCCCTTAGCGAGTACCTGCCCGCTTGAGAGACAAGGTTCGGGTGCCGGCGCGGGGGAGCGGTGAGTTGCAGCAGTCAGCAGGGGGAAGCGGGGGGGGAGAGAGGGAGAGAGAGATCTCCCCTCCGTTCCTCCCCGCTCTCCCCCGCAGCTCCCTGCCCGCCGCCGGCACCCGAACCTTGTCTCTCGAGCGGGCAGGTACTCGCTAAGGGCAATGCTCGCTCGAGCAATTGCCCTTAGCGAGTATGCTCGCTCATCACTAGTGAAGACTGGTTGACGGGTGAACCGTAGAGTTAGTCACCTATAGATATGAAACACTTTATCAGCTCATCCTATGACAGCACAAGTTCTCTACACAGAATACATTTGGCACTCTTGGGCCCCATTTCGAAAACTAATTTTGTGCTCCTATTCTTCTGTATGTAATCACATCACACAATCTATGAATATATAGCGGCTATTAACTTTAGATTAATTTTAACTATATGCTAGCCAGCCTGAACACCAAAAAGATAATGACAAGGGCCAGATGAACATGGGAGAAGAAATAGCATGGGCTGTGAGGCAACTGCCAAATAAGAACGCCCCAGGAATTGATAGGATATCTGTGGAGCTTCTGAAACCAATGCCAGTCAGTCCCCGCACAGCCTTGTGCCGACAGATATGGTCCACTTGTAAATGGCCAAAGGATTGGAAAAGATTCAACCCACTACCAAAGAAGGGTGATGCCCGAGATTGCTCCAACTATGGCACCATAGCACTGATCTCCGACGCCGGTATGATCCTATTGAAGACTATTCAAAAGCGGCTGCAGCAGGTCATTGATCGGGAACTGCCTGATGTCCTAGCCGGTTTTAGGAAGGGGAGAGGTACTAGAGATTACACCGCCAACATCAGATGGATCATGGAAAAGACCTGCGAATATCAGAGATCTCTACATATGTTTCATTGACTACAGCAAGGCTTTCGACTGCATTGAATGTGACAAGCTCCAGGCTGTTCTGCATGACTTGGTGTCTCAGTTGACTTGATTAAGCTAATCAAATCATTGTATGTCAATCAAGAAGCAATGGTGCCAACACTCTATGGTGATACAGACTGCTTCACTGGCAAGGGTGTGAGACAGGGCTGCATATTGTCCCCATTTCTCGTCAATCTTTACGCTGAGGTGATCATCAGGAAACTAGACCTGGACTTGCCCAACATTGGAGTGAAGATCAGAAGAAGGACCATCAACAACTTGAGATATGCGGATGATACAACTCTGCTGGCTGAAAGAGAGGAAGAACTAATAAACATTTTGAAACTTAAAGGGGTTGTCCCGCGCCGAAACGGGTTTTTTTTTTTTTCAACCCCCCCCCCCCGTTCGGCGCAAGACAACCCCGATGCAGGGACCTAAAGAAAGCTTACCGGAGCGCTTACCTTAATCCCCGCGCTCCGGTGACTTCTATACTTACCGGTGAAGATGGCCGCCGGAATCCTCTTCCTCCGTGGACCGCAGCTCTTCTGTGCGGTCCATTGCCGATTCCAGCCTCCTGATTGGCTGGAATCGGCACGTGACGGGGCGGAGCTACACGGAGCCGGCATTCTGCACGAGCGGCTCCATTGAAGAGAGCAGAAGACCAGGACTGCGCAAGCGCGGCTAATTTGGCCATCGGAGGGCGAAAATTAGTCGGCTCCATGGGAACGAGGACGCTAGCAACGGAGCAGGTAAGTAAAAAACTTTTTATAACTTCTGAATGGCTCATAATTAATGCACAATGTATATTACAAAGTGCATTATTATGGCCATACAGAAGTGTATAGACCCACTTGCTGCCGCGGGACAACCCCTTTAAGGCCCATTTACTTTCACATTGCGTTTTGCAGTGTCCACTAGCCATATGAATCAGTAAAGCTCCTAGTAAACACAGATGCGTCCACCCTTAGCCTGGCTTGGGCTTTGTTAAGCTGGGAACTTTTACACATATTGCTGGGTACTTAAAAGCTTATTGCTCCTGTCCTTTCACATAGGAGTGATGATCACTCACTGAATGAAAGCACAGTGCGCCAAAGATCTCTTCCGGCCACCCGCCTCCATTCACAGTAAACAGGCAGTCATTCATAAATAAACGACTGCCTGTTTAAATGGGCCGACAGTAGCTTGGTTTTAAGGTAAGCTAAAAGCCAAGCAATTCCGACAGGTGAGCCATTGTCACTCACTTGCCCTGTTGAGTCCTGCATTTACACCGCCGGCCCATGTAGAAGTACAGCTTGTAACAATACCGATTCAATGCCATGTTCTGCAAATCCACCCAGTAAAAAAGTATACTTACTTTTCACGCCCGGCTAATATACGCTTTCCCTCTCTGCAGGGGGAGGAGTCAGGACGGGGAGCAGTGAACTGAGCTCCTGCCCCCTCTCCGCCCCTCACCTCTATTTGCAATGGTAGGAGGCGGCAGTTAGCTCTGCCCCGTTCCCCCTCCTATTACAACAGAAAGAAACAGAAGTGCTGGATCCGGCACATACTGGATCCCATTGACTATAATAGGGTTCATCCAGCTTTTGGCACACCCCCTGGCACTAATCTGGATGAGTCTCTGATGCGGATGTGAACATAACCCGAGGAAGGGTACAACTGTACGCCAAACGTATCTATAGGCTTATCTTCACCTGATGGAGGCAAATGAGTATCCTTTTGGCCTCTGCTGGGGTCTATGCATCAGTAAACCTTGTGTTGCTGTAGGTAGTAGTGCAGCAGCATGTGCTATTCCATACAGAGGCCTCCAGAAACAAAGTACATCATGCAGTATAATTCTTTTTACCTTTTACAATGGCAGTCTATGGGCAACAGATGCCACTCTGTGCCTATGCAGTGCCATCTGTTTAAAGTGCATGTTGGGAAATCCTCCTGAATGATACTGCAAAACAGTGTGACAAAACCCTTATACCTAAGGGCAGCCCCACAAGGCGGTGTCTGCTTGTTTCCAATGCGTTAATTCTCACCATCGCTTTGCATGCGCATTTTGCACCTGCAAAAAATAAACACAATACGCTCTATTTTAGTGCACATTTGTGCATCAAAGGTACTATAGGAGGTTATGAGGGTGCACAAATGCGCAGCCATTCCCCGCGCAATTCGCAATGAACTGCACCATTTCGTGGGGAAATCAAAAACACTGGGGACTAATTAGGCCGCACAGCTTTTAAATCACAAAACTCACAGAAAAAGAAGCCAGATACAGGATATGTACTACAGGAAATGTCCAGGCGCCATGTGACCCGATAGCATGCAGCAAGGCAGATTGCTACCGTATATAGAGGAGCAAAAATGTTCAGGTGCAGACTGATTGAGCAGCCATTCAACTCAACCCAGGGTGGGGGTGGGGTGACTGCCAATAGACCCAGCCTGCACAATATGAACTGATACCAAGGATGACCACCATACATATATGTGCGCCACACATACAGGGATACAAAGCAGTGGATTGTCCTGCATTAAAAGTGTGCCACGCATGCATGCCAACCTGGGCTCCTCCAGCATCTATAGCAAACCGTATGCATAAAAAACTCACATTGATAAATGTGGGTGTTAGTATTTTAGGCCCAAAACACGTAATGTGACGTGCCACGGCAAGTCTACCGCGCGTACGCCATGTGGCACACTTTTAATGCAGGGCAATCCACTGCTTTGTCAGAGTGGGTTGTATCCCTGTATGTGTGGCGCACATATCTATAGCGGCCATCCTTGGTATTGGTTCATATTGTGCAGGCTGGGTCTGTTGGCAGTCACCCCTCCCCCACCCTGGATTGAGTTGAATGGCTGCTCAATCAGTCTGCACCTGAACATTTCTGCTCCTCTCTATAGCAATCTGCCTTGCTGCACGCTATCAGGTCACATGGCGCCTGAGCATTTCTGGTAGTACATATCCTGCATCTGGCTTCTTTTTCTGTGAGTTATGTCTTTTTTTCTCACCTCTGAGCTTTTTAAATCACGGAGCGGGTGTGTCCCGCCCCAATATGAACGGCCCCAAGCAGCGCAGAAAGTACAGTAAAATGCGCAGATACGCGTGCCTTCACTATGCGTTTTTGTGCATATGCCCGTGTGAGGCTGCCCTATATGTCCATTATATGCATTACAGGAATAGCGCCATTGTACGAGGACCATTGATGCCCAAACTTCCAGGTTCAGCCTGGAATCCAATACATCAGATGGTCGCATTTATCGGCCGATGTTTTATCGCGGGCGTGAATGAGGCCTTAAGGCAACACAACATGTAAAGCCGATGCAGCGTTATTCCTAGAGCGTGGCTGTTCATTCACTCCGGAGTAATGCCAGCAGTGACCATGCTTTTTAGCACAGTTGAAAAAAAAAAGCTATGCAGACGCGTGCCCCCGAAGTACGCGAATAGTACGTGATTTTGGCATGTCGGGTGATGAGGCCCAATGAATAGGTTTTCTGGGGATGTTCCTAGCTCATATGCTGAAGGTACACTGCAGCGCGTCTTTTGGGGTGAATACACCCGCTATATGACCATCTACACTGGAAAACACAACACAATCAACTATGTCCCATAAATGGTTAATGTGAGAGCCCGCTGTAGCGATAATAAATGAAGGAATTGATGTCAGTCAGCGGTTGCTGACAGAGATCCAGCACAGCGGGTAGATGATAATTAAAGTAGATGATTAAAATGAATCTAAAATGTAAAAAAAAAAAATCCTGTCACACAAGGTGCAAACGTATAATCTACAATGGCTGCGCGTCATGTGACTTTATGCTAATCGCCATTTCCTGCAGCCATTCCTGGAAGAAGGCAGCGCTTGTGCGCTAAAAGCGTGAAGCGGACAGTCAGCAACGGCTCCAATGTGATGCAAGAGGAATATTTCTGAATCTGAAATAGTAAAAAGCATTCAGAGTTGATAAGATGGACGATCTCTTTGTTCCGTGGATCAGTTTCAGTGCGAATCCACATTAGATGGAAAAATCCAGCGATCGGAGCGACTTCCAACGAGGCCGGGTCATCAATGGTACACAGCCGATGCCTCATTGCCAACTGCATGGGTTTCTCGTGTAACGGTGTGGAGAGTATACAGAAAATGGTGCGATCGATGAAAACATCCAGTGAAAGGGGATCCTGTGGATGGAACAACTCATCATCAATAGGGGTCGGAGGAGGATGTCAGGAATCGTTCTGACCAACAGGCTGCACAGTCAGGAGCAGCTGAATGGCTGGAGCTCCATTTAGAGTGTTTGAATGCTCAACTACTCATTCTTTAGCACAGATGGGCTATAACCGCAGCACCATTGTGTCTAAGGCCGGGCTCACATAAGGTCAACGTTTCACCGCTGTGTGAGTCGGCTTATAGACGCTTATGGCAGCGATTTTTGACTGCGCGTCACAATGTATCTCACGCACTCTGACATGCGCAGTCTTCTTGGTTTAATCTTCATATTAAAACTCCAGCTGTTTCGCTTCGCGATGTTCCATATAAATGCCGCATACATGCAATGTACAGCATTTAGTACGCACCCATAGAGGACATTAGGGCTCCATCGCGCGGAATATGCGATAAAACAGAACATGCTGCGTTATTATATGCAGTGAAAAAACACTAGTGTGAGTGTAAGAGCGAAACAATGTATCTATATACTGCCGCAATGTACAACGTATTAGACACTTGTAGATCGCGCACATAAAACACAATTCAAATAGGCTTGTGTGAGCCTGACCTAAGAGAAATAGAGAGCCGAGACTCCGGGGGGCAGAAGAGAGCAAAAACTGTATCACTGAGCAGCAAAAAAAAACACCCCCTGGTCAGATGGGTCCAAATCTCTGTTGCTGATGGGAAAGCAGAATTTGGTGCAAGCAGCATGAATTACCTGTTACATCACTAATTACTTCAGAAGGGTCGGTGATCCGGGGATTATTCCCATTGCCAGAGTTGGAGACCGAAAGGAATTTTTTTCCCTTTAATAGGCTCCTACTAGAGATGAGCGAGTATACTCGCTAAAGGCAATTGCTCAAGCGAGCATTGCCCTTAGCGAGTACCTGCCCGCTCGAGACGGAAGGTTCGGGTGCCGGCAGTGGGCACGGAGCTTCCGGGGAGAGCGGGGCGGAACGGAGGGGAGATCTCTCTCTCCCTCTCTTCCCCCCGCTCCCTCCTGCTGACAGCCGCTACTCACCGCTCCCCCGCGCCGGCACCCGAACCTTCCGTCTCGAGCGGGGAGATACTCGCTAAAGGCAATGCTCGCTCGAGCAATTGCCTTTAGCGAGTATACTCGCTCATCTCTAGCTTCTACCTCATTGCCTTTTTTTGCCTTTCTCTGGATCAACATTGTGGGGGGGGGGGGGGGGATAGGCTGAACTAGATGGACATGTGTCTGTTTTCAGCTAACATACTATATTACTATGAATTGATGACCCCTTCCTGTCAGTTGATCGGAACATGTCAGCACCTCCATCTAACTTGCGACAACTACAATAAGCTTCCTGTCCGCAAGGGCCGATCTTCCTGCAGAATCAACGCCACGGCAAACTGCTGCTCTTCTGAAGGCCGAAGGAGGTCCAAGAATCGGAGTCTCTAATAAAGTGGCCATGCAGTGTATGTATTCCATATGCGCTCCCCAGCCACATTACACCACTAAGTTTTACGTACTTGGATTTTTTCTTTTCCTATGAAACAATAAAATGTTATTTTTACGTAGAATGAAAGTCAAATAAATATCTGAAGAGATAAACAGCGTAAATAGTTTTCCTTTAAGACCCACAAACAGCCGCCAGCTTTGCCGTGTCCTATAGGCAGCGTGCTCCGGGTGCAGCTAAATGAGCCTGTATATCCTCCATACGTCAGAAGCTTTAGGATGTAATATTCATATTACCGAGAAAGTTAGAAAACTGGAGCCTTCCATTTATGAATAAGGTCCTTGACACCGCTAGTGAATCGGTCCCTGTGCTGTCGTAGCGAGGCACAAGCCCCACCACAAACACTTATTTGTAGAGAGTGAATATTAACACTCTAATTTATGACCTAATTAGTAGCTTATAGTAATAACTGAAAATATGATATTAAAATCCTTACAAACTGCTCTGCATTTAGGAACTGCGTCGCTAGGAGACTTTGTCAATAACGGGAACATCATTACCTAGAAAATGTTTTTTTTATTATTGCAGATTTTTTTTTTACTACATGCTATGGAGAGATGCCATATATAGCTCCATCCGCTACACAAAAACACACATTTTTCTTGCGTCTTGTAACATTTGTATGGTTGGTTATACCAGATTTATAAAAGGAATTGGCATTTTGGGTGTTTTCTTATAACACTGCAGTTTACTTATATATCAGTCTGTGTTCTCTGTTATCAGCCAGAGCTACGATTAGATGTCAGTCAACACGGATCAGCCGTAACATGATAACCGCTGAGAGGTGAAGTGAATAACATAGATTACTTGGTGACAATGGGGCCCGTCAGGAATGGGATATATCAGGCAGCAAGTGATCTGAGTGACTGTAAGGCCGCGCTCACATGGGTGGATTCTAATTTCGGCCATTCAAAGGCATGTGCTTTCGCTTTTTCGCTCACTCTTGCGGATACGAATTCCGTATTACGCCAGCGGAGGAAAAAGCACAGCATGCTTTATTTTGCTGCGGACGCCTCCATTGAATTTAATACGCGATTAACTGGGAAACGGTGTGGGAAAGAAAACTGGACTGCACATGGCTGACGGCGAGCCGGCGTGGTCATCCGCAATACGGATTATTCAGGTACGCAGGGTCACCGGCCGGGTTCATAGCTGGAATCCTAGCGACATAAATTCCAATGTCTAGATGACTGGGTTAGAGCATCTCCAAAATGGTAGGTCTTGTGGGGTGTTCCTGCTAGGTTGGGGTTAATCCCTACCAAAAGTGGTCGAAGGAAGGACAGCTCACGAACTTGCAACAGGGTCCTGGGTGTCCAAGTGACATTAATGCGTGTGTGGAGCAAAGGGTGCCCGTCTGGTCTGATCCCACAGAAGGGCTACTGTAACGCAGATTGCTGTCAAAGTTAGCTATGATAGAAGTTGGCGGTGATAGAGAAGTCCACTACTGAAAGTGTCTATGATGGGCTTGTGAGCATCAGAACTAGACCAAGGAGCAATGGAAATAGGTGGCCTGGTCAGGAGAATCCCGTTTTACACTTTTACATCATGTGGACGGCCGGGTGCGTCATTTACTTGGAGAGATGGCAGCGGCATGCACTATGGGAAGTAGCCAGCCAGCGAGGGCAGTGTGAGGGGCGATGTTCTGCTGGGCACTTGGGTCCTGGCATCATGTGGATGTGACTCGTACCACCTGCCTAACATTGTATCGACAAGTATTCCCTGCATGACAGCGGGATTCCCTAAGGGCAGCGCCAGGATAAAGCTTCTGGCCGCGCTGCAAAAGTCGTTCAGGAATAGACGAGGCACATAACAACGAGGTCAAGGTGATGACTTGGCTTACAAATACCCCAAAGGTAAATAAGATGGAGCATCTGTGGGTTGTACTCAAACAAGTCTGATCCGTGGAAGTCCCACGGAGCAACCTACAGGATCTCCTGCTAAATTCCACGGGACACCTTCTGATCTTCTTTGACATCCAAAATGGGTCAAAGCTGTTTTGGCTACGGTGAGAGATCTAAACAGTATTAGGCACGTGGTTTTAAAGTTCCGGCTAACTGAAGCTCATCTGAGCAAATTATTAGTTATTACAATGAACATTTCAACATATTATAGAATCAATAATTCATTTTCGGTAAGCTCCAGCACTGAACGCTTGCCCTCACTCTAACCAAAAAGTATACTTCTGAAGGAAGTTGGGTGAAAACACGCTCAAGGAATAATCCATTACTGATACAGTGTGTTATGCCTATGGCTGGACATGGGGGGCTTGACAAAGGGATTCAAACGGCATGAAAGAAAGAAGCCCCGTGTCATGCTCCACCCCCTCCGGCCTGGCACTACCCACGATGCAGTACACAGTTTTGCCTACAGTGTTTCTTTTAGTAGCTATGTAAAAAGCACAGATAAAAAATGTCATTTTACAACGAACATAGCTTGTGAATTCTATTTAGCCACAGAAAACTGCAAAAAAGGTAAAATAATGATCATTGGGGGGGCAATTTATCACTTGGAACTAAGACAAAAATCAATCTTTATTGACTCAACTATGACATTCATTCATTGTCAGTCTTTCCAACATACAAGTATCACACACCTACAGTATCTGTCTAATTATCTATCTCATATCTATCATCTATCTCATATCTATCTATCTATCTCATATCTATCTATCTCATATCTATCTATCTCATATCTATCTCATATCTATCTATCTCATATCTATCTCATATCTATCTATCTCATATCTATCTATCTATCTATCTATCTCATATCTATCTATCTATCTCATATCTATCTATCTATCTCATATCTATCTATCTCCTATCTATCTATCTCCTATCTATCTATCTCATATCTATCTATCTATCTCATATCCATCTATCTATCTCCTATCTATCTATCTATCTCCTATCTATCTATCTCGTATCTATCTATCTCGTATCTATCTATCTCGTATCTATCTATCTCGTATCTATCTATCTCGTATCTATCTATCTCGTATCTATCTATCTCGTATCTATCTATCTATCTCGTATCTATCTATCTCGTATCTATCTATCTCGTATCTATCTATCTCGTATCTATCTATCTCGTATCTATCTATCTCGTATCTATCTATCTCGTATCTATCTCATATCTCATATCTATCTATCTATCTCATATCTATCTATCTCATATCTATCTATCTCATATCTATCTATCTATCTATCTCATATCTATCTATCTATCTCATATCTATCTCCTATCTATCTATCTCCTATCTATCTATCTCCTATCTATCTATCTCGTATCTATCTCGTATCTATCTATCTATCTCGTATCTATCTATCTCGTATCTATCTATCTCGTATCTATCTATCTCGTATCTATCTATCTCGTATCTATCTATCTCATATCTATCTCGTATCTATCTATCTCGTATCTATCTATCTCATATCTATCTATCTATCTCATATCTATCTATCTATCTCATATCTATCTATCTATCTCATATCTATCTATCTCATATCTATCTATCTATCTCTCTATCTATCTCGTATCTATCTATCTCGTATCTATCTATCTCGTATCTATCTATCTATCTCGTATCTATCTATCTCGTATCTATCTATCTCGTATCTATCTATCTATCTCATATCTATCTATCTATCTCATATCTATCTATCTATCTCATATCTATCTATCTATCTCATATCTATCTATCTATCTATCTCATATCTATCTTCTATCTATCTATCTCCTATCTATCTATCTCCTATCTATCTCGTATCTATCTCGTATCTATCTATCTATCTCATATCTATCTATCTCGTATCTATCTATCTCGTATCTATCTATCTCGTATCTATATATCTCGTATCTATCTCATATCTCATATCTATCTATCTATCTCATATCTATCTATCTCATATCTATCTATCTCATATCTATCTATCTATCTCCTATCTATCTCCTATCTATCTATCTCCTATCTATCTATCTCGTATCTATCTATCTATCTCGTATCTATCTCGTATCTATCTATCTCATATCTATCTATCTCGTATCTATCTATCTCGTATCTATCTATCTCGTATCTATCTATCTATCTCATATCTATCTATCTATCTATCTATCTCATATCTATCTATCTATCTATCTCATATCTATCTATCTATCTATCTCATATCTATCTATCTATCTCATATCTATCTATCTATCTCTCTATCTATCTCGTATCTATCTATCTCGTATCTATCTATCTCGTATCTATCTATCTCGTATCTATCTATCTATCTCGTATCTATCTATCTCGTATCTATCTATCTCGTATCTATCTATCTCGTATCTATCTATCTATCTCGTATCTATCTATCTCGTATCTATCTATCTCGTATCTATCTATCTATCTCATATCTATCTATCTATCTATCTCATATCTATCTATCTCATATCTATCTATCTATCTCATATCTATCTATCTATCTCTCTATCTATCTCGTATCTATCTATCTCGTATCTATCTATCTCGTATCTATCTATCTCGTATCTATCTATCTATCTCGTATCTATCTATCTCGTATCTATCTATCTCGTATCTATCTATCTCGTATCTATCTATCTATCTCATATCTATCTATCTCATATCTATCTATCTCATATCTATCTATCTATCTCATATCTATCTATCTATCTATCTATCTATCTATCTATCTATCTCATATCTATCTCCTATCTATCTATCTATCTCCTATCTATCTATCTCCTATCTATCTCGTATCTATCTATCTATCTCGTATCTATCTATCTCGTATCTATCTATCTATCTCGTATCTATCTATCTCGTATCTATCTATCTCATATCTATCTATCTATCTATCTCATATCTATCTATCTATCTCATATCTATCTATCTATCTATCTCATATCTATCTATCTATCTATCTATCTATCTCATATCTATCTATCTCATATCTATCTATCTCATATCTATCTATCTCATATCTATCTCATATCTATCTATCTCATATCTATCTATCTATCTATCTATCTATCTATCTATCTATCTCATATCTATCTAACTCATATCTATCTATCTCATATCTATCTATCTATCTATCTCCTATCTATCTATCTCCTATCTATCTATCTATCTATCTATCTCCTATCTATCTATCTCCTATCTATCTCGTATCTATCTATCTATCTCGTATCTATCTATCTCATATCTATCTATCTATCTATCTCATATCTATCTATCTATCTCATATCTATCTATCTATCTCATATCTATCTATCTATCTCTCTCATATCTCTCTCATATCTATATATCCATCTCATATCTATCTATCTAGCTCATATCTATCTATCTAGCTCATATCTATCTATCTAGCTCATATCTATCTATCTAGCTCATATCTATCTATCTAGCTCATATCTATCTATCTATATATCTCATATCTATCTATCTATATATCTCATATCTATCTCAAATCTATCTATCTATCTCCTATCTATCTATCTCAAATCTATCTATCTATCTCCTATCTATCTATCTATCTATCTATCTCATATCTATCAATCTCCTATCTATCTATCTATCTTATACCAGTTATATCCATCAGAGGCGTTTTATGTATAACAAAGCAAATACACTTCTATGTGTCATTACCAGGCACTACTTTAGAATAGCCATAAGATGCAGAAGATGTTCCCTTAGCTTTAATACTTTAAGGGCCACAGAAGAATTCTTTGCACAGTCCTTGGACGTGTTACACATGAAGCTGTCATCTGCATCATTAGGTATATAATCCTCTGATTTTATGTAAATAGCTTTTGCAACAAAGCCCACACTATCCCCCCGCTTGTTATAATCTGCGTCCTCCCACCAGGGACATGAACACGCCACCCACAGTAAACTGCATAATGTCTGTGAAAGGACCATCAGTCTTCTGGCCGGAGCTGTCCATACTCGTACCTAAGGGTCAATGACCAGTAGGCATTAATTAATCCAGCTGGGTGAACACATTTCGGGCTCAATAGACAACATGATCTCGTGCAATATTTAATAATGATGGAATAAACAACAACAGGAGCACAAAGGGAGCAGCGATCGTCCGTTCCTTACCGGGGTTGTTCGTTACACATCTTGTACAGCTCAAGGCATTGTCTTATATATCCTCATTTGCTGTTTTCACTTTCTATTTCATTTGATTACGAATAAGGCAACAATATCCAGAAAATAATCATTAAAATGAATGCAGCACTTAAAGGGGTTGTCCAGGATAAGAAAAACTGCCTGCTTTCTTTCAAAAACAGCACCCCACCTGTCCATGGGTTGGGTCTGTTTTTGTAGCTTAGTTCCACTGAAAGTGTACAGAAACATGGCGTGGCTGGCATGGTGTAGCTATTGACTGCTGCAGATGTAGGGGCACCCTGACCATGAGGCAACCTGAGACTATTGCCTCAGGTGGAAATCTGCAGCACTTAAGAAGGGGCAGTGCAAGGGCTGCCATCCAGCCAGTAAGACACCGGTCTGAAGACCAGTAATAATTTTTTTACCATATTAATGGCTGGTAACAAATAATTGTCAGCTGTCAGCCGTCTGCCAGCCACTACTGCTGTAACCATACTGTGATCCCTGAACTCTTCTCCCAGTGTTTTACTAAGGGAGACACTATTACTACTGGGGCCACTAAGGGGAACACTTACTACTGGGGCAACTATGGGGGGTCACTATTACTACTTGGGCCACTAATGGCGTCAATATTGCTACTAGGGCCATTATGAAGGTCACTATTACTACTAGGACCACTAACAGGGTAACAATTGCTACTGGGGCCACTAACGGGGTCACTATTGCTACTAGGACAACTATGTGGGTCACTATTACTACTGGGGCCACTAACAGGGTCACTATTGCTACTGGGGCTACTAATGGCGTCAATATTGCAACTAGGGCCATTATGAAGGTCACTATTACTACTAGGGCAACTATGGGGTCACTATTACTACTAGGACCACTAACAGGGTAGCAATTGCTACTGGGGCCACTAACAGGGTCACTATTGCTACTAGGACAACTATGTGGGTCACTATTACTACTGGGGCCACTAACGGGGTTACTATTGCTACTGGGGCCACTATGGAGGTCACTATTGCTACTGGAACCACTAATGAGGTAACTATTAGTATTGGGGGCACTTTTACTCTGCCACTTCAGACAAGTCTTAACGGTTCAAATATGGCATTGGGTATCTAGTGTACTGACATTTTCAATGCCTGTAAAATTATTATGGCTGAGCTGCAAGACCACATCCAACCTGCAAATAAGTGTGCAATAGGCAGCTTTTATAAGTAAATGGTCATCTAGCTCTGGAAAACCAATTTTAAGGTAGAGGGGGTGAAATTCAATAATATGGTCAATAGGATTCCTTTTGAGGGTATTTCTTTGAGTCGGAGAATGTGCAGCCTGGTTGGCTGAGAACCTTTACATGGTTTACGTATTTTTTATCTACCATGTTGTTTTTGGACTAGATTTTTAGTTACAGGGACACAAAGAGTTACTGACATGTAATCACTGTACCCTTTTCGGAGAATATACTTGGTAAAGATGACTTGTAACTGCTAAGTCTGTGGCTCTTCTACCACCTGAACTCCAAAGAACAATCGTTTAAATAATTTAACTTTATCCCAAAGATCATCTTCACACTAAATACATGGATGAACATTTAGCTGTGATTGGAAACATTGTCCTACATTATACTGCTCTGAATTAATTAAATGACCATATAGGGAAGCCCCAATCGTGAAAGGGCCAAGGGCTCTAATAAAGGGGCCATTCAGTGTAAGTTTGGGATTCCAAAGCTTTAGAATTTACCAGTTTGAGATTTGCTCTTGGCGCATAGAGATTAGAAAATCAGGCAACACTGAGGAAACTCTTCACCACGGCTACCTCCAACAATAAGGAAAATATGGATACAAAGGAAGAGACTAACCGATTTTTATTGGATAGAAATAATTTTTTTAAACTAACATCATAAACGTCATCAATAAAACTACTCTGAGACCAACTGGTCAATGGGTCTGTATACTTGTAGTCAGCAAAAAACACAACAAACACATCCCTATATACCTCACCAAGGGCGTGCCTAAAGTCTGGAGAAGTCAATCGCAGGACTTATCTCCAATGACTGAATATGAAGGGGTGTGACCCCTATTTTAAGAATGAACTACCCTTTTAAATGCATCATATACGGAGATGGAGAATAACATCTATCAGGCCATCCAACGGGTCCCAGTAAAGATGAGAACTGATCACATGATGCTCAAAACCAAACCATGAAAAACCATCTTTAGATAAGCACATCCACCATGTTTCCAGTTGTATCTATATAATCTGTGCAATGTGATTGGCTTACCATCGCTTTAAAGGGGTTGTCCACGTGTGATGGAACTGGAACTTTCCAAAAATCAAACTAGGTCTGCTAAAAGAATAAAGGCAGCAGCACTTACCTGTCTTCTGCCGGGGTGATCCAGCACAGTCCTCCCAGTCTTTGTTGTAGAACGGATACCACCTGACTGCTGCAGCCAATCAGAGGCCGCAGTGGCCACATGCTATTTTCCTGATATCACAATTCGGATGCTAAAAGCCATGGTGCCAGGAGAAAGCCACATGACTGCTGCAGCATTCAGATTGCATCTGTTCCACAACAAAGACCAGGACCACTGCAAGGCTGCAGTGCTGGATCACCCGGGCAGAGGATGGATAAGCACCCCTGTTTTGTTGTTTTAACAGGCTTGGATCGATTTTTAGAAAGTTGCCTCACACTTGGACAACCTTTAAATGGGGTGTACCAGAATCACAAGTTATCCCCTAATGACAGGATAGGGAATAACTTGCTGATCAGTGAGGGTCAATTGATCTCAAAAACAATGGTCCCGTGTCCCCCTCTGCCTGTCACCGTAGGGTCACTTCTTCACCCTCAGTGGTCTCAGAATTAATGTAGTGCTGGCCAAGCAAGCATGATCAGCACTCCATTCTGTTCAATGGGGCTGACGGAAATACCCGAGTGCTTTCAGTTGCATTAAAAGCGAATGGAATGCCAGTGTGCTTATGAGACAATTGCCCTATTCAGTCTCCTCCTCACTGCAGGAGGTGCATTAAGCCTGTAGTGAAGAGGCTAGGGTAAATGGGATTTCCATTCTCGAGATTGGTGGATGCCTCAGTGTCTCAGATGTCTCAAAAAATGGCTTTTGAGCAATCATTTTGCATAAACTACTACTTGGTACTAATACCAATTAGTAGCTTGTGCGCTGCCGGGAGCTGTATTCAGAGAACAGACCACATGCTGTTCTCTGAATAAGTTCCCTTTGTTCTGCCATGGGGCTGGCAGCTGAGACAATGTAATCAGCTGTTATCAGCACTCCCTGGGCAGAACACAGCGTTCGGTCCATCTTATCAGCTGTTCTGCCGAACGATGGATTTCATGCCGAACTGAAATTCATTGTTCGTCAGAAAAGTGAAAGATGGGCACATTTACACGCAACGATTATCACTCAAAAGATGGCTTTTGAGCGATAATCGTTGTGTCTAAATGGGTCCTAAGACCCCCACCGATCAGCAAGTTATGCCTATCCTGTGGATAGGGGATAACTTGCGATTCTGGCACAACCTTAAGATTCTTTTACGAGTACAAATAATTTCTCAAGTGATTTTATGCACTTACTATCTGCAAGACTACATTGACAACATAGAAAACTAATCTGCTTTCATTAAAACAAGATTCTCTCTCTGTATAAAACTCATTGAACGTAAACCAATAGGATGGAAGAGCGTGTTACTCATCGTGCGGGGTGCTACATCGATTCTGCATTCAGACATATCAAGCATATAATTACTTTAAAGTTCTGATCGTCTTGTTTGAGAGTCTTGGTATGGGTCACTTAGAATACACTGCTTACACAATAGCGAATGTTCAGGAAGGGTCCTTTCTCCATGCATCGAGAGCTGAGCTCGGTGTGAACAATGAAAGAAAGTGCCCTGCACTCCAACCCTCTCTCAAATGGATAATTCCAGTGATGCTCCTGACAGCAATGCTTTAGATTTTGATTTATGTTCCTCTAAAGCTAAAATCAAAGATTCCATCTAGTGCTATTTTATGGCAGCTGAAATGATGAATGGTGAAGTCTCTCAGCCAAACGATGCTGCTGTGTCTTTGCCCTGGATTTTAATTGCTAAAGTAGCCAGTCATTGCTCAGAATTCAGTGGTAAGCACACTTTAGAAATTGTGGAGATGGCCGTTTGGAACAAAGATTGAAATAGGAGTACTACATCTTGTGTTTAATCATTCATGGGAGAGATAGGAAGCGCACACACACACAAGAACTACATGCTCTACCTTGTATATTAAATTAAACGTTAAGTGCTCATTAAATATGCTCAATCCATGTTTATCAATTGGTTATTACACTATGTAACCTTCATTGATTAGCTGAACACACAACAACTTCCCAGAAGCCTTTGAGTGTTGGACCGGTGGGCATGAGGCTATACCCTGGACAGTAATAATCGTCAGAGCTCGGGCGGTAAAGGAGATTTGATTTTTGTAGCAAAAATGAAAAGTTAATCAAATCGGTGAAGAATTTCTTGCTTCAATCTTTCTCACCGTCATCATTAATTTTTTCGAAATGTGCACCAACATACTTGATCATATGAAATACCAGGGAGGCCACCCGCGAACCCTAGAACATAGGGGCTGCTGCAGAAGGTTGTGCACTGACTGCATCTCTCAGATTCATGTGGGAGAGACAAAGTAACACCAGAAGATTAAAAACATCTCCCTGGAGTGAAGCTGAGGGACTCACATGGGAGCGTGAAGGAAGGCTTCTTTACTCCAGCGATCTCTGAACCTGGAACCCCCAAATACTATTATCTGATGTCTCTCTTTCTCACAAAGGTGCACCTTTACAGCACCCTTCAGAAGTTTTGCAAAAATCCCATGTTTCAAACAAAAAAATCACTACTCAGAAACATCTCTGGGGGGTTTCTACCATGAATTGAAATTAATCCTGCCTGAAAAACATAAAAAAGTTGATCCATCACATTCCGATACTAAGCAGGGTGGTCACACAGGCAGAGGGTAGGTACTCCCGGGAGTCCACAGTGTGAAGCTATTTCCAGATTACAAGACTCAAGTTGGAAGATCTACCTGGTTTTGGTTTTTAGTGCAATAGACACGGCCCCAAAGCAGCAAAATTTACAAATATTTATTCTTACTTTTATATTTTAAAAGGTGTTTCAAAACTTCTAGATGGTATTGTGCTATTTTAGTGCTTAGAGGATATGACAGGTTCCATTTAAGCTGTAAGATCCTACAAACTACCTATACAGAAGTCATATGCTGACATAGAGGGAGTTAGAGGGTATGGAAACCTTTGTGCATGAAAAATCAATATAGACATAAGCTTCTACAGAAAAAAATGTTTTAGTTTTTTTTGCATTGAGTTTTTATTATGGTGCATTGTGCTTTGTAAACTCTCTTACATTCAAATTTCTAGTTCCAGCGGGTTCCCAGCACTGATTAGCTGGTCTCTCTGATGAAGGTGCAAAAGCTCAGCTCCCATTCTCCTCTTTCAGAGGCTGTGTAGCATAACCACACCCACTCAATACTACACAGCTATCTCTCTGTCTATCTCACACTCTATCTGCGGGTCATTTCCCCTCACTACTGATAAAAACATAGAATTAATTTGGAGTGAATTGTAGCCCTCTGTAATAGTAGTTTTCTCTGCTCTCTGTCTCCTGTTATACAGACCTCTGTAATAGCTCAGTGGAAAGGCAGTGATTGCACAGGGGAGCAGGCTAGGAGAGTAACTGAGAAATAACCTGTCATTTTACTCTGACAGAATTTGCTAAGATTTCAGTCCTCTAGTCTGCAGCGCTTTAGAAAATAATACAAGGATAGAAATCAAAGAATCAGAAATTTTAATAAACAACAATTACCAAAAGTCTTAATTTCCAAAAACATTGATTAAAAGAAAAAAATGGAGCAAAGGTATACCAAGCCTTTAAGTCATTGAGGATGCAGCTCCCCATGGAATCCTTAATTTAACAATAATAGTAAGAAAGATGATGCTGAAAGTCTAGCTGAGTTCTCTGTATTGTCTGAAGTACATTATACAGCACACAGATTGTAGAAGTGTTTGAAGCTGAAGTACATTTTGACTTTACAACCGTTTTACCTTATTATGACTAGCTTCTTACAGAATTACTCTCCGCTGTTCCCACTATGTAATTCCCAGTTTGTGAACTCCTATTTGTCTTCACCTTTATGAAAATGCCTGTCAAATGAAACTCTGCCCTCACCATCATCACATCAAGGCCCTGCTCAGTGCTCCCAAAAGATGAACACACTCCTTTCCTAAAATACTCTGTGCTCCTACAGACATTGCTCCTTCCACTCCAAAAAGTCTCAACGTAACCTCCCACTTGTCTCCATTCCCCTCCTCACATCCTGACACTGACCCACACAGCTCCATCCTCACCAAGATGATTACATAAAAAGCTAAGAAAAAGCTGTAGAACTCCAAAATCTTTGGAAAGAGTATGACATGTCCCGACAAATAAAACATCACATTTTTTCAAGTTTTTGGGTTGCTGCAGTTTTTTCCTATGTTTTATTGCTGACTAGCTTACCCGTCACGCGTTGCTGCGAAGACAGACAGACATACATTCGTTTTTATATATCTAGATAACAACCAATCACAGCGCAGCTTTTTTAGGTTACCTCAGTGGTATATTATATAATAACCAATCACAGCGCAGCTTATATGTTACCTCAGCAGTATAAAATATAACAACCAATCACAGCGCAGCTTTCATGTTACCTCAGCTTTATAATATATAACACCCAATCACAGGGCAGCTTATATGTTACCTCAGCAGTATAAAATATAACAACCAATCACAGTGCAGCTTTCATGTTCATGTTCCCTCAGCAGTAAGAGAAATAACCAATCACTGCGCAACTTTTATTCTGCCTCAGCAATATAAAAAATAGCAACGAATCACAGCGCAGCATTCATTTTACCTCAGCGGTATAATATATAGCAACCAATCACAGCACAGCTTTTATTTTACCTCAGCATTCTCAATATCCAGGAATTGTCTTGTGATACGTTCGACGGATGCATCATTTTGTAGTTGAACATGCATCCCGTTGCTCGTAATGCCTTTTGCTTTTGTGCTTGAGATGGAAATCAAACGATCTTTGTCTGGGGGGGCATAACTGTTGACGACGCTCGCACGCACGCGCGCCACCTATCGTAGGATAGATGTACTATGCCAGTAATCTTCCCAGGAGTGTACTGAACAACTTCCCATTAACTTTTCCTATTTATGACATAATCAATGCTCGTACCAAATTTCATGTTTTTATGACATTGGGAAGTGAGAAAATTAGACTCCGTACGTAAAATTTGGACGCCAATTCTTTTGCGCCTAGAATTGAATAATCGAGTTGGGACCCATTAACTTTTCCTATTTATGACATAATCAATGCTCCTGCCAAATTTTGAGTTTCTATGACATTGGGAAGCGAGAAAATTAGATTCCGTACGTAAAATTTGGGCGCTAATTCTTTTGCGCATAGAATTGAATAATCGAGTTGGGACCCATTAGTGTTTCCTATTTGTGACATATTCAATGCCCGTGCCAAATTTCACGTTTCTATGTGAGAAAATTACATTCCGTACATAAAATTTGGACGCTAATTCTTTGGCGCTTAGAATTGAATAATCGAGTTGGGACCCATTAGCTTTTCCTATTTATAACATAATCAATGCTCGTGCCAAATTTCATGTTTCTACGACATTGGGAAGTGAGAGAATTAGTGGCAGTGATGGAAATCGAACGATCTACGTGGGGGTGCGGGGGTAACTGTCGACGACACTCGCACACGCGCCATTTATCGTAGGATAGATGTACTATGCCTATAATCTTCCCAGGAGTGTACTCAACAACTTCCCAAAGTTTCATGGCGATCGGATGAATGGCGTAGTAGCGCATAAAGGACAAACACACACAGACACACAGACAGACACGCATACATTCAATTTTATATATATAGATGATATCTTTTGCTGGACTGACTGACTTGGTTCTGCTGCTGATTCCTATGTTAGTAGCATCATCACATGAGCACACAGGTCACTGCCCCCCTCGAGATAAGCACACTCCTCTACTGCTGCTCATGATCTCATAGGAGGGATAGAATATCTACAGCCAATCAGTTTGCACGCCATCAGATCTAAATTATAATTTAAAAAACATGTAAATGTTAATCAGAATATACCTGAAAATTAATATTTAACACCTTCTATAATACCCTTTTGCTTTCTACCTTGTTTATAACTAAATTACATTGAATGATCATTTTATTAGAGACCCCCATCTAGTGTCGCATTGGCCCTCATATGGCCTTCAGAACCGCAGTAGTTCCTTGTGGCATATATTCAACTAGATGGTTAATTCATTCTGCAGGTATATTGACCCATGTGGAGAGGAAGCTTCTTGTAGTTGCCGGAGATTAGATGTGTTACATTTGTGCAGGACTTGTGAACAGTGATCTATACGATCGTAAGATATTTATACCTAAAGGGCCAAATATACACACCGAACCAAAAACAGAGAACACAAGACAGACCAAATGGGAACCAAAATAAAGGAAAGCGGAAATGTGACCCTAAACCTCAGAAGCAAGGAAACCCTGCCTAAAAGTGGGGCAATCGTCCTGAAAAGGACGGCCCCACATCAGGGACCTAGGGTAAACCTGACTCTCCTTCAGTGGGAATAGGGAATAGAGACTAAGAATAGAGGACACCTTCATATATAAAGCCTAAAGGCCCATTTAGACACAACGTTCATCACTCAAAATTCTCTCAAAAGCCATCTTTTGAGCGATGATCGATGTCTAAACTCTGGCCCATCGTGCACTTTTCGCGCACTATTTCTTCATCTCCGACTTCAAGCCGGCCTGAAGTCAGCGATGAGCCTTATCAGCGCCGCACGCTGAGTTCTCAGCGGGATAGCGCTGATAGCATTTTCTCAGCTGCTATCCAGCTTGGAGTTCTCAACCGGATACCGCTGACAGCTCAGAGAAAAAAAGCTGCTGTTTGCAGGTAACAGCGCTTCAGCTGTAATCTGCATACAGCAGGAGCCTTCATTTACACTAATTAACTACTTAAGAGTTTATGCAAAGTGATCACTCAAAACTGTAACTCAAAATGCCGTTTGAGCGAATTTTGAGCGATCATCTTTCAGTGTAAATGGGCCTTTAGAGTCGGGGCTGCAAGATGTTAAATAGCTTAGCAGGTGAATGTGCAGCAAACTTGGCTTGGCTGGAGACTGAGATCAGGCAGGTAACCACAGACAGAATCAGTACAGCTTCAGACAGCAATCCAACACAGCAAACTTCAGACAGTTGTCAGGAGATCAGACCAGGAACACCTGCAGACTTGTATCTACACTCTAGCCCAAAAATATAAGTGGCACCTCCCAAGAGGAGGAGCCGCAATAAATGTGCAAAGACAAATGCTGATTGGTTGCCAGGGCTGTCCCTTTTCCCAGCCAACTAATCTGCACACAAATACTACCTATATCTAATATGTCAGTGCCCAATGCGGAAATAAAAGAATGCAGAAACTGGTGCTATTATGCCATTACATGGATAAAGGTGCTGACATGTTCTGACCAGCTAACAGGAAGGGGTCATCAATTAATACTGTTTGCGCCAAATTCTGACTTTCCACCTGCATGGAGCAACAGAAATCTGGATCCATCTGGCCAGGTGATGTTTTTCTGCTAGTGCGTGATACAATTTTTGTGCTCTTCTGTCCACTGGAGTTTTGCCTTTCTGTTTCTCTTAGACACAATGGCGCTGGAACTGGCCGTCTGCTCTTATAGCCCATTTGTGCTAAAGAACAGAGAGTTGTGTGTTTGGACACGTTAGTTGGAGCACCAGAGTTGTATTCGGCTGCTCTTGACTGTGCAGCGCCTGTTGGTAAGAACGATTCTTGAAATCCACCTCTGATCTCTTTCGTTAACAACTTGTGTCCATCAACAGGATCCCCTTTTGCCGGATATTTTTCCTTGATCATGCCGTTCCTGGTATACTTTAGAAAACCCCACGCGGTTGGCAGTGAAATCCTGGCCTGTTAGTCTACCACCGATGGCCAATCCTCGTTGGAAGTTGCTGAGATCGCTGGATTCACACTGAAAAACTTGTCACATCCTTTTATGCTGCACTCCGGGGTCATGGGTGTTATTTCCATATACATGGGAGCAGCAATCGTGAGACGGCCCGGGGCTCTAATAATGTGGCCCTTCAGTGTATACCATGCATTGTTTTTCCTGGAAGATTATGGAACAAAAAAACAAAACTTACGTCCAAAACATATTTGTAAAAACCAGGTAAGTCTTCCTGGAGACAGACGGGCTCTGACTTCATCATGGCTTAATTGTTCGACGTTGTTTTACAAATAAAAATGACACTGTGTTTCTCCCTCTGCTACTATTCAGATAAAATCAAATTCGACAGCCAGCAAATCATGAATCTTATGTGACTCCTCGCAGTGTTATCCGTTTAAAATCTATGCAATAAAGATTGTTTTTTTTTTTTCCAGTCCGTCCCTTCAAAATCAATGATGCAAATGAGAAACAGCAGCGAGGGATAAATTCTTCCACATCTTTGCACTGGCACAAATTTCTACTCATTTTTAATAAAGCCTGATTGTAGTTTGCAGGGGTGCATAATTTAATCAAAGCGAGACGTGTCTTTCACCTGGGAGAAAAGAGAGATTATGCTGTTTGTTGCCACCGGACAAGTAGGCAATGATAAGACTTGTCCAAGACCTCCTGTGATTGGAGCAATATGTATCGGACAACAGAAAATAATAACAATAAGGAACTCGCCTTGGGTGAAAAGAGAAGGGAAAGAAAAAAAAAACTGCATTCGCCGGTAATTTATAACAATGACATAGGAGAAAAGTTTCTCTAAATGAGGCATTCAGATCGGCCTAGCAGTCATTTATCGTCATGATTAATACAAATGGTATTCATAACAGTAAATATCAAACGTGAACCGTCTCAGGCCAAGTCGGGAGTTTTTTGTGTGCTGATCTCACAGACTAGCATCTTCCGAGGCGGCGAATGCTAAGCACGAAGATCGACCCCACACGTCCCCCTTTACGTGTCCAGACATTTTAACTCCTTAAGGATACAGACCATTTCCTTTTTTCGATTTTTGGTTTCTCCTCCCAATGTTTAAAGAATCATAACTCTTTTATTTTTCCGCCGACGCCGCTGTCTGGGGGCTTGTTTTTTGTGGGACGAGTTGTATTTTTCAAGGGTACTACTTAGTGTACCATATAATCTACTGAAAATCTTTAAAAAAATCCCCAAGTGGAGTGAAATGGGAAAAAAAAACACGTAATTTCGCCAGCAGGGGTTTGCGACAAAATGGCCATGTTACTTTATTCTGTAAGTCAGTGCGATCACAACGATACCAAATGTGTTTTGGCTTTTTTATGTACTATTTTAAAAAAATGAAATATCTTTAAAAAAAATAAATATAGGTATTATCTTTCGAGAGCCCATTTTTTGTGGGACGACCTGGGGTTTTTATTGGTACCCTTTTAGAGTGCTTTTGATTAACCTTTTTTCTTGGAGATGGGGGGACCAAAAAAAAAAGCGCAATTCTGGCAGTGTGTATTTCTTTTTCTGATGACATTCACCATTCGGGATAAATAATGTGTTATTTTAATAGATCGGACCTGTATGCACGTGGCGATACTAAATATTTTTTCTGTTTTTGTTTTTTTTTACTTTAAAATACAGGAAAAGGGTGGGGTTAAAAAAAATTTGTTTTGACTTATTTTTGCTTTCTTTTTTAGTCCATTTGAACTTGCAATCATTTGATCGCCCATACTGTATAATGCAATACCGTGATATTGCATTACACCGCATTCTGACAGGCATTCCTTAATAGGCATTCATTTATGTCAGCCCTGGGGGCCTTCAGAGAGCTGTCATAACAACCGAATGGCACCTCACAATCTCATCACAAGGGGGCCATTTGGGATGCCAATGGGGGCAATTGGAGGGGCCCTTGAATGCCAACCGGCGGTTTAAATGCTAGTCAAAGTTGACAGCAACATTTAAATGGTTAACAGCTGCAATCAGCGTGAGTGCTGATCGCTGCTAGTGTGAGCAGCTGTCAAAGACAGCCGGCACCCACCATGTATGGTGCAGGATCGCCTCCCGATCCCGCCCAATACATACCCTGCCCCTGGAAGAAGTAATAGTCCGTCCTTTTTGGGTGAAGGGGTTAAAGACAGTAGCTCTGCTCAGGTATTCCCAAATTTCCTTCCTTTGCTGAACTATAACAATAAGGAAAGAGCAATATCATAATCTAAAACTAAGAGTGCCCGTAGCTGTGTGTTAAACAAATGAAGCTGTCACAGGCAGGGAAAGCTCCAGAGAAAAATTACCAAAGCGAGTTGAAAAGCTGACGTCTTGTATAACGTATCGTTCCTGCACACACCGTGGCGATAGTATTGTGGCGACCACAGTCCTTGTACGGTGTCAACACTCTCCTTTACCTACCACTCTCAAACAAGATTAAGCTGTATTCAAATTCCACCTTCCTTTTTTTCCTCTCTCTCGCTCTCTCTCTCTCTCGTCGGGTAAGAGAGCGAGAAAAAAGAAAAACTGACTGTTATTAAAGAAAATAGAGGAGTTAAGTGCTCGTCACGGTCTTTCTTCCTTCACCTCACAACATAATGCGCGGCTCGCACACACACTGATGAGGAAAAATTATTTTATATCAGCGAATCAACATAAAAAGTCACTTTATTTGGAAGGAAAATGCATTGATGTCAGACCTTGATACAGTTTATGTCGGCTGCCATTTTTTTAGGTAAACATGCTTTTCACTACATGACATTACTAAGTAGGTTAAGTATAGCCATGGGCAACCATCCATCATTACTGAATGTAACATATTCTGTACTCTGAAAGGTAAAAGTTTTCTACTGTACCAAGATGACATTTAATTTTTCATATCTCTTCGAAGTCGTGGAATGAATTTTGGCAGACCTGATGCAATTTAGCAGCTTGGCAGTTTAAAATTGGGCAATGAATCACACGGATTCACTACAAACGAGTCGCCGCATAATATTTTCTCTGTGTCAGGAGAGAACGAGAAAGGAGTGGAGTCTGTGGCCACTTGAACGCTTTATAGCATACTTAATGCCCGGATCTGACCAGTAACGTGCTTTATTGGGTGTTTGCATGGTTGATTTGTAGCCGGGAAATTTAAAGGGATAGTGAGCCCACACTTAGCGCTAAGAATATATATATATTTAATCTTTAATATATATACATAAACATATCAGTGCATTGCATAACGTATCGTTAATGATGCATGTCACAGATTTCAGAGTTCTAGTTGGGATGGATGCAGCATAAAATGCATTTACCGTTCACTTTGCTGCAAGATCGGGGAAGCAAGTGACTTATTAATGGAAAAAAATAATAAAAAAATATATAAAACGACAAAGAAATATGTGCCCGGGTTTCCACGCTTCATATAAAAAGGTCTATTTGCTGTGTGTTTGGTAAAGGTGAAAGGGCTCCAAAGGCCTTGTATTTGATTTTTTGACGAAGTGTACTGTGGATAGAAATCAATAATGTCAGCAGAGTTATCTCAGTCAAACCTCATCGCTACGATGGGTTTTATTTGGGAGGCTAGATAAACCAACAAGCAAAAAATCTACTGCCATCCAACTTGACAACGACTGTTTATTAGGCTCAAGATGAAACGAGAAGAAAAAAAAGAGAAAGAAAATACAAGCGAACACACAAGACTCGCAGCCATCGAGGTGACCACTCTTAGAAGAAGCTCCGCAGAAACAGCTGTCAGGGTCAGTGGCACAGATATTAGTGTTTACTCTGCCAGAACTCCGGTGATGAACTGACTCATCTATATGTTAAAAGGGGTTTCTTTTTAATATGCATGTATTATATTTCCTATATACCATTTGGGGGGGGGGGGGGGATGTGTTCAAGCAATAAACTAGCAGACTGGTATGTTCAAAAAATCTATAATTGGATCATAATAATAATGCCGCCAACAGTGGTCCCAATATAGTAATAGTGACCCCCAGTAGTGGTCCAACAGTAATAGTGCCCCCAGTAGTGGTCCCAATATAGTAATAGAGCCACCAGTAGTGGCCCTAATAGTAATAGTGACCCCATTAGTGGCCCAACAGTAACAGTGCCGCCAGTAGTGGTCTCAATATAGTAATAGAGCCACCAGTAGTGGTCCAAATAGTAATAGTGCCTCCAATAGAGGCCCCAATAGTAATAGGGGCCCCAATAGTAATAGTGGCCTCAGTAGTAATAGTGCCCCCAGTAGTGGCAGCATAGTATTAGGGCCCCCTCTTTATGCCCCTCCCACCCTGAACCATTGGCTGGGCAGCAAATGCACACCATCAAATATTTTACCCATACTCTCTCTCTAGCTCCCCTCCAGCCACCACTGCTGTAATTAGAAGCTATGACCACTGATCTCTCCTCCCAGCATCTGCGCTGCGCATAGGAAGTGCAAGAATGCAGAGATGCTCTCAGCTTACAATTATTTTTTTATCAACCATTAATATGGCCAGTTAAAAATAAGTACCGGTGCCAGCCTTTGAACGTAATCACTGCCAGGCTAACGAGTCACTGGCTGGGTGGGAATGCTAGCTGCTCCCTCGCTATGCATAGTCAAAGCCGCTGCTGAATTCACCTAGTGAATTACATAGGTGCATGCATTGAATGAGGGAACTACTAGTCTCATTCTATACATATGTCCAGCAGTCTGTTGGATGCATTCAGTGCCGGCTTTGAGAGCGGGGAACAATTGGGAAGGTAAGTATAAGACTCACATCGCCTGATTCAGCGTTTCAACTCCCGTAACCCCATCAGTTGGGCTTATGAGTGGACAGACTCCCTTTAGGAAAGGAGTTATTCCATTTCTGATTGATTGTTACAGCCCCTAGACTGACTCTTATAGATTTGATCATAGGAGGTCGCCCCAGAGTGTAGAAGGCGGAGAGGTCTAAAAGGTTTGCCCGGTTGTCCAGGATTAGAAAGAAGAAGTAGGTTTTGCTTTATCCATAAGCAGTGCCACTCTCTTCCATGGACTGTTATCACAGTTGAGAGCCATTCACTGGAGTTAGGCAATTCAAGTACATTGACAAGACTAGTGCTGATTTGGACACTGCAAACCACTCTGTCATTAGATACAGAGCTTTCATAGTAATAAGGACACATAGACATTTCCATAGCAACAGGAGGAGGAGCTATCTTCACTGGCAGCTCCGATGCACTTACAAGGTGCAGGCTGACAGATCTGCAGACACTGTGATAAAGATCACAATCTCTGCCTCTCCTGCTGTTACAGCATGTGGGGAGGGGGATGTGTGACACATTAAACACACAGTGGGTTTGCTAACCATTTGTGCAGAATGTCTCTAAATGCCTAATCAGCCTGGGACAGCAGAAGGGTGGACATTTGGATACTGCCTTCCTGCTAAATGGACCAGAGATAGTTCATTGAAGTATGGGAAGTAAGAGCAAGGAATTGCAGGACAGTGAACTACTGACAGAATGATACATGCCACCTCCCTGAAAGTGAATAGGTTAGACCACCTGAAAATCAGAATTTACAGACATGAAACAAGGTAAAAGCTCTTTATTATCTCCACATACAGGCAACGTTTCGACCATATAACATTGGTCTTTGTCAAGCTTGACAAAGACCAATGTTATATAGTCGAAACGTTGCCTGTATGTGGAGATAATAAAGCCTGAAAGTCTTTGTATGGAAATGGCTTGACGACTTTGAATTCCAGTGTGCTGCTTTTACCAATCTATGTACTTACTGCTTCTTTGGGGATTATTGAGGTTCTGATCCCGGGTAAGCTTGTACCTTATTGAAATCCCACAAATACATCTTGGAATTGTGTGCTGCTGACACTCTTGTGTTTTGTGACTGCATGAAACAGGGTACACATTGCAGCAAATAAAAGTTCAGGAGAACCTGATTTATTTTAGAAAAGTTGTTAAAAACTTAAGTATGCTTTAAGGACCAAGACATTACATAAAATTACAGGGCCATAACTCACCCTCCCAGTACATAACTTGATTATAAGTTTTCTCTATCCCAAGGAAGAAGGGCTGACCAACTCTGGCTGCGACTCAGAAGATTTGGTCCTTTGTAAAATTTTATTAAAATCCATAATAATAGATCACTGCTGCACTCCTTAGTAATAAGTTATGGCTGGGGGTTAGCAAATTGGGCCTGGCTTAACAGTAATATGTTCTACTGCAGATATGGCAGAGGCTCTTGCTGCAGCCAGGTGTCTTACAGACAGAACAAGGATAGTGATAAGAAAGAGGGGGACATGGCTTAAAATGGTTGTACCAAATTAGACCTAGCCACAGAATAGTTGATGAAAGTCTGGTCATTGGGGACCTCACTGCACTGAGAAAGGGGGCCGTGTTCACCTCTTGTCCTCTTTCTGGGTTTGTCGTACCCCTGCAATGAGGAGGAATTTGAATGGAACGACGGTTGCACCTGCACAGCTCCATTAATTTTCAATGAAACTGCAGGAAATAGTTGACGCTATACTCTATCAGTCCCATTGAAATGAATGGTGGCAGACCACACATGTGTAACTGTCACTCCATTGCATCTGATGTCACTGCGGGTGGGTGTAGTGAGCCTGCAGTGATCGAATAGAGGGACACGGGACCCCCATTCTCAGGATTGGTGGGGGTCTCAGCTGTAACACCCTCACCGATCAGATTCTTATCACCTATCCTGTGGACAGGTGATAAAAGTGAATCTTGGTACAACCCATGTTTACATCTGTGCTGGTTTATTGGGAGCCTCCATCACAGAGTTACTACAAAATGCCAAACTAAATGATGCAACATGCTGAGTAGAATGCTGGAAGTCCAACGGCCTCCATTATAGTCAACCGTGTCCGTTGGGGAACTCCTTGGGTCTGTCATGTGCTGCATCTTGTGATCCTGGTCTTTTTGTTGCTCAGCTCCAATGACTGAGCTGAATAATGGAAATAATAAATGTTATTGTGTAAAATGCCTTAAAGGGGTTGTCTCGCGAAAGCAAGTGGGGTTATACAGTTCTGTATGGCCATATTAATGCACTTTGTAATGTACATTGTGCATTAATTATGAGCCATACAGAAGTTATTCACTTACCTGTTCCGTTGCTAGCGTCCTCGTCTCCATGGTGCCGTCTAATTTTCAGCATCTAATCGCCCGATTAGACGCGCTTGCGCAGTCCGGTCTTCTGCTTTTCTCAATGGGGCCGCTCGTGCTGGAGAGCGGCTCCTCGTAGCTCCACCCCGTCACGTGCCGATTCCAGCCAATCAGGAGGCTGGAATCGGCAATGGACTGCACAGAAGAGCTGCGGTCCACCGAGGGAGAACATCCCGGCGGCCATCTTCACCAGGTAAGTAAGAAGTCACCGGAGCGCAGGGATTCAGGTAAGCACTGTCCGGTTTTTATTTTTAACCCCTGCATCGGGTTTGTCTCACGCCGAACGGGGGGGCTATTGAAAAAAAAAACCCGTTTCGGCGCGGGACAACCCCTTTAACTCCTGGGACCCACAGAAGATTTATTTACATATCTCACAGTTTTAAAGGCAACCCGTCATGACCTTCGAGCCCCATAATCTATTTTTATGAGGCTCAAAGGTCATGGAATGGGAGTCTGGGCAGTGCTGTTTTATACTCACCTATCCCCATTCCTGCATTGTGTCTCCCCGAAGTCCACGCGTGCCACGAGTGACTCTTCAGCCCGCTCTGTAAATGCGCTCTCCTATTCATCCATATAGGAGTATGCTGGTTCGTGCTGACTTCAGGAGGATACAGTGCAGGAACAGGGTGCCTGGGGAATATAAAACTGCACTCCCTGGACTCCCCGTTCCATAACCGTTGAGTCTCATAATGTAGTTTATGGGGCTCAACAGTCATTACAGGTTTCCTTTAAAGGGGTTGTATCAGGATCACAAGTTATCTCCTATCCACAGGAAAGGGGGTACCTTGCTGATCACTGGGGGTTTCACCGCTGAGACACACACCGACCTCAAGAACGAGGGTCCTGCTTACCCCTCTTCCTGTCACTGCAAGGTTGCTTCTCTCCCCGCAGTGACGCCAAAATAAACGGAGCGTTGGCCGAGCAGGTGTGGTTGGAGCTCTATTCACTTTAATGGGGCTGGCGGAAACTCTCAAATGCTTGTTGTTCGGCTATCTCCATAGTCCCATAAGAAATTAATGAAGTGTCAGTGCTTCAATTAGTCTCCTCCTCACTGCGGGGGTGCAGTAAGCCCACAGTGAGGAGGATGAGGGACATGGGATCCCTGTTCTCAAGATTGGTGGGGTCTCACTAGTGACCCCCACTGATAAGCAAGTTATTCCCTATCTTGTGGATCCTGATGCATCTCTTAATTGTAATAAGAGACAAAATAGGATCAAAAGAAAGGAGGAATTTAAGGGAGGAACTGCTGTCATATTTTTCTGTGCATTTTCTATATTTCTTGCTTTTCTATCGGCTGTTGTGTTAGTCATTATTTAATGACTGATGATACGCAGGCAAAAAGTCCATTGTGCCCAGTGCATCTTCCCGATGATGCAGTCACTGTTCTAATGCTAGTTAGTCCCCAGATTAAAACCCACTGATCATAAAAGTTATTCAAATTGTTGATATACCCCTTTAATTAAATACCTCTGCCCTGGCCTTGAAGAATAGGTAACATAATGTAAACCACCATCACGGTATGGCCGTAGGTTAGTCTTCAAAAGCAAGCCAGCTTCTTCTTCCCTTGACAACTCCATCAGACACAAACCTGAAGTAAGGAAAATCCAAGCTTGCCTGATTGATCCAGAATCATCCGAACAACTTCCCAACAAAACTTCAACGAAATCTAACTCTATCAGTGAGCGACATCTCACAGACCAGAATGGCGGTCTTGCGGCTGCACCTGCATTTCCTAATTAATTAGGGTTCTGTACAGGCGAGATCAAGCAATGGATAACACATTTATCCAATGAGAGCTGAAACGTGACGTTCTTGGAAGCACACGAAACAAAACAATCCACTTTGATAATATTTACATAAGGTCCCATTCCGCTATGAAATACAGATGTCGGCATGGAATTAATTTAAAATATTAAACTGTAAACCTTTCTAACATCACAAAACGGGAAACGAGGGCTGTGAACTGATTTAATCTCACTTTTTTTTTTTCTTGCTTTGAAATAAGTTACCTAAAGACTTTGCTTTAAACTGAATCCAGAATGTCGCAAGGGGGGGGGGGGGGGGAAGTTTATTGTAATAATCCAATTAACATTTCCACACATCTAAATTTGACCCCCCGCCCCCTAACAACTGTAACGTGTATCTTTGCTACATTGTTGCGATCCGAGGAGAAGCTCCATTGTATCTTAGTGGAGAAGCATATTTTTTTCTTTATTGCTTAAAGGAACTGAGGCATTTAGATTTCCCTTGCCGTACATATTCCCTTTAACGTAAGATGTCCACTCAGGTTTCGTCCAGTCCGTATTAAGTTGAGCTGAACAATGTTCAGTTGTTGTAATGATTTCTGATGTGATGTTACTGTTCATGAATCAGTTGGAGTTGCTTAAATTGCCAATCATGTATCTCCCCTTCTATCGGCTGTCGGGTCAGTTATTATAATCACCCTGGATGTGGGGTGCAGTCTTTTCTCGGTGTGGCGGACACAACAATCTTCAACTGGGCAAAGCAACAATATGGGGAGAAAGGATCGCATTATTCTAATAAGGATGTAAATGAAAGGAATGGCTGCCTGTCAAAAATGTTTTAGTTTAGGGGAGAAAAAAAGCCGAGTGTCTGCCCAGCAAGGTAATGCAGAAGATGGAGTCATCCTTGGTATAATGGCAGACAGCCAAAGACAAAATGTCTTCATTTTCTTGCCTATTGTTAGTGCTTTTTAATCATGAGATTTAACTTGTTCTCTGCCAGCTGTCACACAATGCCGTATATTTTAAGGACACTTAGAAAAACAGCCATGTATTATAGATGGTTTAATGAATGTGACAACAACGAAACATAAGGAAAATAAAGAACCGCAAACACATGCAATCATATTTATATCATCCTCGCTCAACACCCGGTATGTTTTTCAGCACAAAAGTGCATTAAAATGTATCATATCGATATGTTACAATGTCATCCTGCTAATAATTCCAACCACATTATAGCATTGGGTTTGGCGAGGTTTTAAATGCAATCAGTCACCAGGACAGACGTGTAGGGCATCTTACAGATATATCAATGCTGCAGACTAAAAAAATTACCTAGGGCCTTTGACTCCTAAGCTGAAGAATGTAGGAAGCAAATAAATGTTTTAGTCGCCAAATTAAAATACGTGTAAAACAAAAATGAGTGATTACATAATAATCACTGACCTGACCTGCCTAGCTACAGTATTCTACTATAATGTTACCCCTTTGTACAAGAATATGACTACTATAATACTGCACCCTGTGTACAAGAATATAACTACTATAATACTGCCCCCTATGTACAAGAATATAACTACTATAATACTGCCCCCATGTACAAGAATATAACTACTATAATACTGCCCCTATGTACAAGAATATAACTACTATAATACTGCCCCTATGTACAAGAATATAACTACTATAATACTGCCCCCTATGTACAAGAATATAACTACTATAATACTGCCTCCTATGTACAAGAATATAACTACTATAATACTGCCCCCTATATACAAGAATATAACTACTATAATACTGCCCCCTATATACAAGAATATAACTACTATAATACTGCCCCCTATGTACAAGAATATAACTACTATAATAACGCCTCCTATGTACAAGAATATAACTACTATAATACTGCCTCCTATGTACAAGAATATAACTACTATAATACTGCCTCCCTATACAAGAATATAACTACTATAATACTGCCTCCCTATACAAGAATATAACTACTATAATACAGCTACCTATGTACAAGTATATGACTACTATAATACTGCCTCCTATGTACAAGAATATAACTACTATAATATTGCCTCCTATGTACAAGAATATAACTAATATAATACTGCTCCTATGTACAAAAATATAACTACAATAATACTGCCCCTATGTACAAGAATATAACTACTATAATACTACCTTCTATGTACAAGAATATAACTACTATGATACTGCCCCTATGTACAAGAATATAACTACTATAATACTGCCCCCTATGTACAAGAATATAAGTACTATAATACTGCCTCCTATGTACAAGAATATAACTACTATGATACTGCCCCCTATGTACAAGAATATAACTACTATGATACTGCCCCCTATGTACAAGAATATAACTACTATAATACTGCCCCCTATGTACAAGAATATAACTACTATGATACTGCCCCCTATGTACAAGAATATAACTACTATAATACTGACTCCTATGTACAAGAATATAACTACTATAATACTGCCCCCCTAGGTACAAGAATATAACTACTATAATACTGCCCCCTATGTACAAGAATATAACTACTATAATACTGACTCCTATGTACAAGAATATAACTACTATAATACTGCCCCCTATATACAAGAATATAACTACTCTAATACTGCTCCCTATGTACAAGAATATAACTACTATAATACTGCCCCCTATGTACAAGAATATAACTACTATAATACTGCCTCCTATGTACAAGAATATAACTACTATAATACTGCCCCCTATGTACAAGTATATAACTACTATAATACTGCCTCCCTATACAAGAATATAACTACTATAATACAGCTACCTATGTACAAGTATATGACTACTATAATACTGCCTCCTATGTACAAGAATATAACTACTATAATATTGCCTCCTATGTACAAGAATATAACTAATATAATACTGCTCCTATGTACAAAAATATAACTACAATAATACTGCCCCTATGTACAAGAATATAACTACTATAATACTACCTTCTATGTACAAGAATATAACTACTATGATACTGCCCCTATGTACAAGAATATAACTACTATAATACTGCCCCCTATGTACAAGAATATAAGTACTATAATACTGCCTCCTATGTACAAGAATATAACTACTATGATACTGCCCCCTATGTACAAGAATATAACTACTATGATACTGCCCCCTATGTACAAGAATATAACTACTATAATACTGCCCCCTATGTACAAGAATATAACTACTATGATACTGCCCCCTATGTACAAGAATATAACTACTATAATACTGACTCCTATGTACAAGAATATAACTACTATAATACTGCCCCCTAGGTACAAGAATATAACTACTATAATACTGCCCCCTATGTACAAGAATATAACTACTATAATACTGACTCCTATGTACAAGAATATAACTACTATAATACTGCCCCCTATATACAAGAATATAACTACTCTAATACTGCTCCCTATGTACAAGAATATAACTACTATAATACTGCCCCCTATGTACAAGAATATAACTACTATAATACTGCCTCCTATGTACAAGAATATAACTACTATAATACTGCCCCCTATGTACAAGTATATAACTATTATAATACTACCCCCTATGTACAAGAATATAACTACTATAATACTGCCCCCTATGTACAAGAATATAACTACTATAATACTGCCTCCTATGTACAAGAATATAACTACTATAATACTGCCTCCTATGTACAAGAATATAACTACTATAATACTGCCTCCTATGTACAAGAATATAACTACTATAATACTGCTCCCTATGTACAAGAATATAACTACTATAATACTGCCCCCTATGTACAAGAATATAACTACTCTAATACTGCTCCCTATGTACAAGAATATAACTACTATAATACTGTCCCCTATGTACAAGTATATAACTATTATAATACTACCCACTATGTACAAGAATATAACTTCTATAATACAGCCCCCCATGTACAAGAATATAACTACTATAATGCTGCCCCCTATGTACAAGAATATAACTACTATAATACTGCCCCCTATGTACAAGAATAGAACTACTATAATACTGCCTCCTATGTACAAGAATATAACTACTATAATATTGCCCCCTATGTACAATAATATATCTACTATAATTCTGCCTCCTATGTACAAGAATATAACTACTATAATACTGCCCCCTATGTACAAGAATATAACTATAATACTGCCCCCCTTTACATGAATATAACTACTATAATACTGCCCTGTATACAAGAATATAACTACTATAATACAGCCCCCCATGTACAAGAATATAACTACTATAATACAGCCCCCCATGTACAAGAATATAACTACTATAATACTGCCCCCTATATACAAGAATATAACTACTATAATACTGCCTCCTATGTACAAGAATATAACTACTATAATACTGCCTCCCTATACAAGAATATAACTACTATAATACTGCCTCCCTATACAAGAATATAACTACTATAATACAGCTACCTATGTACAAGTATATGACTACTATAATACTGCCTCCTATGTACAAGAATATAACTACTATAATATTGCCTCCTATGTACAAGAATATAACTACTATAATACTGCTCCTATGTACAAAAATATAACTACAATAATACTGCCCCTATGTACAAGAATATAAGTACTATAATACTGCCTCCTATGTACAAGAATATAACTACTATGATACTGCCCCCTATGTACAAGAATATAACTACTATGATACTGCCCCCTATGTACAAGAATATAACTACTATAATACTGCCCCCTATGTACAATAATATAACTACTATAATACTGTCCCCTATGTACAATAATATAACTACTATAATACTGTCCCCTATGTACAAGAATATAACTACTATAATACAGCCTCCTATGTACAAGAATATAACTACTATAATACTGTCTCTATGTACAAGAATATAACTACTATAATACTGCCTCCTATGTACAAGAATTTAACTACTATAATACTGCCCCCTATGTACAAGAATATAATTACTATAATACTGCCCCCTATGTACAAGAATATAACTAAGAATATAACTACTATGATACTGCCCCCTATGTACAAGAATATAACTACTATAATACAGCCCCTATATACAAGAATATAACTGCTATAATACTGCCCCCTATGTACAAGGATATAACTACTATAATACTGACTCCTATGTACAAGAATATAACTACTATAATACTGCTCTCTATGTACAAGAATATAACTACTATAATACTGCCCCCTATGTACAAGAATATAACTACTATAATACTGCCCCCTATGTACAAAAATATAACTACTATAATACTGCCCCCTATGTACAAGTATATAACTACTATAATACTACCCCCTATGTACAAGAATATAACTACTATAATGCTGCCCCCTATGTACAAGAATATAACTACTATAATGCTGCCCCCTATGTACAAGAATATAACTACTCTAATACTGCACCCTATGTACAGGGATATAACTACTATAATACTGCTCCCTATGTACAAGAATATAACCACTATAATACTGCTCCCTATGTACAAGAATATAACTACTATAATACTGCCCCCTATGTACAAGAATATAACTACTATAATGCTGCCCCCTATGTACAAGAATATAACTACTATAATACTGCCCCCTATGTACAAGAATATAACTACTATAATACTGCCCCCTATGTACAAGAATATAATTACTATAATACTGCCCCTATGTACAAGAATATAACTACTATAATACTGCCTCCTATGTACAAGAATATAACTACTATAATACTGCCCCTATGTACAAGAATATAACTACTATAATACTGCCCCCTATGTACAAGAATATAACTACTATAATACTGCTCCCTATGTACAAGAATATAACTACTATAATACTGCCTCCTATGTACAAGAATATAACTACTATAATACTGCCCCCTATGTACAAGAATATAACTACTATAATACTGCCTCCTATGTACAAGAATATAACTACTATAATACTGCCCCCTATGTACAAGAATATAACTACTATAATACTGCCCCTATGTACAAGAATATAACTACTATAATACTGCCCCCTATGTACAAGAATATAACTACTATAATACTGCCTCCTATGTACAAGAATATAACTACTATAATACAGCCCCTATATACAAGAATATAACTGCTATAATACTGCCCCCTATGTACAAGGATATAACTACTATAATACTGACTCCTATGTACAAGAATATAACTACTATAATACTGCTCTCTATGTACAAGAATATAACTACTATAATACTGCCCCCTATGTACAAGAATATAACTACTATAATACTGCCCCCTATGTACAAAAATATAACTACTATAATACTGCCCCCTATGTACAAGTATATAACTACTATAATACTACCCCCTATGTACAAGAATATAACTACTATAATGCTGCCCCCTATGTACAAGAATATAACTACTATAATGCTGCCCCCTATGTACAAGAATATAACTACTCTAATACTGCACCCTATGTACAGGAATATAACTACTCTAATACTGCACCCTATGTACAAGAATATAACTACTCTAATACTGCACCCTATGTACAGGGATATAACTACTATAATACTGCTCCCTATGTACAAGAATATAACCACTATAATACTGCTCCCTATGTACAAGAATATAACTACTATAATACTGCCCCCTATGTACAAGAATATAACTACTATAATGCTGCCCCCTATGTACAAGAATATAACTACTATAATACTGCCCCCTATGTACAAGAATATAACTACTATAATACTGCCCCCTATGTACAAGAATATAATTACTATAATACTGCCCCTATGTACAAGAATATAACTACTATAATACTGCCTCCTATGTACAAGAATATAACTACTATAATACTGCCCCTATGTACAAGAATATAACTACTATAATACTGCCCCCTATGTACAAGAATATAACTACTATAATACTGCTCCCTATGTACAAGAATATAACTACTATAATACTGCCTCCTATGTACAAGAATATAACTACTATAATACTGCCCCCTATGTACAAGAATATAACTACTATAATACTGCCTCCTATGTACAAGAATATAACTACTATAATACTGCCCCCTATGTACAAGAATATAACTACTATAATACTGCCTCCTAGCTGAGAGGTTGTGTGTTGGTGGTTCTCCTGATGTCTGGAGCTAGCCCAGGGAGGGGCCTCCCTGGGCGGGGAAGCTCCCCAAGCAAGGCCCAGGCTTCCAGGCCGGTGGTGCGAGACAATGCCACAGTACTTTCAAGCATGGATACAAGCCCAAGGAAGGTGTTTGAGCAAAGAGAAGGGGAGAAAGGATGTACTACAAGTACAAAGAAGGAATATGGAGAATTGGAAGTGAGTAATGTAAAAGAAACACCAGGAGCAGCTAAGAAGAGTGGAGCTATACAGTCTGCCGGCCGCGGCACACAGCTTCCGGCACAAGTAAGTGACGCAGAAAAAGTTACCTTTATTGCAAATATGAAAGGTGTAAAGCAGAGCGAACAAGGTGTCCCAGCAGGAAGGCCGAGTGCAGCACATGCAGCTGGTGGCCCAGCAGGAAAACAAAGTGCAGCACATGCAGCAGGTTCCACAGTGGAAAGGCAGAGTGCAGCACATGCAGCAGGTGTGCAGCTGACCCCTCCAGCCCACAGACAGCGTAGAACATCCCTGGAGAGGCAAACATTGCAGGAAAACCTGCAGCAGGATGAACTGGTCACCAGCATGGCGTGCCCAGGCCGCACAAGATCGCAGTATGGCAGTGGGAGCAGTAAAAGTGCTGGGAAGTCTGTGGATGTGATGCAAACAAAGTCTGCAGTAAAATCCCCCATTATTCCCAAAATGGTTGGAGGGTACAATGCAAGTGCAGCACCTGACGGTCAGACTGCAGCCGGTGGAGGATCCCTGAGAACAGGAATGGGAAAACAGAAGGGGTCTGCTGACAGCAAACAGCCTGAGAAGCCCCCTCAGCCAAGACAGCAAGCAAGAGAGACGGCACCTGAGCTGCTGCTGGCAGAGGAGATCCCAGATCTGGTGAAGAAGATGGAGAAGTTACTGAAACAAAAGCAATTACTGCAGCTGGAGATAGATTGTATCTACAAGATGAAGACTGTGAATCCAGACGATGAGGCCCGCTATGTGCAGAACCTTCATGCACTCGGCCTGGACCTCGCCACCGTGGTCACAGAGATGGACTGTATCCTGCAGAGAATGGGACCACTGGCGGAAACATACAGGAACCAAGAACGATTTATGGCGCAAAAGCGCATTTGTGAACCGCCATCCAAGTCCTCAGAATCTCTGTATCATTCACCTACCTCCACAATTGACCACCAGCAGGTGACAAGACCCATACTAAATCCAGCAAGCTTCTCATTCCAAGGAAAAGAGATATACAAGCCTGCTAAAATACAGGAACAGCCTCAAGAGTCTGCAGCTACCCCTGAGCAGGGGCATGGGCCTCAGGAGTCAGCAGAGGTACCACAAGTCCCAGAAAGCATGGCCGAGCAGCAGGGCAATATGTCTGCAGCTATCCCTGAGCAGGAGCATGGGCCTCAGGAGTCAGCGGAAGTACCACAAGTCCCAGAGAGCATGGCTGAGCAGCTGGACGATAAGGTAACACAGCAGAGCTCTACTGCAGGGGAACCAACTGGGGATAGTCATCCTGATGTACCTGCTGGGAGCTCCCAGTCTGTGTGGGACATAGAACAGTCAGGAGATGACATACAGGTGGACTGGTCTGAGGATAATGTGCAGAATAATGTCCAGAATTTTCCCCCTCTACCTACACAAGGTGTGACGGTTCCCCCATCAGCAGTCACTCACCCTGTAAACCCGGGCAGTGAAACCCGGCGGGACCCTCCCAGGAATGCCTGGAGCCGCGGTGCGCCATCTTTCACCTCTAGTGCTAATTATACTGGTCAGGCATTTAAGAGGAGGAATGTGGTGAGGTTCAAGCACAGAGGCGCCAAAGAAGACCTTCCAGATAGGAGGTTTGTGATCCGGGAACTCCTGTGCCACCAGATGGGGTTTGTGCCAGCAGACATCTTGGCAGTGATTAATCTACCAGACCGGCAGGGATATGATATAAGCTTTAAGCTCATGTCCAACCTGGATAGGTTCTGGGCCCACTTCCCCAAGTTCAGGGACACAGACGGGTGGAATAAATTCATATTCATTCCAATTTCCAAGCCAGATACAGTAACCGTTAATGTCATCTTCTGGAATGAGTCTGTTCCCCCCCAAGACATTGTGGTGTGGCTCCGGAGGCACTGTGACCTGGTGTCTGACCTGACCAAGAACAGGGACTCTGATGGCATCTGGACTGGTGGGTGGAAGGCTCTCGTCAAACTGCGCCAACATAACAACATTACACTGCATTTGCCCAACTCCTTCTTTATTGGCAGGGAGAGGGGTGTCTGCTTTTATCCTGGCCAGCCTCGTAAGTGTTTTAAATGTGGCAAGGTGGGTCATGTGGCGAGTATCTGCACGGTGGTAAAGTGTAATCTATGCGGTGAGGTCGGCCATGTAAGTGCAGACTGCCACAATATCCGATGCAATCTGTGTGGAAATGTCGGCCATTCTCATAGAGATTGCCCAGACGCCTGGCACAACATCTGCAAGGAGCTTCCTGAGGAGGAGCTTGTGGGGGGGGCAGATGCTGAAGAAGAGGAGGAGGCTCTGATGTCAGGGGCAATACTTACAAGGCAAGAGGTCCAGCAGGGGTCGGGTAATGCAGCAACAGAACCGCAGCCCTCAGTGAGTAATGCAGCAACAGAACCGCAGCCCTCAGTGAGGGTTCAGGAGGATGTAGAGGTTGTCCATCAGGGCCAGCAGCAGCCACAGGCGACTTCTATGCCACCATCTGTATCTGAAGAACGTCAAAATACACAGAGCAAGAGGAAAAAAAACAAGTCCTCCCGTAAGCCAGAGAGAGACTATAACAGTGACCAAAAGGCCAAGAAAACGGGCAGTAATGACACCGGTGTTATGGTGCTATGTAATAGATATGACGTTCTATCAGAATCAGATGGTGATTATGAGCAAGAGCTTAAAAGAATAGACAAAGAGTGTGACGGGGACACGGAGGACCATCCTCCACCAAAAAGGAAACTCTGTAATGTAGAGTCTGATATGGAGACTGGCGGTGCACAGGATGGCTCAGATACAGACATGTGATGATGGCGTCTATTTTTCTGCTCTTTTGGTGTTGCATTATGATGGCGGGCTTCACATTAAAAATTACATCAAGCAATGTGAATAGCATTAAAGTGAGGAGGACGAGACATGCTGTATATGACCATCTCAGATATCTAGATGCAGATGTCTACTTCTTACAGGAGACACATCTGACCACATTAGGGCTCTTACGTGAGGCTGAGAGAGAATGGCGGTCTGGTCCTTCTTTCTGGTCACTGGCTGTGGAGCCTTATGCCGGAGTAGCGATACTATTTAACACTAATAATGTGACTGTCCATAGGTTAACGGAGGTGTCTATGGGAAGATGCTTGGTTCTGGAAGTCACCATCCATGGTAGAAGGCTCCGGCTAATTAATATCTATGGCCCACAGACAGTGACAGACAGAATTCAGTTGTTTGAAGAAGTGAAGCAATATCTCTTTACCTCGGTACCCGTGATAATGGCTGGGGATTTTAATGTTGCCAGGACATCAGCTGACAGATCCTCAGGGCGAACAGTGACTAGAGACTCCAAGGTCTTAAACAAAATAGTTTTGCAGGCCGGCTTGAGTGATGTGTTCACACAGGGTGGTCGGAGGCCACAGTTCACATATTCCTGTGCTGACAGAAGAAGTAGGATAGATTTTGCCTTTGTGAATCCTACTGAAACAGTTAGCGGGATAGGTGAGAAAACCGTCCCTTACTCAGACCATAGAGCCTTGTGTTTCTGCTTAGGAGTCACTGAGCGTCCTGATGTTGGTCGAGGATTATGGAAAGTTAATTCTAGTCTATTGGATGATGTTCATGTTCAGAATATGGTTCACTCTCTTATTCAGAACCAACTAGAGAGAGTGGACTTTTATGACAACATGGCAGACTGGTGGGAGGACGTCAAGGAGGAGATCAGATCCCTATTACGGAGACTGTCAGTAAAGAAAGGGAAGAGTAAGTATAGCCAGTATCTCAAGCTGCGTAAAGAATTAGAGTCACTTTATTCGGCGGGTGAGGATGACCAACAAAAGATCAACCAACTGAAATCTGAGATAAGGCAGTATCAGTACAACCGGTATACATCCTTGGTTCTTGAACGGGATTATGGGTCCTTAGGGGCACCTGATCCCTTTGAGAACTGCCGGGAGCGAGTGGCAAACAAGGTGGTTGCAGGTCTCACTGACTCCCAGGGCATTCTGCAGAAATCTCGGGAGGGAATCCTGGGTGTGGTGAGATCTTACTATGCTGACTTGTTTCAGAGGAAGGTTTTGGATAAAGAGAAGATGACTCAATTCTTGGAGGCAACTCCAATCCCTGATACTGATGATCTGGACTTTTCTCCTTTGACAGCAGAATTAACGGTGGAGGAGGTTAAGGAGGCTATTAATAAGCTACATCTAAAGAAGGCACCAGGTCCTGATGGTATAACAGCAGAATTTTACAAGAAGTTTAGAGACCTCCTGGCTCCAATCCTTGTGGATGTATACAAAACTTGTCTAGAAAATCACCTGCTGCCTCCATCCATGAGAGTCTCCTCATTGATTCTGCTGTCCAAAGGTAAGGAGCCTAGCGACATCAAGAACTGGAGGCCGATTGCCCTCTTGAATGTTGACAGGAAGATTCTGGCAAAGATTATGTTTTGTAGATTAGTCTGTTTGTCCCCGTCACTGTTGGCAGGCTGTCAGTTCGGCACAGTAAAAGGGCGGAACATCTCTGGAGCAGTTATCTCCATAAGGGAAATGTTTGAGAGATGTAAAGCTCTTGGGTGTGGGAGATACATTGTGAGTCTTGACCAGGCTAAAGCCTTCGACAGAGTAGATCATGAGTACCTATGGGCCACTTTGTCAAAGTATGGTATTCCTGGACAATTTGTTGATTGGCTGAAAACTTTATATCGTGAGGCGGAGAGCTTTCCTCTGATCAACGGTTGGCAGGGTGACACTTTTGGAGTTAAGGCGGGGGTGAGGCAGGGTTGTCCCTTGAGTCCACTGCTGTATGTTTTTGCCATCGACCCGTTCCTGAGGTCACTGCAGAGGTGTGATTTTCGGGGGGTACCAGTCCCCCACTGCTTGCCTCTGAGAGTTGTCGCCTATGCGGATGATGTAACAGTGGTGATATCTGGGCCTCAAGAGGTACAGATGTTATCGGTTGCAATCAGAAGTTTCTCAGAGGCCTCAGGGTCTCTGGTCAACCTTGAAAAGAGTCAAGCTCTTTGGCTATTGAATAGTGATCCTGATTTTGATCTGCCACAGTTTGTGAAAGCCTCCACCTACATTAAAATCTTAGGGGTTAAGTTTGGGAGGGAGGATAGTGCCAAACTAAATTGGGAGGAGAAGTTGGAAACCGGAAATGCAAAGGTTCAGCGATGGAAAAACTGGAAGCTGACCTATAGAGAAAGGGTTAAAATGTTGAAGACTTACCTGGTGCCTGTCTTCTTGTACATTTCTGTTGTTTTTCCCTTGCCAGAATCCTTCTCGGCTAGACTCTTTAGCCTGTTTTTTCAGCTCCTTTGGGGGAACAGGTTGAATCCAATAAAAAGAGGGATAACCTACCTACGGCGGAGAGAGGGGGGGCTGGATATGTTAAATCCAAGGGTGTTCTTTGACTCCATGTTTTTAAAAGTAAATTTTGGAAATCTGGACTCAAACGATAGTTCCACGTGGGTAAACAGTATCAGGGATTGGATATTGCCTTTTGCAGAATCTTGGATGCGAGGCGGCAGTCTCAAGAGGGGGAGATGGACTCGTGACTACCTTCCCCAGTATCTAGGCTATGGACTTAGGTGTCTGAAAAAATGGGGTATAGTCAAGTCCTTTATAACGAGTAAGAGCAGGAAGGACTTATATTTCAGTGTATGCAGGTCTTTTTTTTGCTTATATCCAATTCTAAAAGACTGTACGACTGCAACCATGCAGGGAAGTTTGAGATTTCTCAATGGAGTGAGACTCCCTGCTAAGTTTTTTGATATTGCTTGGCTGTCATTTCACGGGAAGCTCTATGTCAGAGGGAACCTAAAATGCTTGAGCGTATCAGATAGGAAGTGTCCTTTGGGTTGTCTGCAGGAGGAGACAATGGCACACTTTATATCTGAGTGCTGGGGTGGGAAACAAATATGGGAGAAAATATCCAGCAAGCTAAGACTACCCAGGCTTCAGTCTCTAAAATACCCAGATATTATCTATGGAGTACCATCAAATGTAAATGGCATCAACCAAGAGACCATGTATATAATTATTACCATCATCAAATATTACCAGTGGCACACCAGAACAAGAGTGTCGATCCATAATGAGTCATTTGATCACATGTCAGCAGTGAACCTTATTCTGTCCGAATTGACTTGGGTGAAAAACTTAGAAGTTTACAAAAACGCTAAAAACTCTGAATTGTGGCGAAATATACATATTTATTAATGTGGGGATAGTTGTATGTAGGCAACCTTGTGTTATGTTTGGAAACTACATTTAATTTATTCTTTCTCTATCCCCTTAACAGCAATGGACTCTAACTAAGTTAAAGTTGTTTAAAGTGTTTTTTTTGTTCCGTTTCGTTTCCTTTTTTTATAGGCATGTATATTGTTACATAATTCTTTGTGTTAATATTTCTGGAAGAAATGTATTGTTTATTTCTTGTATGTTTTTTACCAATAAAAATTGCCTCCTATGTACAAGAATATAACTACTATAATACTGCCCCCTATGTACAAGAATATAACTACTATAATACTGCCTCCTATGTACAAGAATATAACTACTATAATACTGCCCCCTATGTACAAGAATATAACTACTATAATACTGCCCCTATGTACAAGAATATAACTACTATAATACTGCCCCCTATGTACAAGAATATAACTACTATAATACTGCCTCCTATGTACAAGAATATAACTACTATAATACTGCCTCCTATGTACAAGAATATAACTACTATAATACTGCCCCCTATGTACAAGAATATAACTACTATAATACTGCCCCCTATGTACACGAATATAACTACTATAATACTGCCTCCTATGTACAAGAATGTGCTCCAATTAGCGCTCTGAAAGACGTTTTTCTGCAGGGCCTCTCAGACTCGGTTAAAGAACTGTTGATTTCCCATCCCGTTCCCGGGTCCTTAAAGGAGGCTATGGACCTAGTGGTGAAGGCAGATAGGAGGCTCAGGGCTGGGAAGCAAGATAGACAGGCCGGTAGAGTCAGGGAAGTCGTTTGTCCTGTTCCCTCCTCTTCCGTACCATTCTCTGTTCCTGAGCCAATGGAGGTGGACCCGCTGGACCCCAAAGAGCGACGCCGGATTCGTTTATTGCATCATCTCTGCCTCTGCTGCGGGAAAGCTGGACATCGGGTGATAACCTGCCCCCTGAAGCCTCAGCGCCCACAGTCTGAACCGGCGGAAGAACTCCAAGTCCTAGGCGATTGCAGGGAGGATCGCCTAGGACTACAGATACCTCCTAAACTTCTGGTACCTTGTCAGGTTAGATTCCGGAACTTCTCCCGCCCAGGGCAGGCATTTATTGATTCCGGAGCAGCCGCTAACCTGATAAGCATGCGTTTCGTTAGACCCCTGATGGCTGAATTTGTGGCGCTGAAGACGCCAATTCATTTTACTAGCATTGATGCTACCCCTCTTGCTACGGGCTTGGTACGATGGAGGACCCCGGTCTTACAGTTCACGGTGAGGAGTTCCCACTCGGAAGAACTATCATTCCTGGTGATGGAGCAAATGTCGGTAGACATGGTACTAGGGATGCTGTGGTTGGCATTGCACAACCCCCAATTCAATTGGACCACCTGGGAACTGACTCATTGGGGACCATCCTGCCAAAGCCATCTTGCCCCCCTTCCTCTCTGCTCAGTAGATACCGCGCTCATTCCGGAATACTTGTCTGACTTCCGGGATGTGTTTTCCCAAAGCCTGTCAGAGACCCTGCCTCCTCACAGAGAGTGAGATTGTGGGATAGACCGTATTCCAAACAAGCCCATCCCTAAGGGGAATGTCAAGGGTGATGCCCTCTCGCGGAGTTTTGGGGTGCCAGAATGTGAGTCACTGCCTCCTGAAAATACCCTGGAACCTGGGGTTGTGGTTGCGGCTGTGGACTCTGGTCTCATTTCCCGCCTTCAGAGGGCTCAGCAGGACGCCCCACCAGGGGTTCCCGAGGGCAGATGGTTTGTGCCAGAATCATTAAGCCTCTCAGTTTCTGAACCCTACAAGGTGGGTCAGAAGGTGCATCTGTCCTCCAGGAACATAAGACTGAAGGTCCCGTCCTTAAAGCTTACGCCGCGCTTTGTAGGGCCTTTTACTATTACGCGTGTAATTAACCCGCTCGCTTACGAACTTGAGTTGCCAGCCACGTGGAAAGTGCATAGGGTTTTCCACAAGTCCTTGTTGAAACCCTTTGTCCCTTCGGTGAGGCCAGCCTCCGGTCCCCCGCCTCCAACCCTGGTCCGGGGAGAGGTCGAGTATGAGGTGCAGGAAATCCTGGATTCTCATCTGCGACGGGGGACCTTGCAGTATCGGGTGGCTTGGAAGGGTTTTGGTCCTGAAGACCATCCCTGGGTGGCTGCACGGGAAGTTTACGCTCCTGTGTTGGTACGGCGTTTTCACCGTCATTTTCCGGAGAAGCCTGCTCGGGTTTCCGGGGGCCCGGAGGTCCCCCGTCAGAGGGGGGGTAATGTTACTATGCAGGGCGGCGCGGGGTCCTGCAGTCGGCGCCGGCGTCCTAGAGCTCTGGTGTCGGGGCTCTCCCGGCGGCTGGGGGCGGCCGGTGGGCGGCTGCGTGGGCGTGTCCACCCGTAGGGTGCCTCCTCCCACTCTCCACCCCTGGGCGGAGCCTTGTAGTTAAAAGACTGGCAGTGATCTGAGCTCACTGCCAGTTATTGGCTCTGTCAGCGTCTAGTTAGTCTGTCTGCAGCTAGTCTCAGCCAGCTCCTAGTTTGCCTGTCAGCTTCCTCTTGCTTGTATGCAGTTCAGTCTGTTTCTGTTTGGTCATTTCAATCTGCCTTCCTGTCGGCACTCTGTCCCCTGTCAGGTAGTTCCATTTAGGTAGTCGCTAGGTCCCTAGCCAGAGTAGGGATCGCCGCCCAGTTGTACGCCTGGGGTTAGCCAGGTTGAGGCAAGTAGGCAGGGACAGTGGGGTGCGGTAAGTTCAGGGCACCCCATCTGGCACTCGGGGGGGTCAGAGTGCCGTAACAACTGCCTCCTATATACAAGAATATAACTACTATAATAATGCCCCCTATAGACAAGAATATAGATACTATAATACTGCCTCCTGTGTACAAGAATATAACTACTATAATACTGCCCCCTATGTACAAGAATATAACTACTATAATACTGCCCGTATGTACAAGAATATAACTACTATAATACTGCCCCCTATGTACAAGAATATAACTACTATAATACTGCTCCTATGTACATGAATATAACTACTATAATACTGCCACCTATGTACAAGAATATAACTACTATAATACTGCCTCCTATGTACAAGAATATAACTACTATAATACTGCCCCCTATGTACAAGAATATAACTACTATAATACTGCCCCCTATGTACAAGAATATAACTATAATACTGACCCCCTTTACATGAATATAACTACTATAATACTGACCCGTATACAAGAATATAACTAGTATAATACAGCCCCCCATGTACAAGAATATAACTACTATAATACTGCATCCTATGTACAAGAATATAACTACTATAATACTGCCTCCTATGTACAAGAATATAACTACTATAATACTGCCCCTATGTACAAGAATAGAACTACTATAATACTGCCTCCTATGTACAAGAATATAACTACTATAATACTGCCCCCTATGTACACGAATATAACTACTATAATACTGCCTCCTATGTACAAGAATGTGCTCCAATTAGCGCTCTGAAAGACGTTTTTCTGCAGGGCCTCTCAGACTCGGTTAAAGAACTGTTGATTTCCCATCCCGTTCCCGGGTCCTTAAAGGAGGCTATGGACCTAGTGGTGAAGGCAGATAGGAGGCTCAGGGCTGGGAAGCAAGATAGACAGGCCGGTAGAGTCAGGGAAGTCGTTTGTCCTGTTCCCTCCTCTTCCGTACCATTCTCTGTTCCTGAGCCAATGGAGGTGGACCCGCTGGACCCCAAAGAGCGACGCCGGATTCGTTTATTGCATCATCTCTGCCTCTGCTGCGGGAAAGCTGGACATCGGGTGATAACCTGCCCCCTGAAGCCTCAGCGCCCACAGTCTGAACCGGCGGAAGAACTCCAAGTCCTAGGCGATTGCAGGGAGGATCGCCTAGGACTACAGATACCTCCTAAACTTCTGGTACCTTGTCAGGTTAGATTCCGGAACTTCTCCCGCCCAGGGCAGGCATTTATTGATTCCGGAGCAGCCGCTAACCTGATAAGCATGCGTTTCGTTAGACCCCTGATGGCTGAATTTGTGGCGCTGAAGACGCCAATTCATTTTACTAGCATTGATGCTACCCCTCTTGCTACGGGCTTGGTACGATGGAGGACCCCGGTCTTACAGTTCACGGTGAGGAGTTCCCACTCGGAAAAACTATCATTCCTGGTGATGGAGCAAATGTCGGTAGACATGGTACTAGGGATGCTGTGGTTGGCATTGCACAACCCCCAATTCAATTGGACCACCTGGGAACTGACTTATTGGGGACCATCCTGCCAAAGCCATCTTGCCCCCCTTCCTCTCTGCTCAGTAGATACCGCGCTCATTCCGGAATACTTGTCTGACTTCCGGGATGTGTTTTCCCAAAGCCTGTCAGAGACCCTGCCTCCTCACAGAGAGTGAGATTGTGGGATAGACCGTATTCCAAACAAGCCCATCCCTAAGGGGAATGTCAAGGGTGATGCCCTCTCGCGGAGTTTTGGGGTGCCAGAATGTGAGTCACTGCCTCCTGAAAATACCCTGGAACCTGGGGTTGTGGTTGCGGCTGTGGACTCTGGTCTCATTTCCCGCCTTCAGAGGGCTCAGCAGGACGCCCCACCAGGGGTTCCCGAGGGCAGATGGTTTGTGCCAGAATCATTAAGCCTCTCAGTTTCTGAACCCTACAAGGTGGGTCAGAAGGTGCATCTGTCCTCCAGGAACATAAGACTGAAGGTCCCGTCCTTAAAGCTTACGCCGCGCTTTGTAGGGCCTTTTACTATTACGCGTGTAATTAACCCGCTCGCTTACGAACTTGAGTTGCCAGCCACGTGGAAAGTGCATAGGGTTTTCCACAAGTCCTTGTTGAAACCCTTTGTCCCTTCGGTGAGGCCAGCCTCCGGTCCCCCGCCTCCAACCCTGGTCCGGGGAGAGGTCGAGTATGAGGTGCAGGAAATCCTGGATTCTCATCTGCGACGGGGGACCTTGCAGTATCGGGTGGCTTGGAAGGGTTTTGGTCCTGAAGACCATCCCTGGGTGGCTGCACGGGAAGTTTACGCTCCTGTGTTGGTACGGCGTTTTCACCGTCATTTTCCGGAGAAGCCTGCTCGGGTTTCCGGGGGCCCGGAGGTCCCCCGTCAGAGGGGGGGTAATGTTACTATGCAGGGCGGCGCGGGGTCCTGCAGTCGGCGCCGGCGTCCTAGAGCTCTGGTGTCGGGGCTCTCCCGGCGGCTGGGGGCGGCCGGTGGGCGGCTGCGTGGGCGTGTCCACCCGTAGGGTGCCTCCTCCCACTCTCCACCCCTGGGCGGAGCCTTGTAGTTAAAAGACTGGCAGTGATCTGAGCTCACTGCCAGTTATTGGCTCTGTCAGCGTCTAGTTAGTCTGTCTGCAGCTAGTCTCAGCCAGCTCCTAGTTTGCCTGTCAGCTTCCTCTTGCTTGTATGCAGTTCAGTCTGTTTCTGTTTGGTCATTTCAATCTGCCTTCCTGTCGGCACTCTGTCCCCTGTCAGGTAGTTCCATTTAGGTAGTCGCTAGGTCCCTAGCCAGAGTAGGGATCGCCGCCCAGTTGTACGCCTGGGGTTAGCCAGGTTGAGGCAAGTAGGCAGGGACAGTGGGGTGCGGTAAGTTCAGGGCACCCCATCTGGCACTCGGGGGGGTCAGAGTGCCGTAACAACTGCCTCCTATATACAAGAATATAACTACTATAATAATGCCCCCTATAGACAAGAATATAGATACTATAATACTGCCTCCTGTGTACAAGAATATAACTACTATAATACTGCCCCCTATGTACAAGAATATAACTACTATAATACTGCCCGTATGTACAAGAATATAACTACTATAATACTGCCCCCTATGTACAAGAATATAACTACTATAATACTGCTCCTATGTACATGAATATAACTACTATAATACTGCCACCTATGTACAAGAATATAACTACTATAATACTGCCTCCTATGTACAAGAATATAACTACTATAATACTGCCCCCTATGTACAAGAATATAACTACTATAATACTGCCCCCTATGTACAAGAATATAACTATAATACTGACCCCCTTTACATGAATATAACTACTATAATACTGACCCGTATACAAGAATATAACTAGTATAATACAGCCCCCCATGTACAAGAATATAACTACTATAATACTGCATCCTATGTACAAGAATATAACTACTATAATACTGCCCCCTATGTACCAGAATATAACTACTATAATACTGCCCCCTATGTACCAGAATATAACTCCTATAATACTGCCCCCTATGTACAAGAATATAATTACTATAATACTGCCCCCTATGTACAAGAATAGAACTACTATAATACTGCCTCCTATGTACAAGAATATAACTACTATAATACTGCCCCCTATGTACAAGAATATAACTACTATAATACTGCCCCCTATGTACAAGAATATAACTACTATAATACTGCTCCTATGTACAAGAATATAACTACTATAATACTGCCTCCTATGTACAAGAATATAACTACTATAATACTGCCCCTATGTACAAGAATAGAACTACTATAATACTGCCTCCTATGTACAAGAATATAACTACTATAATACTGCCCCCTATGTACAAGAATATAACTACTATAATACTGCCCCCTATGTACAAGAATATAACTATAATACTGACCCCCTTTACATGAATATAACTACTATAATACTGACCCGTATACAAGAATATAACTAGTATAATACAGCCCCCCATGTACAAGAATATAACTACTATAATACTGCCCACTATGTAATAATAATAATAATAATAATCTTTATTTGTATAGCGCCAACTTATTCCGCAGCGCTTTCAGGCATGGATAAATGCAAAACAATACAACAATTACAATATAAGGTACATTGGGTTAGACACAAATGGGTTGAGGGTGGTACAGGAGGTGCAGGGGTTGGGGAACATAGGCAATAGGAAATTTTATGTACAGATCATTTATCAGAAGGCAAACAGGGTGGAGCACCATAGGGAGGGGCGAGGGACTAGGTCAGGAGATTTGGTATGCTTCCCTGAAGAGGTGCGTTTTTAAGGCACGTCTGAAATTTCGTGCATCGGGAATTGTCCGGTTGCCTTGGGGTAGAGCGTTCCAGAGGATGGGTGCTGCTCTGGTGAAGTCCTGTAGGCGAGCATGAGAGGTTCGTATTACAGGGGTGTTTAGTCTGAGTGTGTTAGCCGATCGGAGTGAGCGGGCTGGGTGGTGTACTGACAGTAGGGAGGCGATGTATGGTGGCGCAGCGCCATGCAGAGCTTTGTGAGTGAGGTAGAGGAGTTTAAATTTAGTTCTGCAGTGGATGGGCAGCCAATGCAGCGACTGGCATAATGCAGAGGCGTCTGGATAGAAAAATGAGTCTAGCTGCAGCATTTAGTATGGATTGGAGCGGAGCGAGTCTAGTGCGGGGGAGGCCAATGAGTAGCGAGTTGCAGTAGTCAAGCCGGGAGTGGATGAGCGCAACCACGAGCGTCTTTAGCGTGTCCGTGGTTAGGAACGGACGTATTTTAGCAATATTTCTGAGGTGCATGTGGCATGTTTGGGCCAGAGATTGGATATGGGGGGTAAAGGAGAGGTCAGAGTCCAGTGTGACCCCAAGGCATCGGGCATGCCGTCGGGGGGTTATGATGGTGCCAGACACTGGAATGGAGATGTTGAGGGGAGGTCGGTTAGAAGGTGGAAAGACAAGGAGGTCAGTTTTAGAGAGGTTTAGTTTGAGAAAAAGGGAGGACATAGTGTTAGAGACAGCGGACAGACAGTCGGTGATATTTTGGAGGAATGGTCCAGAGATCTCACGAGAGGAGGTGTATAGTTGGGTGTCGTCAGCATAGAGATGGTATTGGAGGCCGAATCTGTGGATTGTTTGTCCAATTGGGGCAGTATAGATAGAGAAAAGAAGGGGACCAAGGACCGAGCCCTGGGGTACCCCGACAGCGAGAGGAAGTGGAGCAGAGATAGAACCAGCAAAGGAAACACTGAAAGAGCGGTCAGAATATAAGAATACAAGAATATAACTACTATAATACTGTTCCTATGTAGAAGAATATAACTACTATAATACTGTCTCCTATGTACAAGAATATAACTACTATAATACTGTCCCCTATGTACAACTATATAACTACTATAATACTGCCCCCTATGTACAAGAATATAACTATAATACTGCCCCCCTTTACATGAATATAACTACTATAATACTGCCCCGTATACAAGAATATAACTACTATAATACAGCCCCCATGCACAAGAATATAACTACTATAATACTGCCCCCTATGTACAAGAATATAACTACTATAATACTGCTCCCCATGTACAAGAATATAACTACTATAATACTGCCCCCTATGTACAAGAATATAACTATAATACTGCCCCCCTTTACATGAATATAACTACTATAATACTGCCCCGTATACAAGAATATAACTACTATAATACAGCCCCCCATGTACAAGAATATAACTACTATAATACTGCCCCCTATGTACAAGAATATAACTACTATAATACTGCCCCCTATGTATAAGAATATAACTACTATAATACTGCCCCCTATGTACAAGAATATAACTACTATAATACTGCCCCCTATTTACAAGAATATAACCACTATAATACTGTCTCCTATGTACAAGAATATAACTACTATAATACTGCCTCCTGACGCCGCGTGAGTTAGCGAATCACAGCCATTCAATGACGTCATTGAATGGTTGTGATTGGCTGACCCCGCGTGAGTTGGCCAATCACAGCATTAGCTTTCTGGAGGCGGGGATTTCAAGCCCAGCATCCAGAAAGCAATGCTCTGTCGGGGGAGAATGCCGGGGGAGGTGAGTACCGCTTTTTTTTAACACCGTATTCCCAGCGTATAAAGCGACAGTTGGGGGGTCGTCTTATACGCCCAGTCGCCTTATGCGCCGGAATATACGGTAGTTAAAAAATAAGTTTAAAAAGATTACAGAATAAAATACAAATATATATATATAAAAGAAAATGACCCACCGCCGCCGCCAACCGAACCGTCAACCGTTTGCGCCCTGTAATCCAAAACTATACAAATGATATATCAAAACATCTGAAACAAAATGAGAAACCCGTTCCCATACGTTATTTTAGTGTACATATACTAATTTCAAAAATAAACTACAAAAAAAATTGAAATCAATTTTTTTAGCTTTTTTCCACTAATAAAACGGAAAGAAATCAGTAAAAAAATAGGGTAGTCAAACCACCACATGGGTAAAATCCCTAAAAACTGTTTGTTCCTTTAGGACCAAAACCCTCTGTTCCTTAAGGGGTTAAATTTACAGCTGTGCAAAAGTGGTGATGGTGCTAGTCACAAATGGTGACAAGACTGTAACTTCTTGAACCTTCTAGGGCAGTGATGGCGAACCTTTTCAAGACCGAGTGCCCAAACTGCAACCCAAAACACACTTATTTAAATCAAAGTGCCAACATGTCAGGGGGCGGAGCTTATCACGACACATGATTTTATCGCCATCGCTCTAAAAAGGACAGGGCCGCTTCAAAATAGACAGCGTGCAGATTTTGACTGCTTTTTGGATCATAGTGACATCCCACAGTGGCCCCCATCCGCGGCCCCCCGAGACCCACTAACCTCCTCATTCTCGTGGAAGCTCCCCTGCTCCTCTGCTTGGCATTGCTGCTCGGCACTGATCCCGAGTGCACACTGACAACAGTGTGCTTCCGGACACCTCCTCCCCCTGCTCTCGTAGAACCTAAGAGGAGATTTTAGGGGAGGGGGAGGAGGATCCTGGCTGCGCACTGACGTCACAGTGTGCGCCGGGAGCAGCGTAGCTGAGGGAATACCCGCAAGGGAGCTGCTGCCTCACTAACATGAAGAGCAGCTGACGTCCGGGTTTGCCAGCAGGGAGGGCTCTGCGTGCCACCTCTGGCATGCGTGCCATAGGTTCGCCACCCCTGTTTTAGGGCATTCCGGCAGCTATTTTGATCTGGTGCCACCTGGAGCCCTGCAATATCATGGCAAACTAGCAGCTCTGCGTTTATAACAAAGTTTACTCTTCCTTTTATTTTGTTGTTTTGTATTATTGGAAGTAGTTTGTTTTTGTGTGTGCTGTTTATTTAAATCTGACACGACAGGAGACCTGGGATCTGAAAAAGGAAGTCCGGCAGGCGCCATCTTGATGGTGCAGTTTAGCATTGTGTCGTGGAATATTAAGACGTGGAGAATGGGCTCTGACTGCAAGTGTAGAAGGGACAGTGCAGTAACACTGTCCTGCGGGCTTCAGCCAGGATCGGCTGAAGTAAGGGATCCGGAATATAAGAGTACAGAAGCTGCCACTTCTACTGGTTCCCGAGACCATTACCCATCGGACTGAACCAAAACTTGTACCAAACTGTGTGACACCAACGGTATGACCGAACTGTAATAAAGTTGTCAATGAACTGTTGACATTACAATTAAAGAGTTTCCAACAAAATGTAGCACAGCAGGAATATCGTTCTATGACAAAGAAAGCAGAGTGGCAAGCTTGTGACCAGGAGTTTTTCCAGAATCTTCCACCCTCACAGCACCCCTGGCTCCAGTCAACTGATAACATGACATCCAAGAAGCCTGAAAACCGGGTAAGCCCCTCTGGTCAAATACAACTACGGCTTATTCCTGATGTTGGAGGGGCTGAGCGGGGCACCGAACCTGCTTGGCTGTGTCCATGAAATGCCTTCCTTCATCCATGCAAGTCAGTCATGACAAACTATTTAGAATCCAAGACTTTCTGAAAAGCTTTACCTGAAGTAGGGCGAGTCCTTCTCAGTGCTGCTAAATATCCAAGCCAGCTCATGGAGGGGGGTACAAAGAGATGTGCCGGACTATTTTCGATCTTACAATCAACTCTTCTATGGTTTTATGGGTGTGATTATGCTTACTAGTATGGTATTGATAGGTCCCCCATAGCATAGACTCAAGTAGTAACAGATTTCATTTATAAGGGAACTGGTTAGGCCCCCTAAGCTGCCCAGCCTGCAGGCAGCACAGTATAATGACCAGTACAGTGATTTCAGTCACTTTTACAGATCACTTTTAGTGGTGTTGTAAATTTTACTTTTGAAACTTTTCAGGACTAGACTGGAGATAAGTCCAATGAAGTTCTGCATATACATATGTACACTCCCCATGCCCTCCTCCATCCTGCAGATGCTAATAGGTAGGTCCTTCTGTGTGCGCAGCATCATGGACCGAGAAGGACCGGTGTATAATTGTGAGACCACTGAAATCAGCGTGCCTATCACTATTCTGTGCTTCCCGAAGCCCAGGCAGCTTAGCGGAACAAAAAAGTTCCCTTTACCGTATCATAAAAGTAAGGTAAAGGCAGGAATTAGTTTCCGCACAGAGCGTTACTGTACTGTTTGTTTGCTTTTGTGGTGCAGTCAGCAAATTTGCACATATGTATTTCTTTAACTTTGTTAAGAGGAGCTAACTAAAGGTAGCCATACAAAGTAGATGAATGTCAGCTGAACCTGCCAGCTTTAATGAGACTGGCTGACCATTTACTGTGTATGGAGGGTGTACCGACTCTTCTTCGACTGCAGATGTCTCTGGAAAAAAAGGCTTGGGCATGTTAGATTTCAATCTGCCTAATTCTTTTGGCTTCATGGGAGATATTAAAGTCACATGAAAGCTCTACTGACCTGGGTATTCATGCGTATGGGGTGAAGGTGTACTGTACAACTCTGGCCGCACCCATCTATTCGGCTCTTTGGAAAGTGGGTTGTGTGCGGACGCAACCCCTTACTGCCTCAGCATCTCATTGCAAAAGGAAGGAGAGTCGCCCCAAAGACTTCATTGATGCACTTAAAAATCCATATATGTTGGATAGTGACATTTCGGACTAAGCACCCTTCTCCGGGCTCAATATGATGTTACCCAAACTTTAGTTCTCAAACCCCCATCAGGTCAAGTTTTCAAAATATCCTACAAAAGAACACCTGAGGCAACGTCTGAGGACTGACAATAATGACATCACTTGTGTAACACTGAGGAAATCCTGAAAATATGACCTGTTGTGGGGCGTGAGGACTGGAGTTTGGGAAACACTGATGTAGAAGTTAGACTTAAATGAACACTCTGCTGTCCAGGAGGGAAGCTCACTTTTAGGACCCAAAAATATAAATTCATAAAAATTTTTATGAATTTATATTTTTGGGTCCTAAAAGTGAGCTTGATTAAGTAATTGGGACCTTACTGCCTCTGTGAAGTGGTGTGCTGTCCAGGAGGAGAGGAAAAGGAAAAAGATCCAAGGGAATGTGATCTCCAATAACGTTCAGAATGTGTACACCACCATTAGACCGCCACTCGTCATCCCTGGGTGCTGTCAGATGGCGCTGCACACATTCTGAACATTACTGGGGATCAATCAAGTTTGTGGTCTGACTCTTCTTCTTCCTTGAGTATGGGATGTTTGGGAAAGAAAAGCTGCCGGCTGAATGAGCAATTGTCTTTAGTTTGTCATTTAGATACACTGTTACATATGAACTCACACAACATGTGACTCGAGCGCAACAGCCAGAGGTTGATCTATCTCAGTCATTCAATCTTGCCCACACCTTCCACTCAGGCTGCCAACTGAGCGTAGATGACATCCCAACACAATCCATACACCCCAAACTCTCGCTACCAGTACCCCTGGAGAAGGCCAAGGGACCTGCAGGCACACACCCACTCTGCTCTACAGCAATCAAGGGGTTAACACCACCAAGGACTTGGGGTCAAAGTCCTACAAAAAATGTAATGCGTACAAAAAAAAAGATAAAAAGAGGACAAAATAAAATGATATGCAAAATAGTTATGAAAATAATAGGGAGAAATACAGAAAACTTCTAGCAGCTCTGAATGTCTCTGTTTTCCTGCGGGTGGAGAGAAAATGGTGCACATTTCATCTGCTAACGTCCCTCATCAGATGTGACACATCTCTATTGTCCTACATATCTTTGATGGTTCAATAAGTTTTTATTCAATCTTATCAATTATATAAAAAGGATTTAGGTATTTAGAAATATATAATGAACAATACAGCGGTAATCAGGAAACGCTGAACGTATCTCACCAGAACAAGTTCCAGCCAGGAAATAATCAAATAAATACAGTATCTTGCCGGCCGTTACGGCAAACATCGGTCTAGTTTTAAAAATAAAAGAAACACACTAACAAACTAAAATTAGAACATTCAATGAATGCAGGTAAGAAAGGTAAGGTGTGTGGGGGGAGGGGGGGAGAGAGAAGGCAAAAAGGAAAGTCTCTGAAAGGTACTGGGAGCATTTAATTAGGACAACCTGACTGGGAATATCATCCAGCCGTAAATCTGGTAGGCAAAAAGCCACTAGAGACCCAAGAATCAAACTCTGGAGATACTCTGAACTGAATCCAAACGGCCCATGTAGAGTACAATCTACTGTAATTACCAGACTCAGAAGCTCTCAACTCCTCTATGTGCATTAGAGAATTCAGAGCTTCATCCCGCATGTACCTGGATGGGTGGTCTGCTGCTTCCGCAGTCTAGGGATTATCTGTTGTGTTGCTTAAATGAAGAAATGAAGCAAGCCCATTTTGATCGATGAGACTGAACCCATGAAGATGGACAATAGAGTTATCTCCGGGGTATAGAAATAGAGGAAAGACTTACAGTAAATACCTGTATAAAGTAGCAATGTCATTCCAGAGGGGAGCGATCCCACCATATATGTAGCGCTGCACCCCAAGATGACTGACATCTCCAACAGGTCTCCATGGGAAAAGCCTGTGGAGCTGAGCTGGTGTTTTGTACCAAAGGGAGTTTATAATTAAGTTTCTGTAACCAGCATGAGACAGTTAATTACTTGGCCATAGGATTAATGCAGCGTTTTAGCGTCATGCTACTTGCGGTATAAAGCTCCGATTGTTTTCAATGGAGTCTCTCAGACAGCTGCTTGGAGTCTGTTCTATTTTTCGGCGTTAAGCGCACCTCATCAATTATGAGGTATGCTAAAGCCAGCTGTCGGCCGCAGGGTGAAAGTAAAATTGCGGCAAAGCGCCACAATTGAAATTGTGGCACTGAACGCCTGTGTGAGGAAGGCCTAAGGTACAGCGAGCTCATGACAGTAGAATGGTGACAGGAAAATTCGGAGGATTGCTCTCACTAGCACCTCTTGTATGATGCAGAATAGCCTCCTTATCTTTATAAAAATGAATCCTCCATATGTTGCCAAGGAGGGCGTTGTGGGTCTGTGGACTTAGGGCCCAGGACTATGTGGATGCACTCCATTTCAATGGGTTGGTCTGCAGGCCCCTGTAGGAGACCACCCAAAAATAGTTGGGCTCATTTTTCTAACTGTGAAGGCAGGATTCCCTCACTAAGACGGCAGATGTGGAGATTATTTCCCCTATGGCAGTTTTCCAGATCATCTAGGTGAGAAAGAATGTCCGCAATTTAGGTCAACTGCTCTTGTATGGCACACCTATGTGTCTGTTCTTGCAACGCCTCAATATCTGCTTCCCTGTAGCCCACACGTTGTAGCTCTTTTTGCAAGAATGCCATATCCCTTTTATGACCAACAGTCATTTGTATGCTTCAGTCCGGGTCACATTCTGCAGTTCTGGTATCCTCACTTCCAAAAAAATCATAACTTTTTGATTTTTTAGGTGACACATTTACAACAGGATTTGTCTTTATATAGTTTTTTTTATACAGTAATACTGAAAAAAATAAAACATCTTTAAGAGAAAAAAAAGATTTGCTTTATGTCACCATATTTTGACCCCCATAATTTTTACATTTTTCTGTTGTGTGAGGACTCGTTTTTTGTGGGGCAGTATATAGGTTGTATTGGCATTTGGGGAAAAATTACTTTTTGATTCAATTTTTTAATTTTTCTGTAATTTTACCTTTCTTTTACTTAATTTATTAGTCCCCATAGGGGACTTGAACATACGATCATTTTGTCACTTATCTATTATAATGCAATACTCTGGTATTGCATTATACTATATTTTAACAGGATTCCTATTAAAGATGTGCCACGGGCACATTTTTAATAGGTAAACGATCATAGCAGCCCTGGGGACAAGTCCTCAGACTGCCATGATACCTGGACAGCACCCTTGCGATTTTATCGTGGCAGGGCGGTTCAGGATATCTAAGTCCCAATAGGGACATTTAAAGAATTATTGGCCGCAATCAAGGTTCTTTCTGATCGCGGCTGTAGCAGAGCAGGTTTGGCTCCATACACAGGATATGTAGTGGATGGTTAAATACATGCTAACTACCGGTCTCTCTAAAATAGACAGGCTAGGTTACATAGATAGACGGATAGACATGAGATAGGCCGCCTGCACACGGGCAGAAATCCCGTCGCCGGATTTCCCGCGGAATTTCCGCCGCTCAAAGCCTGCATAGGATTGCGTTAACAAACGCAATCCTATGCAGACGGCCGCGGTGTGGCCGCGCGAAATCTCGCGCGGCAAACAAATCGCGGCATGTCCTATTTCTGTGCGGGGCTCCCAGAGCCCCGCACAGAAACGTCACTCACCCGGCCGCCGGCTCCGGTCTGCGCATGCACCGGCTGCCCGGCAGCCGGCACATAAAAGAGTCGGGGCCGCCGGGCGTGGGTGAGTACGCGCTCGTCCCTGCAGGCGCTCGGGTCGGGTCCCGCGGTGAGAATCCTCGCCGCCGGATCCGACCTGCTCGTCTGCAGGCGGCCATAGATAGATAGATATTAGTTAGATAGATAAATGTGAGATAGAATAGATAGATAGATATTAGATAGATACATATGAGATAGATAGATATTAGATAGATAGATAGATAGATAGATAGATAGATAGATAGATAGATAGATAGATATGAGATAGATAGAATAGATATTAGATAGATAAATAGATAGATATTAGATAGATAGATAAATTGATAGATATGAGATCGATAGATATGAGATAAATAGATAGGTATGAGATAGATAGATATTAGATAGATAGATATGAGATAGATAGAGAGAGAGATAGATAGAAATGAGATAGATAGATATGAGATAGATATGAGATAGATAGATAGATATGAGATAGATAGATAAATAGATAGAAATGAGATAGATAGAAATGAGATAGAAAGATAGATAGATAATAGTTAAATAGATAGATATGAGATAGATATTAGATAGACAAATTGATAGATATGAGATAGATAGATAGGTATGATATAGATAGATAGATAGATAGATAGATAGATAGATAGATAGATAGATAGATATGAGATAGATATTAGATAGATAAATAGATAGATATTAGATAAATTGATAGATATGAGATAGATAGATATGAGATAGATAGATAGATAGATAGATATGAGATAGATAGATAGATATGAGATAGATAGATAGATAGATAGAAATGAGATAGATAGATATGAGATAGATAGATAGATAGATAGATATGAGATAGATAGATAGATAGATAGATATGAGATAGATAGATAGATAGATAGATATGAGATAGATAGATAGATAGATAGATAGATATGAGATAGATAGATAGAAATGAGATAGCTAGATAGATAGATATGAGATAGATAGATAAATAGATAGATATGAGATAGATAGATATGATATAGATAGATAGATAGAAATGAGATAGATAGAAATGAGATAGATATGAGATAGATAGATAGATAGATAGATAGATAGATAGATAGATAGATAGATAGATAGATAGATAGATAGATAGAAATGAGATAGATAGATATGAGATAGATAGATAGATATGAGATAGATAGATATGAGATAGATAGATATGAGATAGATAGATATGAGATAGATAGATATGAGATAGATATGAGATAGATAGGAGAGAGATAGATAGATAGATAGATAGATAGATAGATAGATAGATAGATAGATAGATAGAAATGAGATAGATAGATAGAAATGAGATAGAAAGATAGATAGATAATAGTTAAATAGATAGATATGAGATAGATATTAGATAGATAAATAGATAGACAAATTGATAGATATGAGATAGATAGATAGGTATGATATAGATAGATAGATAGATAGATAGATAGATAGATAGAAATGAGATAGATAGATAGATATGAGATAGATATTAGATAGATAAATAGATAGATATTAGATAGATAAATTGATAGATATGAGATAGATAGATAGATATGAGATAGATAGATAGATAGAAATGAGATAGATAGATAGATAGAAATGAGATAGATAGATATGAGATAGATAGATATGAGATAGATAGATATGAGATAGATAGATATAAGATAGATAGATAGATAGAAATGAGATAGCTAGATAGATAGATATGAGATAGATAGATAAATAGATAGATATGAGATAGATAGATATGATATAGATAGATAGATAGAAATGAGATAGATAGATAGAAATGAGATAGATAGATAGAAATGAGATAGATATGAGATAGATAGATAGATAGATAGAAATGAGATAGATAGATATGAGATAGATAGATAGATAGATAGATATGAGATAGATAGGAGATAGATAGATAGATAGATATGAGATAGATAGATAGATAGATATGAGATAGATAGATATGAGATAGATAGATAGATAGATATGAGATAGATAGATAGATAGATAGATATGAGATAGATAGATATAAGATAGATATAAGATAGATAGATAGATAGATAGATAGATAGATAGATAGATAGATAGATAGATAGATAGAAATGAGATAGATAGATAGATAGATAAATTGATAGATATGAGATAGATAGATAGATGCCATTTCTTCCAATTGTATGTTTTAAAATAGGTCAATGAAACAATTTCATATTCGAGGAGGATTTAGATTTGGGAAATACAATCTTATAAAGGAAGATTTTTTTTACGGTAAAACAGATGATTTCAATACAATTGCATTCTGACCATAAAAAGAGCTATATTCTATTCCTATCATCTTGTAAAACATACACCTTTGACTTCATCCTTTGAGGGGAAATCGGATATGTTTTATGACTCTCATATGAGCCCAATATGTGGTAAATTGTAAATCAAAATAAGATCTAGAGTGAGCTCTTGTCTTCAGGCAGGAAGTGTGCGTGGAGCCGGCCTCGGTGCACTCTCTATGAAGTATGACCGGGAATGCGCTGTGACACCTTCCTCTCTGAAGTTTACAACAAGAGAACAAAGCTTTGTTATAATTATAGGAACATTATGAGACAAGGCGTGCGGACTGCTGCACTTATTGATGCATTTCAAGAGCATCACTGACACATTTCTATATTGAACTTTTTGCATAAAATGTCTTCATTCTGAGCAATATGTTGTTTAACCCCTTAGTGACCGGCCTATTTTGTGCCTTAAGGACCAAGCGATTTTTAGCATTGCATTGCAAGAGCCATAGCTCGTTGATATAGCCATATGTGGGCTGAAAATTTTTTTTGGGGGGGACGAGTTGTATATTTTAATGGCAACACTCTGGGGTACATATAATGTGTTGTGTAACTTTTATTACGTTTTTTAGGGGTGAGAATGTCCAGAAATGTCATAATTATTTTTGGGTTTTGTTTTTACAGCGTTCACTATTTAGTAAACGTAACACGATAACTGGATCGGCACTAGAGATGAGCGAGCACCAAAATGCTCGGGTGCTCGTTACTCGGGACGAAATTATCGCGATGCTCGAGGGTTCGTTTCGAGTAACGAACCCCATTGAAGTCAATGGGCGACCAGAGCATTTTTGTATATCGCCGATGCTCGCTAAGGTTTTCATTTGTGAAAATCTGGGCAATTCAAGAAAGTGATGGGAACGACACAGCAACGGATAGGGCAGGCGAGGGGCTACATGTTGGGCTGCATCTCAAGTCCCCAGGTCCCACTATTAAGCCACAATAGCGGCAAGAGTGGGCCCCCCCCTCCCAACAACTTTTACTTCTGAAAAGCCCTCATTAGCAATGCATACCTTAGCTAAGCACCACACTACCTCCAACAAAGCACAATCACTGCCTGCATGACACTCCGCTGCCACTTCTCCTGGGTTACATGCTGCCAACCCCACCCCCCCACCCCACCCCCCACCCCACCCCCGCACGACCCAGTGTCCACAGCGCACACCAAACTGTCCCTGCGCAGCCTTCAGCTGCCCTCATGCCACGCCACACTCATGTCTATTTATAAGTGCGTCTGCCATGAGGAGGAACCGCAGGCACACACTGCAGAGGGTTGGCACGGCTAGGCAGCGACCCTCTTTAAAAAGGGCGGGGCGATAGCCCACAATGCTGTACAGAAGCAATGAGAAATCCAATCCTGTGCCACCTCCATCAGGAGCTGCACACGTGGGCATAGCAATGGGGAACCTATGTGCCACACACTATTCATTCTGTCAAGGTGTCTGCATGCCCCAGTCAGACCGCGGTTTTTTATAAATAGTCACAGCCAGGTACAACTCCGCAATGGGAATTCCGTGTGCACCCACAGCATGGGTGGCTCCCTGGAACCCACCGGCTGTACATTAATGTATCCCATTGCAGTGCCCATCACAGCTGAGGTAACGTCCGATTAAATGCAGGTGGGCTTCGGCCCACACTGCATGCCCCAGTCAGACTGGGGTTCTTTAGAAGTAGACACATGCAGTTACAACTCCCTGTGGACCCACAGCATGGGTGGCTCCCTGGAACCCACCGGCGGTACATAAATATATCCCATTGCAGTGCCCAGCACAGCTGATGTAACGTCAGCTGTAATGCAGGTGGGCAAAAAATGAATTGGATTACACTGTAGGCGAGGGCCCCAAAAAATTGGTGTACCAACAGTACTAATGTACGTCAGAAAAATTGCCCATGCCCAACCAAGAGGGCAGGTGAAACCCATTAATCGCTTTGGTTAATGTGGCTTAATTTGTAACTAGGCCTGGAGGCAGCCCAGTTAAAATAAAAATTGGTTCAGGTGAAAGTTTCAAGGCTTTAATGAGCATTGAAACGTATAAAAATTGTTTACAAAAATTATGACTGAGCCTTGTGGGCCTAAGAAAAATTGCCCGTTCGGCGTGATTACGTCAGGTTTCAGGAGGAGGAGCAGGAGGAGGAGGATGAATATTATACACAGATTGATGAAGCTAAAAGGTCCACGTTTTTGATGGTGATAGAGAACAATGCTTCCATCCGCGGGTGCAGCCTACGTATTGTTTAGGTATCGCTGCTGTCCGCTGGTGGAGAAGAGAAGTCTGGGGAAATCCAGGCTTTGTTCATCTTGATGAGTGTAAGCCTGTCGGCACTGTCGGTTGACAGGCGGGTACGCTTATTTGTGATGATTCCCCCAGCCGCACTAAACAGCCTCTCTGACAAGACGCTAGCCGCAGGACAAGCAAGCACCTCCAGGGCATACAGCGCGAGTTCAGGCCACGTGTCCAGCTTTGACACCCAGTAGTTGTAGGGGGCAGAGGCGTCAGGGAGGACGGTCGTGCGATCGGCTACGTACTCCCTCACCATCCTTTTACAGTGCTCCCGCCGACTCAGCCTTGACTGGGGAGCGGTGACACAGTCTTGCTGGGGAGCCAGAAAGCTGTCAAAGGCCTTAGAGAGTGTTCCCCTGCCTGTGCTGTACGTGCTGCCTGATCTCTGTGCCTCCCCTGCTACCTGGCCCTCGGAACTGCGCCTTCGGCCACTAGCGCTGTCGGATGGAAATTTTACCATCAGTTTGTCCGCCAGGGTCCTGTGGTATAGCATCACTCTCGAACCCCTTTCCTCTTCGGGTATGAGAGTGGAAAGGTTCTCCTTATACCGTGGGTTGAGCAGTGTGTACACCCAGTAATCCGTAGTGGCCAGAATGCGTGTAACGCGAGGGTCATGAGAAAGACATCCTAACATGAAGTCAGCCATGTGTGCCAGGGTACCTGTAGGCAATACATGGCTGTCCTCACTAGGAAGATCACTTTCAGGATCCTCCTCCTCCTCCTCAGGCCATACACGCTGAAAGGATGACAGGCAAGCAGCATGGGTACCCTCAGCAGTGGGCCAAGCTGTCTCTCCCCCCTCCTCCTCATCCTCCTCATGCTCCTCCTCCTCAATGCGCTGAGATATAGACAGGAGGGTGCTCTGACTATCCAGCGACATACTGTCTTCCCCCGCCTCTGTTTCCGAGCGCAAAACGTCTGCCTTTATGCTTTGCAGGGAACTTCTCAAGAGGCATAGCAGAGGAATGGTGACGCTAATGATTGCAGCATCGCCGCTCACCATCTGGGTAGACTCCTCAAAGTTTCCAAGGACCTGGCAGATGTCTGCCAACCAGGCCCGCTCTTCTGTAAAGAATTGAGGAGGCTGACTCCCACTGTGCCGCCCATGTTGGAGTTGGTATTCCACTATAGCTCTACGCTGCTCATAGAGCCTGGCCAACATGTGGAGCGTAGAGTTCCACCATGTGGGCACGTCGCACAGCAGTCGGTGCACTGGCAGATGAAACCGATGTTGCAGGGTGCGCAGGGTGGCAGCGTCCGTGTGGGACTCGCGGAAATGTGCGCAGAGCCGGCGCACCTTTCCGAGCAGGTCTGACAAGCGTGGGTAGCTTTTCAGAAAGCGCTGAACCACCAAATTAAAGATGTGGGACAGGCATGGCACGTGCATGAGGCTGCCGAGCTGCAGAGCCGCCACCAGGTTACGGCCGTTGTCACACACGACCATGCCCGGTTGGAGGCTCAGCGGCGCAAGCCAGCGGTCAGTCTGCTCTGTCAGACCCTGCAGCAGTTCATGGGCCATGTGCCTCTTATCTCCTAAGCTGAGTAGTTTCAGCACGGCCTGCTGATGCTTGCCCACCGCTGTGCTGCCATGCCGCGCGACACCGACTGCTGGCGACGTGCTGCTGCTGACACATCTTGATTGCGAGACAGAGGTTGCGTAGGAGGAGGAGGAGGAGGAGGAGGGTGGTTTAGTGGAGGAAGCATACACCGCCGCAGATACCACCACCGAGCTGGGGCCCGCAATTCTGAGGGTGGGTGGGATGTGAGCGGTCCCAGGCTCTGACTCTGTCCCAGCCTCCACTAAATTCACCCAATGTGCCGTCAGGGAGATATAGTGGCCCTGCCGGCCTGTGCTTGTCCACGTGTCCGTTGTTAAGTGGACCTTGGCAGTAACCGCGTTGGTGAGGGCGCGTACAATGTTGCGGGGGACGTGGTCATGCAGGGCTGGGACAGCACATCGGGAAAAGTAGTGGCGACTGGGAACTGAGTAGCGCGGGGCCGCCGCCGCCGCCATCATACTTTTGAAAGACTCCGTTTCCACCACCCTATACGGCAGCATCTCCAGGCTGATAAATTTGGCTATGTGCACGTTTAACGCTTGAGCGTGCGGGTGCGTGGCGGCGTACTTGCGCTTGCGCTCCAACACTTGCGCTAGCGACGGCTGGACGGTGCGCTGACAGACATTGGTGGATGGGGCCGAGGACAGCGGAGGTGAGGGTGTGGGTGCAGGCCAGGAGACGGTAGTGCCTGTGTCCTGAGAGGGGGGTTGGATCTCAGTGGCAGGTTGGGGCACAGGGGGAGAGGCAGCTGTGCAAACCAGAGGCGGTGAACGGCCTTCGTCCCACCTTGTGGGGTGCTTGGCCATCATATGTCTGCGCATGCTGGTGGTGGTGAGGCTGGTGGTGGTGGCTCCCCGGCTGATCTTGGCGCGACAAAGGTTGCACACCACTGTTCGTCGGTCGTCTGCACTCTCAGTGAAAAACTGCCAGACCTTTGAGCACCTCGGCCTCTGCAGGGTGGCATGGCGCGAGGGGGCGCTTTGGGAAACAGTTGGTGGATTATTCGGTCTGGCCCTGCCTCTACCCCTGGACACCGCACTGCCTCTTGCAACCTGCCCTGCTGCTGCCCTTGCCTCCCCCTGTGAAGACCTGTCCTCAGTAGGCGTAGCAAACCAGGTGGGGTCAGTCACCTCATCGTCCTGCTGCTCTTCCTCCGAATCCTCTGTGCGCTCCTCCCTCGGACTTACTGCCCTTACTACTACCTCACTGATAGACAACTGTGTCTCATCGTCATCGTCCTCCTCACCCACTGAAAGGTCTTGAGACAGTTGCCGGAAGTCCCTAGCCTCATCCCCCGGACCCCGGGAACTTTCCAAAGGTTGGGCATCAGTCACGATAAACTCCTCTGGTGGGAGAGGAACCATTGCTGCCCAATCTGAGCAGGGGCCCAAGAACAGTTCCTGGGAGTCTGCCCGCTCCTCAGAATGTGTCATTGTAATGGAGTGAGGAGGCTGGGAGGAAGGAGGAGCAGCAGCCAGAGGATTCAGAGTTGCAGCAGTGGACGGCGCAGAACTCTGGGTGGACGATAGATTGCTGGATGCACTTTCTGCCATCCACGACAGGACCTGCTCACACTGCTCATTTTCTAATAAAGGTCTACCGCGTGGACCCATTAATTGTGAGATGAATGTGGGGATGCCAGAAACGTGCCTCTCTCCTAATCCCGCAGCAGTCGGCTGCGATACACCTGGATCAGGAGCTCGGCCTGTGCCCACACCCTGACTTGGGCCTCCGCGTCCTCGTCCTCTAGGCCTACCCCTACCCCTCAGCATGGTGTATTACCAGTAGTGCAGAAACAGAACGCTGTAATTAAATGTGCTGCTTATTGGCCTGTGGTTGGAGGCTGACTTCGCTTACGGAACGCCAGGAAATAATTTTGCACAAGCCTGCTGTAACACTTAGCTGGCTGCGTATGAATTAGGAGGATAACTACACCCAGCACAGACCCAGTACACTGAGGACAGTCACAGGCAGCCCAAATAGATTTTTTTCCCCAAATGTTTTTGGAAAGGCCCACTGCCTATATACACTGTATATGTCTTCTGTCCCTGCGTCACCACTACTGGCCCTGGAGTATGTAAAATAACTGCAGACTGTTGCACTGTGGACTGGAATGTGATGTAACAAATAGATTTTTTTCCCCAAATGTTTTTGGAAAGGCCCACTGCCTATATTCAATAAATATATGTCTTCTGTCCCTGCCTCACAATATATGTCTTCTGTCCCTGCCTCACAATATATGTCTTCTGTCCCTGCCTCACAATATATGTCTTCTGTCCCTGCCTCACCACTACTGGCCCTGCACTATGTATAATTACTGCAGGGCGCAATGCTCTGCACGGCCGATATACAAAAAAAAAAAAGTGCAACACTGCAAAAAGCAGCCTGCACAGTACTGCACACGGTTAGATGTGGCCCTAAGAAGGACCGTTGGGGTTCTTGAAGCCAAAAATACTCCTAACACTCTCCCTATAGCAACTCCAGCACCAACAGCACTTTCCCTCCTCTATGTCAGAACAAATCTGTGGCAAGCCGCGGGAGGGGCCGATTTTTATACTCGGGTGACACCTGATCTCGCCAGCCACTCACTGCAGGGGGGTGGTATAGGGCTTGAACGTCGCAGGGGGAAGTTGTAATGCCTTCCCTGTCTTTCTATTGGCCAGAAAAGCGCGCTAA